>NC_132792.1:1212121-1515151 GCF_048418805.1 Vulpes vulpes | reverse complement strand
CAGTGGCGGCAAAGACTATTAAAGTCTATACACTGGGCTCTCCTTTTGTGCTTAGAACCAACAGTGGCTTCTTGCTGTGTACCTGCGGCCCATCCTGCGGCCCTGGCCCGAGTCACTGTCCTCCTCTGTGTCCTCACCCCCTAGCTTCCTCTTGTCCAGCCTCACTGGGTTTCCCTCAGTCCCTCGCTGGTGTTGCCCCAGGGCCCTTGCACGTGCTGTTCCTAGAAGTCAGGTTCTTGGGGACGGCCTCTGAGTGACCTCCCACCCCGCCTCTCTGTGCCCATTGCCCTTCCTGCAGAGCCCAGCACGGTCTGTGGTTGGGGTTTGCACACGTGTGTGGTTTGTTCAACATCCATCTTCTCCATCGGCCTCCAAGCTGCATGAGGGCAGAGGCCCCGTTCAGAGCTGCATATCCGGGCCCGTTACCACGGCCGCCCTGCACTTGCTGCTCCGGCAGCCGTGCATGAGTGAACGGATGGGCCGTGTTTCCCTAGCCCGTCGTGTTCACAGAGTGGGGCCTGCGGCTTGGTTCTCGTGCGTTTGTCCGACGGAGCCGAGCCTGGGTCAGGCTTGCCGTCACGCTCGTCCCCTGTGCGGCCTCACTGGTTCTGGGCCCCCGTTGATACGAGGCCCCGACCCACCCGTCTTTGGGAGTGTTTTGGAGAAAACGCGAGCTTCCGGCTGGGGCCAAGGTCCTCCTCTGACCCAGGAGCTGGTTCGGCAGGAATTTCCAGAACCCACTGCAAACGGATGTCGATGCAGAGGCCGTGTGGCCGGAGGTGGGGACTTGGGGAGCCAAGTGTGTGGGCGCCAGTGGCTCGTCTCTGGTCTGTGCCAGGGGAGGCAGCGCCCAGCCTGGACCTCGGCCTGAGGGCAGCAGACACCCCACATCCTGGGCCCGCCAGCGGGTCTGAGTGTCCGTGTTTCGGGGCCTGGGCGTTCCTGGGTGTGCACGGCGAGATGTGCGTTTCCCTCCCACTCGGCCTGACTCTTCTGTGCTGCGGTCCCTGTTGTTTCCCTGGGGCCGCGGTCAAGCTGGAATTGGGACGTGTTCCCCTGAGGGGTGTCCCTGCTCAGAGCCTTCACCTGCGAGGTGGGGTGAAGGACCTGAGGCCCTGGTGCCGCGGCCGACGCGTCCTGTGGGCTCACTGGGCGGGTGACCGGCGTTTGTGTCTTGTTTTTATCTGTAGTTGGGAAGCGGGTTGACACGTGTACTGTGTGGAAACATCGAGGGGAGTTTTTCTCATCAACTTTACAGTTACTGGTGGTTCATCACCAGCTGGAGCGTTTGACTCCGCTCTACCTTGTTTTGTCATAAACAGAAGGGATGTCGTTGTCCTCACAAGCGAATCCACCTGGTCTCAGCCGAGTCTGGCTCCCGTGGGCCAGTGGGTGACAAGAGGGCAGGCCGGGGTGACAAGATGCGTCCCCGGCACAGTCAGGTTTCTTTTACACGAGGGGGCCCGGAGAGCAGTGATGACGTGAGGAGGCGTGGATGGCGAGCATCTGTCCCGGGACCTTGCCCACCCCGTCCTCCGCGTCTCTCCCCCTTCCACACGTTTCCTGGTGGGAGCGTCTTTGTCCTCAGAGTCGCTGCTTCTCTCTGTGGTTTCTGCCCGGCGCTGCTCACCCTTGGGTCACCCCGTTCTGCTCTTCCGTGGGGCTCCGGGGCTGCTCCTGGGCACCCCCCACGAGGCTGACACCCGCAGTCAGCCGCGAACTTGCCATCAAGCTGGACGGCCCCTGTCCGTCCCCCTCCGTCCACAGAAGGGGCAGTCTGCGGATGCTGAATTTGAAGTGTTATTTTAAAATAATATCCTTTGGAAAAATATAATTTTTTTAAAGATTTTATTCATGAGAGACACAGAGAGAGAGAGAGAGAGGCAGAGACCCAGGCAGAGGGAGAAGCAGGCTCCATGCCGGGAGCCCGACGTGGGACTCGATCCCGGGTCTCCAGGATCACGCCCTGGGCTGAACGGAGGTGCTAAACTGCTGAGCCACCCGGGGATCCCCCACTTTGGAAAAACAAATCTTTCTCAGCAGCGTCTTGAATTCCATGTCTTTAAGGAGCTTTGACAGTTAGGTTGAAAATGCTGAGAATCCGTAACACGCAGTACGTGTTGTAGCGAAGGCTGACCGGAACGTGCTTGGTCGGGACAGGCGTCCGGGTGTCAGCTTATCTGTGCCGACGGGCGCTTTGCTAATTAAGTAGAGCTTAGAGAGGTCTGGCTGACGACGACGTTCCCAACTTGATTCGCGCGTGAGCTTTTCTCAGCAGTGCCGTGTGTCTCGAGGCTGTTTTTTTCGGGGACATACGGGGCGACAGTGCGAGTATTCAAAAACGTATCCTAAATGGAGAGTTTCAGTGCATTTCGGCCTCTGCTGGGAGCCGCTCCCTGAACTCACTGTGGACCTTGGTCGTCCGTCCGTCACAGGTATTTAACATGAAGCCGCTCCAGATCGTGTTCCCCTCGCGCGCGGACCCCGAGAGCCCGGTCATCGACTTGGACCTCCACCTGCCCTTGCTGTGCTTCAGGCCTGAGAAGGTGCTGCAGGTAAGCGTGCCTCGGCCCTGCGGCGTCCCGGGCGGGCTGGCTTAGGGGGCGTCCAAGCCGTGGTCGCCGCTGTCCCACGGCGTGCCTCCGCGCTTCCCGCTCCAAGCAGAGGCGTGCAGGGAGTGCACGCTGCTCACGACGCGTGCTTTTCGGAGGGTGAAAGGGGCTTTGGCTTTGGCAAACGGAGCAGGGAATCCCGTGGACCCAGGCCCCATCTGGTTCCGGTGGCGCACGTACACGCGAGTCGAGCGCCTGGCGCGTGGCTGGAGGTGTGCACACGGTGTGGATTCCCCCCAGATCCTGACGTGCCTCCTCACGGAGCAGCGGATCGTGTTCTTCTCCTCCAACTGGGCGCTGCTGCCGCTGGTCGCCGAGTGCTTCATGGCCTACCTGCACCCCCTGCAGTGGCAGCACACGTTCGTGCCCGTCCTGTCGGGCCAGATGCTGGATTTCGTCATGGCGCCGACGTCCTTCCTCATGGGCTGCCACCTTGACTACTTTGAAGAAGTCAGCAAGGTGAGGCCTCGACCGTCGGCTCGAACGTTGGGTCCTCGTGATTCCCGGGGGGACTGGTGGGAAGTGGCTTTGAAAGGACCACGAGGGAGGGCTGCACACCCCGGCCCCGGGGGAGGGCGGCCACTGCGGCCCTGGGGCTGGTGCTCTGGGTGCCTTGCACATGTACACGTGCACGGGGCTGTCGCTCGTCTCCACCACCCCCTGCTGCCTTTGGGTGTGTTCGAGGCCGTGGTGCTCTGGGTGCCGGGACCTGGTGTCACTTCCAGTCCACGTAATTCCCCGGGGCTTCCTGCAGCTCCGTGAGGAGAGTGTGGGTGTCGGTGCCAGTGGAGCCCACTTTCCGGCCCGGCCTTGGCCACTTTCTGGTTTTGTGGGCTCGCGTGGGGTGCCAGCCCTTGTCAACCTTGGCATGCTTGCCTCAGAAGCGGGCACGTCCTCCCGGGCAGGGCTCCGAGCAGGCGCCACCCCGCACCCGCCAGCACATGACAGGGCTCCACAGGCCACGGCAGCCGGTGCCCCCGCTCCAGATCCTGTGCTTCTCCGGTGAAGCTTCTGTTGTTCAGGAATGCCGTGGGCCTCCTGCTGGAAGATGCCTCTCCACGCAGCGTGTCGTTCAGCGTTGGCGGGGGCGTGGGCCTTGCCACGTGCGGTGACCAGTTACTCGCGGTGCCAGACCAGCAGCGTTAGGTCCTCATGTGTCCTGGTCGTAAAAGACCGTGTTGGAGGGTAATGGGACGCTTAGGCAGTGAGGGCCGGGGGCCCCCAGGAGAAAAGGGGAGCCGGGATGGCGAAGACAACTGCACCAGCATCCTGCTCGGCCGCACAGACAAGACCACAGGCACATCCTGTGTAGCAGCCTCTGCAGGAGTGACTTTCGCAAAATATCCTGATGCAAAACAATGAGCTGTAGGACCTGGGTCACTGGCACAGGTTGAGGCAGCGCGTCTCCGGATGTCGCCACAAGACCCTCAACACGGCAGGTAGGCGGGTGCACGACCAAAGCCCTGACGGACACGATGTCCCAGTGCACAGGGGCCCCGGCTCGGCGTGCTCAGGGCGGCTCCCGGAAGAGCTGGTGAAGGCCCCGATTTGAATGGCAAAGTGGCAGCCCCTGGGGTCCCCTCCCCGTCTGGCAGCCTTGTTACTGCGGCTCAGCAAGCCTTGCCTGCCGCCCACGATTCTTCATCTTCCTCCTCGGAAGTGGCGCCGCCAGACCCGCGGACAGCGCGGACACAAACCTGTAACACTGTGTGCGAGCCGGCCTCCCGGCCCCGCGGTCGCGGCAAAGGTCAAAGGGCCGTTAGTGCAGCACCGGGCCTCCCGTAAGTGCTTCGTGACGTGCGTTCGGATGGTGAGCGACCTTGTGGATGGGCCGGAAACGTGGGACCGTCAGCGGCCACAGCGGGTTTGGCTTTTATAAGACGCCTCTGTTCACAGAAAACACGTAGGCCACGGAGTTCAGCGGATTACGACGTGCACCTCGGCGGCTCTCCGTGACTTTGCAGAGTTGTGCCCCTTAACCGGACGTTCCCGGCACCCGACACAGAAGCCCCGTGTGCGTCAGCGTCCACCGCGCTGCCCCCTGCCTGCCCCTGGCCGCCCCACAGCCCTGGGTCTCCCCGTGGCTTTGCCCGTTGCATCCACGTGGTTCTGTGGCGGCAGCCGACCTCTCGTGGCTGCCGTCACTCGGCGCAGCGTCCTCTTGGTTCGTCCGCGTCCACCGGCCACGTAGCCGTGCTTCTGCTGACACAGGATCCTGTCGAGGGACCGTGGCACGGTTCGTTTGTCCATTCGTCGGTTGATGGACCTCTGAGTTGTGTGGACGTTTGGCCCCCGTGAGCGGTGCAGCCGTGAGCACGCGTGGGCGTGCGGCTCCGCGTGGACTGGGCTTTCCCTTACTGCGGGTCCACACCGCGGGAGACGCTGGCCCTCGGGCCGCCGGCAGCTCCGATTCTCCCCTCCCCGCCAGCATCGTCCCTGTGTGTCCCTGCTGGGCTGGCCGTCCCGGCGAGCGCGGCGTCTTACTGTGGATCCCAGTGGTTTCCCCGGGGGACTAACACCCGAGCACCTTCGCACCTGCTTCCCGGCGTCGCTCAGGGTGGGGCGCCTCCTGCTGTGGCCGTTCTGAGTGTGCGGACACGCCGGGCGCTCCTTCCCGCCGCCTTCCCGCCCTTGGCGCCCGTTGGCTGCGGCCCAGCTGCTGTGCAGGGCCTGGAGGGTTTCAGAGCAGATCCCGGGAAGGTGCCCGGGAAGGTGCCAGGGGCCCTGACCCGCCCGGCCATCCCGGGGAGGAGCCGGGTTCCATCGCCTTCTTGCCAAAGCCAGTGACTCACCAAGTGACAAACACACTTTGGGGAAAGGCCGTTCAGAAAGAAAGCGTCTCCCAGTCTGCCTTGCAAACGAGGAAGAACGCGCCACCCATCCTCTGACATTGAAAACGTGTGTCTCTTGTCATCATTTGGGAAAAGTCCCTCTTGTTTCAGTCCTTTCCCTGGGGAATTTGCCAGCACGTTCACCTGACAGCTCACGTCCGATGTCGTGAAGGAAGCCCGTGCAGGGATTTACCTGTTCTGGAAGATTCCAGGACTGGCTGCAGGCTGGAGAGCCTGTGTTTTCCTCCGTGGGGCCCGGGGCCCGGATGCAGTCCTACAGCGCGCGTGCTGCAGCTCACAGGCGTGCGGCCCGGCTCACCTCCCCAGTCAGTGCCGTGCGTTTGTGCCAGAAGACGGCGTGTGCACACTTCCCGTGCCGCCTGGAGCACGTCAGAGCTGGTGCCCAGAGGGAGAGCCGGGGGCCCAGCCACATTCCCGGGACCGCCGGGTGCGGCCTCAGTGTCTGTCACACGTCACGCGTCAGGCTGTTCGAGTAACCTGGGCACGTAGGTCAGAAATCCTAAGTGCGTGCTCACCGAGCCCGGGGCCCCGGCCACACTCGCGGGAGGGGTGGAGTTCTGGAACCTTCTGTTCTGGACCCCTGAAGTGGCCGCCAGGCTGTGTACCGGGGCAGCTGAGAGCCTGGCCCGTGTGGAATCCTGACCAGACCCGGCGGATCTGAGCCACCCGGCTCGTTAACACGGCTCGCGGCTGCGCTGCACGTGTGGCAGGGACGGCCTTTTGGGGACTCTGTCCGGGGCGACGCTGCCTTGGGCAGCGCAGGTGCGTCTTCCTGTGTTTTCACAGGTGTCCGCCAATCAGGCTCTCACCAATCTTTACCAACTTACAGGAGGCGGACGGCCTGGTCCTGATAAACATCGATAACGGGACCATCACCTGCTCTAACGACGAGGACGTCGACCTCCCTGACGTCCCCCTGCTGGCGGCACAGACGTTTATTCAGAGGTAAGGGGGGCTCCTGCTGCCCCACTTCTGCACTTGCCCTGCGCTTGCCCTGCGCTTGCCCGTCCCCAGCGTCCTCCTGCGGTTCTGTGAGGTCCGCGCTCCTGTCTTAGGGTTTGCGACTCATCTGTGAACGTCTTAGGATGACAGTCGTCTGTCCACATACGAGTCGAGTCGTGGTCCCAGGAGGTCAAGTGCCCCCACCCCAGCCCCTGTGGTGTTGCCCTGTGCCTGTGAGCCTTTGAGCTCCTCCACCTCCTGCCTCCCTCCTCCCCTCCCCTCCTTCCCCCTCCCTCCCTTCTCTCCTCCCTTTCCTCTCTCCCTTCTCCTTCCCCTTCCCTCCCTCCTTCTTCTCCTCTCCTTCCTCCCTTCCCCCCTCAAACATGTGTTCAGACCCCAAGGATGCCCCACACAGGGCAGGTTGGCAGGTATGTGTCCTGCTGAGCAGCTCACAGGAGGGCGCCTGCCCCCGCCCCCCTCAGCACTCTGGCTGCCTCCTCGCTGCTCCTCGCTTGCATGGTCTTTGCGACTCTGCCCCCTCCCGCCCCCCCACCTTGGCCTCCATCAGGCTTCTCCCCAGAAGGGCCACATTAGGCTTTGCAGCCTCCGTCCTGGAGGCGGGGACTTTCTTACCTGCTGCTTCTGGGGAGGGTGGAGGAGCTTCACCATCTGCCAGGACGGTGATGCGGTCCCGTGGGGGGGCGGGGGCGTCTGGCCGTCCTGGTGGGGCAGCGCCCTGTGAGAACCTAGGAGGTAAACCACCTAGTTCAGCTTCTGATGAGCAAGTCAGAGTCAGAGTCTGACATTGTAGCGTGGTGGGCGCTAGTGTCGGGTGCGGTCTCGGCTGTGCATGGGTGGAGCATCCCCGGGGGTGGGGCTCTTGCCCTTGTCTGGGTGGTGGCGTCAGGATTCTAGAATAGACACAGCGGCTTGGATCTCTGCTCGGCTGGACCCTCAGAGGGTGGGATGCGCCGTCCTTCGTCCTTCGGTCTCAGCCACGTGCGCTAACGCACACCTGGAGGGCCGTGCCGGGCCGTGGTGGTCGGTGTCCCCCGGGTCCTGGAGTGCTCGGCTGTCCCCGGGGCCTTTGCTGGGGCCGGACAGGAAGCAGCGCCCTTCCCCCCAGAGACCCCACCCCCAGTCACCCCTGCCCCCGACCTCCCGGGGCAGCACGGGGACCCCCACTCTCACGGGCAGACTCGCTGAGCACTCAGGTAGGAGGGACCTCTGTCTCCTCCGGCAGAGGGCTTGTCCCGGCACAGGGCTCGGGGAGGGGACCGCTGCCACAGGCACTGTACCGACTCGTTCCGCGCGGCGCCCTCCGTCCCTTCCAGGTGGTGGTGCCCTGAACAGGTCAGCCGGGCTTGGCGCGGCTGGGACGCCTGTGTCCAGCAGTGGCTTCTTGTCACCTGTGGGCAAATCCAGGGTGCTCACCGGCCCCACCGACCCCTGGGGCCCTCCCGTGGGGCCTCTGGCGGCTGGGCTCTCCCTACCTGCTCAGGGCTGTCCGTGTCCGTCCGCTCCTCACCTTTCAGGCCCGAGGTCCTCTTCAGCCACCAGCCAGGCTGTCTTCCAGCTGTCCTGGTCTCTGACACCCTCCTCGCCTCCCCCTCCCCACGACCTCCTATCTGGGGTGTGCGCTTCTGTTTCTTCCCACCTGAACGTGAGGCCCATCCTGGAGCTTTGCCTGTGGTCACCACGCAGTCCACACCCACACAGCGCCTGGCGTGCAGGAGGTGCCCCGGAGGCACAGGTGGGGTGGGCGTGCATTGGTGTATTTTGCACGTAAACCACATGCTTGCTGGTTGGTTTCCAAAGTGCCAGGGAGGCCAGCGTGGTTGGACGCCCCTCTGGGTGGCGAGGGCAGCGACACACAGGACGTCGGGTGCATCCGATCCTCCCGGACGGGGCGTGGTGGTGGGAAGCTGCTGCCAGGAGGCAGCCGGTGCAGGAAACCCTGTGGCCTTCCTGGGGTGGGGAGTGCGTGCCCTCGCCTGGCGGGCGCAGCTTGGGTGCAACATGCATGGCCACAGGTGAGGCCTCTGTGGGTCGTGCACGGATGAGCTGTTTGTATGGGGCGACTCTCCAGGGCTGTGCGTTTATGACCGCCCCGCCTGTCTTCTGAGAGTCCTGAGTGTTCCTGCGCCTGGGAGGGCGGCCCCCGGCCGGCCGGTTCTCCCCCAGCCCCCACAGCCTCCGGAGCACGGCGTGCACGGCGGTCAGCATCCGTCTGTCCCTTCCAGGGTCCAGAGCCTGCAGCTGCACCACGAGCTGGACCTCGCCCACCTGGGTGCCAGCACGGACCTGAACGAGGGGCGCGCCCGCCGGCGGGCCTGGCAGCGGAGGCTCAACTGCCAAGTGCAGCAAGTGGCCTTGCAGCTGCTCTTCAGCATCTTCAGGTACCGGAGACTGTGTCTGTGGGAGGTGCCGCTGGCCCCATGCGGATGCGGCTGGAATCCTCACCCCTCCGGCCTCAGGGCAGGGGTGGGGGTATCGCTCCAGCTGGGGACCCTTGGTCACTTCGGGAATGAAGTCCACCCTCCCATGGCAGCACTTGGGATCTGTCCCCATCACATGGTCTTGCTCTTTGTCCTCATTTCTGTCGTGCCCCCCGCACCATCCCGGGGGCCAGAGGCGGCCAGGCGCACCGGGAAGCCGCGCAGCACGGGGATTGGGCTATTTCTGGCCCGAGTGTGTGGTCGTCCGAGGCGTGTACGATACGTGTGTGCCTAGATTATATCGCAAGTCTGTGAAGGGTTATTTTTAGCGAAAGAGCCTTCAGGCTGGATTTTTTTCCCCACTCCTTGATCGCTTTGCCTCTGGACCTGCCGGGTTGAGAGCGGAGCCTGCAGACTTGAGCACGCTCTTCGTGATTATTCAGTGACTCCAGATGTACATGTTTCCCTAAAACGAATAACTTACCAGGAGAAACATGGGACAGGGCAGCGTAGGCAGGTCACGCTGCCACCACTCAGGCAGTATAATCAGTATGGACGCTAATATGTTATTTTTATTTTGTCCTTTTGAAATGAAATCTTTTATGAACAAGGTTGGGTTTTTTTTCTTTTTTTAAAATATTTTACTTATTTATTCATGAGAGACACAGAGAGAGGGGCAGAGACACAGGCAGAGGGAGAAGCAGGCTCCCTGCGGGGAGCCCGATGCGGGACTTGAACCCGGGACCCCGGGGTCACACCCTGAGCCGAAGACAGATGCTCAACCACTGAGCCCCCGAGGCGTCCCAGGGTTGTTTTTTATTTTTATTTTTATTTTTTATTTTTTATTTTTGGGGTTGTTGTTTTTTAAAGACCTTGTAAGCTTTGACAAATTTGTAAAGAAGCAGACAATACAAAAATACAGATTATCAGACTCTATGTCCCTTCGATAGTTTTCCCCTGACAGTGGAAAGCATTGAGTGTCCGACGCAGGGAATGTGGCCCGTGAGCCCGTTGGAGGCAGGTCGCGTGGGTTCACGCTCCGAGGGTCCGCCTGCCCCGGGGGGTCGCCCCCGCAAGCCCACTGTGTGCGAACAGTGAGAACCGTTCGTGGCGGCCGCGTCCTCTGCGGGAGGAAGTCGGGTCTGGACGGGGAAGAGCCCTGATGTCCCTCCTGGGACGGAAAAGCCAGTCGCGGAGCAGCCAGAGCAGCAGGCGGGCGCGCCCAGCCCCAGCCCCCTGGGGTCCGGGTCCCCTTTGTCCAGGCCCGGGCTGGCAGAGGGTGTACTTCCTGTCGTGTGTGTCGCCAGAGACGGACGACTTTCTCCCGTATTTAAAAATATCTCAGCCCTGCGACCATCTTTCTCTTCACCAGGGAAGTGAAGAATCACTTAAATTATGAACACAGGGTGTTTAACAGCGAGGAGTTTCTCAAAACCAGAGCTCCGGGGGACCAGCAGTTCTACAGGCAGGTGAGGAGGGCGTGGGCTCGTGTGCGCGTCTTCTGTCCCGCGGGCCTTTCTGTCCTTACGATGTTCAAGGTAAGTTTCTTCGGCGTCGGTTAGTATCTTATTAAGGACTAGTGTTTCCGGAAAGTTAGTTGTGGTGCGGTTCCTTCTGACCCCTTGGCCCTCCCTCCGTTTTGGGGTCAGCTCCTTGGAGTGTAACATACGTGTCATGTGTCATGAGACACTCGCATTGTAAGTGTCGCGGGTGATGTTCCGGGGGGGGCGGGGGGACGTGTGCGCCTCGAGCCGCATCCTTGGGATCGAGGCGGGGCCTTTCCGTCGGCGCGGCAGGCCGCCCTGTGTTTCTGTCCACGTGTTAACCGGCACATGGGACGCTTCCGTTCTCGTCTGTTTCGAGCCGCCGCGTTCGAGCAGCCTCTCCCCGGGGGCCAGGCTCCCCCTCCAGCAGGGCTCCCCCGCGCAGGCCTCCTGCGGCGCGTCCCTGGCCCCGCTCCTGCTCCGCCTCATTCCGTGGGCTTCCCCGTCCAGGGCAGCGCCCAGCCCAGGCGGAGGGCGTCCCGTGCTGGCTTCTAGAACCCTCTGCAGAGCTGCCTCAGCCCCGGGCTCCAGGCGGGAAGCTGGGCTGCCTGCCTCGGTGGCGCCCTGTCCAGCTGGTGGCCAGAGGGGCATCTGAGCCTTGCTGCGGAGCCGCGGCTCTCGTGCCTCAGGGCCACACGGCAGTCGTTCACGTCGGCCGGCCGGCCCTCGGCCCGCACCCTCCGGGTCTGCCCTCTGACCTTTGCTGGACAGACTCCATGCTCCCCCCACCCTCTGCCGTTGAGGGGACCCCAGCCGTCAGGTCCCAGCTCCAGCTGACGGAGCCGAGCTCCCCGCTGTCCACCTGCTTGCTCCCTGGGCACATGGACAGTGCCCCAGCGGTCCCTGCGAGCCACAGCTGCCACCTCCCATCGCTCCCTGCCTGCCTTCTGCTGCAGCTGTTCTGCACGTGGGCCCTGTACCACTGCAGCCTTCCTGTCCCCCGGCTGGGCAGTGGCCTTTGGGCCTGAGCCCTGTCCCCCGCGGGCTGCTGGCCTGCAGCAGGGAGTAGAGTAGGGACAAGCTCTGGCAGCTGGGGTTGCCTTTTCCCTCGAGAAACCAGCAGCTGGGTCATGGGAGCCACAGGTGTGCACCAGCCTGTGCGTTTGCTGCGAGGAGGGGGCCATGGTCCCCAGAGATCCGGGATCAGAGGCCACAGGACACCGTGGCCCTCGTGGTCACCAGGGGAAGGTGGTTGAGCTTTTGAACTTCTGGTGATTTTTCAAATGCCGAGTGTTCGGGGAGGATGTGGAGGGTACAGTAAAGACAGCTACTGGCTTAGGAACCTGTGTCCAAGGAGAGGCCGCGGCCGGGGTGGGGGTGGGGGCCGGACAGTGCGTGGGCGCTCTGGCCGCAGAGTGCAGCGGTAACTGGCCCCCCGTGGTCTGTTTCAGGTGTTGGACACCTACATGTTTCACGCTTTCCTTAAAGCCCGGCTCAGCAGGAGGATGGACGCCTTCGCCCAGATGGACCTCAACACGCAGTCCGAGGAGGACAGGTGCTGCCACCAATGGGGGCGCGGGACTCTGGGGACCCAGACGCCCTAGGAGTGTGGATTTATTTGGGTGGATGAATGATACATTCGACCAGAAAATCTCACATTTAGCAACATATAACACGTTGGGCTCGTCCCTGTGGGGACACAGCCGCTCACTGCGCCTGGGGACACCCACACGGTGCTCCCGCCCTGTTTTCCACTTGAGTGTGTCCACATCTGGCTCCGGGTGCCGCGTCGGAGAGGACGCTCAGGGGCTGGGACGTGGTCTCCGGCCGTACTCGGATCTCTAAGGTGTTGCTTTTCTCTAACCCCAGGTTAAACGGGATGCTGGCAAGTCCAAGAAGACCAACCATTGAGAAAATGGCCTCGCGGAAATCCTCGGCCCTGCACGCCGTCCACAGGCGGATGGTGGTCAGCATGCCCAACCTGCAGGACATAGCGGTTCCCGAGCTGCTGGCCCGGAACTCGTCGCTGCGGAAAGTCGACTCCACGGGCTGCGGGAGCGTAGGTGATACACCGGCCCCCGTCCGGGGCGCTGTCTCCCGTCACCCGGCTCCGATGTCGCTGACCGCGGCTGAGCCTGTCTCAGTGCAGGGGAGTGGGGCGGGTTTTTTTTTTTTTAGCAGTTTAGTTGTTTGAAGTATTTTTAGAGTATTTACTTTGCAAATTATGTTCATTATGGAAAATGATTTCTTACCTGCATTTTCCGACCGTCGGTCACGCTGCTGTAGACAGCGCTCTACAGGGTTTTGGTGGCTGCGCACACGCAAGGACGTGCAAGATGCACGTTTACACGTGGACGCGACGACCGTTAGGCCCCAGTGGGCGCCACGCCATCTCTGGCTCCCGGGGGTACAAAGGCCCTGGTGTCCCCGGCCCTCGGGGAGCCGCGCTCCCAGCAGGAAGTCCGAGCCTGAGCGTCGGGTGGGTGCCCTGCCGGGGGGAAGCAGCATCAGGGCTGCTGATGGGGTTTGGGTGTGGGAGCCACGTTTCAGCAGAGACAGCGGGGATGGTGAGGCCAGGCCCCCCTCCCCCTCCGGTGGCAGACGGCAGGCGGAGGGACGGCATGGGCCCGTCACCACCGTCCTGGGCTGCAGCTCCGTCTCGGAGGCAGGTCTGTGTGCACAGTTTCCTTGGCGTGAAGCCGCTCCACAGCACATGTGCACGTGTGCATGCCCGTGTCTCGTTTGCACGTAAGCTGCAGCAGCGCATGCCGCGTGTGCCTCAAGTGTCTACCCTCAGGAGTCGCGCTCCATCCGCAGTGGCCGGGGGCAAGGCCAGGCGCCGTGAGCCAGGGGCCCTGTGGCCGCTGCCCGGGCCAAGGCACCAGGTCCCAGGGGTGCCTCCTAAGGAAGGCACACCCAGGGGGCCTCAGGGGCGGCAGCGTGTTCTAGACGAAGGTCCCGTGTCAGAGCAGGCGTCCAGGCAGCACCTGCTGGGTCTGGGCCCCCCACGGCGCGTGCAGGCCGTGTGCCCTGGGCCGGGGACTTCGCCTCCGGGCCTGTACTTGCTCTCCTGCCAGCCAGGGGTGCCTGTCACTGTCTCACTGCCCTGTGGGTGGGCGCTGTGCCCTCTCCGCCCTCTGAACCTTCATCCACAGCCTCCCAGCCCTTCCAGGCTTCACGGTGATGCCACCTCCCTGGGGTGGGGGGTGGCCCTCCTCCAGGCCTGGCCTGGCCCCCTGGCCTCCTGGGGGGGCCCTTAGGTGACATGGACAGAATCCGTGAGACGCGGCTGGGTTGGCCGGCTCCGGCACGTAGCAGCGCCGCACCTGGGACGAGCAGGGCCACAGCATGCGCGTTCATGAGGCGGGTCCACGGTGGTGGCCGTGTGTCAGCGTGGCCGTCAAGCCAAACAAAGCCGCCAGCGTACGGGGCTTCACGCTGGCCGGCCGTGCTCCCCGGCCTAGGTTGTACACGTGACCCTCCCCTGAAGACTCACTACCGGATGTTTCCATTTAGCACTGATGTCTTAGCAGACACGATTATCCTAGGGTGCCGTGGAAGCAAAGTGGGGGGCTCGGGGGGCCGTCGTCCAGCTCAAGGCACGTGGAGCTTCCTGGAAGAGGCTCAGAGGTTCTGGCCTCACGTGGCCCCCGGGCGCAGAAACGTCGAGCCAGACTAGATGACGGGGACACGGCGGGGTTTAGGGTCAGCTGACGGTGTGCGTTTCCCTTCTAGTCCTGAACGTGACTCCTCCGTCGACCTACACGTTCAAGATCCCGGAGATCCACTTCCCGCTGGTGAGCCAGTGCGTGCAGGCCTACTACTCCGACTGCGTCGCCCTGCTGAGCAAGGCCATGGGGCTCCTGGCTCCCGACAGCTCCGTGCTCCTGGCGAGGTATTACTACCTCCGCGGGGCCGTGCACCTGATGCAGGGGCAGCTGCTGGACGCCCTGCTGGACTTTCAGAGCCTGTACAAGACGGACATCAGGATCTTTCCTGCCGATCTCGTTCGGAGGACGGTGGGGTCCCTGTCGGGCCCCCAGCGCACCCAGGCCGAGCGTGTGCCTGAGCTGCGGCGGCTCATCAGCGAGGTGGTGGACAAGCCCGGAGAGGCCCCCAAGCCGGACGACCGCGTGAAGAACTTCGAGCTGCCCAAGAAGCACATGCAGCTGGACGACTTCGTGAAGAGGGTGCAGGAGTCGGGCATCGTGAAGGACACCAACACCATCCACCGGCTGTTCGAGGCGCTGACCGTGGGTAAGAGGCAGCCGTGGCCCCGCCGTGGGGTGTCGGTACGTGGGGAACAGTCCGCGGAGGGGCTGCCCGAGGGTGTGGGGAGTGCGGCCAGAGACCCCAAAGCCGCTGTAGGCTCCATGGCCCCCGGGGCACCCGCTCCCCGCGTGCCGTCCCTCCCGCACTGGGACCGCTTCCCGCGCAGCCAGCGGCACGACCAGAATGCCGTGTGGTCCCTCGTGACCTGGTCCCCTGGGGACCTTCCACCCCTCCCTCCTCGGGAACCACCGACCCCAACACGAGCGCGCCCTTCCGACCGTGTCCTTATGTGTTTGCTAAATGGGCGTGTCTGAAGGTGGTACGTAGGTCTGTGTGGTCTCGAGTGACGCGGACTTGTGTCCTGCCGTGTCGGTGCACCTCGGTGACCTTCAGCATCACGTCTCACCCCTCACCTGCACGTCTGGTTTATGGAGCCGGGTTCCCGAGGGCACGGCAGGGGCAGAGCACAGTGCGCTTGCCTGTTTGGCCATCAGGGGCCCATCAGAGGCCTTGGTGACCTGTGCCGCAGCTGCTTCCCCAGGTGGCTGTGGACGGGTCTCCCCGGGGCTGGTGCCCCCATCCTGAGAGCTGCCCTTGCCCTCGCCCTCGGGGGCTGCACCACCTGTAAGACGCCCACTTCCTGCCGCCCCGCGCCACGCTGGGTGCTGCCTCTTGTGTTCTGTGGGTTGGACAAGCGTCCGGGAGCCGTCCCAGCGTCTTCTGTCCATTTCTGTCTGAGGATCGTCGTCTTCTCCTTAGAACAGTGGGGCCACCTTGTGTCCTCGGCAGACGCGTCCTCTGTGGAACGTGGGCCTGGCAGCGTCTCCCCTGGGCTCGGCCGTGCCCCCTGTTCATGCACACGTGTGCTGCTTCTCCCACAGTGGAGGCTTGTCCACGGCCCCAGGCCGTCGGTCTGACCCAGGTGCAGGCAGCCCGGCCCCCCGTCACCTCCCCACGGAGATGTGACACCGCCTTGGCCCGGGCAGGGCGCAGTGGAGCTCGTCGGGCCGGGCACCCAGGGGGCACCCGTGGGGGGGACAGTGTGGGTGGATGAGCTGCGTCCAGGGGGACAGAGAGCCCCGGGCAGCCAGGCCCCGGGCAGCCAGGCAGGGGGAGCACAGACCCCCCGTGACACGCCTCTCAGGGGAGACCCTGCCCCTTCCCTTTGTGGGGCCCTTACGAGGACGCGGGGCAGCCAGTTGGCAGAAGGCCCGAGGGAGGCGGCGTCCAGCAACTGGGGAGCGAGAGACCCGTGCTCTGACGGCTGCCCCGCGGCACGAGACGCCGAGGGCCCTGGACAGCGCTGTTCCCCCACAGGAGGAGCAGGGTTGGTCCCGCTCCCGCGGCCAGAGGCGTGTCCTGCAGCACGTGGCCGCCTGGGGAACGTGGTTTTACGGCTGGACACGTGGCCAGTGCCCAGCACTCCCGGGCTCGTGCCAGCAGGGACGCAGAGGACGCCCCGAGGGCATCCGTGGGCGTGGGCGACGCGGACGGGGCCGTTGACCTCCCGTTGTCGCTTTGGTCCCCTTCACATCGTAAACGCCACCAGGGAGTGGTCCTGGGGCTGGGACGTGCGAGCCGCTGCAGGGCAGCTCCTCACGCACGTTCCGGCCTAACAGCTGCGCATTAGAGGAGTCGAAGCTCAATGCTCCCGTCGTGGGACAGACTGAAGTGGCTGCTTGTGCGGCTGCGGGGCCAGGTGTGTGCTGTGTGGCCGCGGGGCCTGGGGCTGCGGTGACATCGCCTCTGCCGCGCGATGGGGTGATGGTGCGGGATGGAACCGTTGGTGTTTCTGTGCAGAGTTGGGGACCAGTGAGCCCCCATGGGCGCGAGGAGCTCTCGGATGTGCGCCGTTGGGTTCCGCTGCCGCCCGGGAGGGCTCTGGCCCAGGCTGCCTGTCCCTCTCAGGTCGGCCTCCCGCGAGGCTGGCTGGGAGGACGGGGCTCCCGCGGCACCGGCAGGAAGGCACAGCCCCCCGCACACCGCAGCATCCGCCTGGCCACGGGGCTCGGCTCCACACTCACCCTGCCCGCAAGGGCTTCCCTCCCTGTGCCTCGGTTTCCTGATCTGTGAACAGTCGGCGTCCTGAGGGGGCGGGAGGATCAAGACGGATCCGTGTAGGGTGGCGCATGTGTCGTGCAGCGTGGCAGTGCCGGCCCGAAACGTGTGTGCGGCTTGGCAGCTGCCCGGCCAGGACGACTGGCTTGGCCGGGAAGGGAGCACAGGAATGTTTTATGTGGGTCTTGAAGGATGCGTAGGAGTTTTCTGGACCAGTGTGTGCAGAGGCACGTAGAGTCTGTTTCAGGGTCTCCGTGGTATGACTGGAACGTGGGGTGTGGAGGGATGAGGGGCTCAGTCCTGGGGAACTCGGGCCGCGTGTAGATGAGGAGCCCTGAAGTGTTAGAACGAGAGAGCGGCAGCTCCTACTTGTATCTGGGGCCTTCTGGCGCCTGGTGCGGCAGGCCGTGGGGGCGGGCGGCTCCAAAGGCCAGGCCGTGTGGGACGTAAGGGGGGCAGGGAGAGGGACACGCCGGTCAGGATGCGGGCCGAGGCGGAACCTGGCCAAGGTGGGGTTAGAACGGCCAGACGTCTCGGCAGGCGGGGGCGAGGCGGGGGCCCATCTGCGCTCTGCGGATCAGCATGTAGGTTGGTTACACGGCTTCCTGGGTGTCACAGCACTAACCAGCAGAGCTGGCTTTCGGACCTAGGTCTCTGGTGCCAGAGCCCGTGACCACTGGGCATTTAGAAAGGTTGTCGTATCCGCTGAGGTTGCCTTGGTGACAAGTGGTAAGACTCGCTCACGTGGCCAAAGAATACAGAGATAGGGCTGGCTTCAGGCAAGGCTCGATCCAGGGATGTAGGAGGGCCACCCAGGGGCTGGCCTCTTCAGCATCAGCATCATCTGAGGACTTGCTCCCCTCGTGGCCCCAGGATGCCTCCCACCAGGTCTAGTGGTGACCCGGGGCATGGCCACCGTAACAAGCGTGACCCAGGGGCTGCAGGGGCTGCTGGGCTCAGGTCATGGTCTGTCCCCATCCCCCGGAGGGAGTGGCCACCCTGGGGGAGGGGGGGGGGGGGCCTGAGTGCTGGCGCCACCTGCTGGCCGGTGTGGGCAGCGCAGTCCAGGGGAGCTGGCCGTCCTCCGCTGGCCGCCGTGTCCGGGGCCGTAA
This sequence comes from Vulpes vulpes, assembly GCF_048418805.1. Classification (NCBI taxonomy): domain Eukaryota; kingdom Metazoa; phylum Chordata; class Mammalia; order Carnivora; family Canidae; genus Vulpes; species Vulpes vulpes. The sequence continues at coordinate 1,497,381 of NC_132792.1, read as the reverse complement.
GAAATCTTTTTTTTTTTTTTTTTTTACAAAACCCAGGACACCAGAAACAGATTGACCCAGAAACATTCAAGGATTTCTACAACTGCTGGAAGGAGGCCGAGGCGGAGGCCCAGGAGGTGAGCCTGCCGCTGTCGGTGACGGAGCATCTGGATAAGAACGAGTGCGTGTACAAGCTGTCCAGCTCCGTGAAGACCAACCGCGGCGTGGGCAAGATCGCCATGACCCAGAAGCGCCTGTTCCTCCTGACGGAAGGGAGGCCGGGCTACGTGGAGATCTCCACCTTCAGGAACATCGAGGTGAGCGCCGCCCGCTGCCTGGGGGCGCCCCCCCCGCCCCTCCTGCCTGGGATGCTGGTGGGATGCTGCTGCGTCCTCGCCTCACGCCTCACGTTCAACAGGCTGGTTACACGAGTTAGCCCAGCTCTGAACGCTCGGGGAGGGGAGGTGGGGGGGCGGGGGCGGCCGGCAGGTCCCCCACCCCGTCCTCCACCCCAGACTCCGTCCTGGAATTCCAGGGAGAGGCGTCTCAGGAGGCAGAGGGACCCTGTTTGAGCCCCGCGGACGTCGCCCCGTGGGGATGTGTTGATGAGCTAACGGGTGCCACTACGGCCCGCCGGTTAGGGGACGCGCCTGGGTCCCCGACCCGCTGTGACCTGTGCCGACAGCAGGGTGGCACGGAGGCCCCGCTCTCTGGCCGTCCGTTTCCTCCTGCCCAGGACCGGGCCTGCAGCCTGGCCAGCCGGCTCCACCCCTGCCTCCCGGGCCTGCCTTCCCATGATGGGGGCCCTCCGCCGTGGTGAGGACGGGCGGCTGGGACTCGGGCCGCTGCTGCCCAACCTCGGGCCTGCCGCCTCCCATCGCAGACCCCGAGTCCCTGCCAGGGCCTGTGGCACTGACCAGCCTCCACTTGTTGTGTCTCCCCAGGAAGTGAGAAGCACCACGGTCGCATTTCTGCTTCTGAGAATTCCGACTCTAAAAATTAAAGTGATGTCCAAGAAGGAAGTGTTCGAAGCTAATCTGAAAACGGAGTGTGACCTGTGGCACCTGATGGTGAAGGAGATGTGGGCCGGGAAGAAGCTGGCCGATGACCACAAGGTCCGGGACGCGGCACCTGCGCATCCCAACCCGCGGCTCCCTCTTCCCACGCGGCTCTCGTGAGCTCGGGGGGCTCGGGCTTGGTCCCGAGAGCCTGGGTCGGGCTAGAGGTGCTGCCAGCGGCCCCGGAGGCGCTGTGGTTTGTGTAACCCAGCGGGTGGCCGGTGGCGCTTGGGGACACCGCGGAGGGACGGGGCTGGACTCAGGTCTGAGTTGGGTCTCCTGGGCACACCCCGCTCCAGGCGAGTCCTCCGACGCTCCGCAGGACCAGGGTCGTGGCAGGGGGCAGTTGGCGTCCTCCCCGAGGCAGCTTTACAGCCTCGCGATCCGTGTGCCTTCGCTTACTCGGCCGTGCTATGGCTCTGAGTGCACAGAGTTAAGATTTCACGGTCGTGAAGGGGGCGCCACGGACGGACGCACGGAGGCTCCTTGGGGCGAGGCGTCTGTGCGGTGTAAGTGGCAGGACAGGACAGCGAAGCCACGACCAGAGCGTGGGTGGGGGCTCACACGGGGTAGTGCAGGGGCCGTGAAGGGGGCACAGCCCATGGTCCGTGGGGCAACGCGGGGGGCGTCCCCAGGCCCCGGGGCCCAGACCACCACTGCGAGGGCGGCCACCCCATCCAAGGCCGGGTACGCTCTGACTTTACGGCCGCGGCTTTGTTCAGCACCACCCCGTACAGACTAAAGCCCACGGGCCACGCAGCGCCTCTTGCTGAGCCCTGGCCGCAGGGCGAGTGGCTGCCACAGGGGTGACAGGTCCGCGGAGCCTGGGGATCAGCTGCCTGGCCCCTTGCGGCACACGCCCGCGGCCCCTGGTTGGACCGACCAGTGTTCAACCGCGATGGGCAACAGCGGTTCCAGCTCCGAGTGTACCCTGCCCAGTGGCCCTGAACGGGGACGCACCGAGCCCGTGTTGAAAGGAGCCCCTTCCCCCGCAGGACCCGCAGTACATCCAGCAGGCGCTGACGCACGTCCTGCTGATGGACGCCGTGGTCGGCACGCTGCAGTCGCCCGCTGCCATCTACGCCGCCTCCAAGTTGTCTCACTTCGACAGGATGAAGAACGAAAGTAAGGGAAGCGTGTGACGGGGCCGTGGTGTCCCGAGCGCGCCCTCGGGCTTGTATCTGCTTGACCATAGAACGCATCCGCAACGTCCCCCTTCTTCCCGTTTACGCTTTCAAGTTTGTTTTTGAGTAGCACCCGTTCTGCTTTCCTGTTCCCGCCAACGTGCCCCTGGGCGCCCTGTGCCTGCCAGGGCCTGTCTGAGGTCTGAGTGACACCCCCTGCACGCTCGGTGCTGTTTGTCGGGCTTCCTGGTCGCCAGCAACAGATCTCCGCTGGCTGCTTAAGTGGAGTCGGGGTCCGCGGACGGCTGCGGAGTGGCTCCGGGTGGCGGCGAGCTCGCGGAGCTCTGCAGTCGGGAGCGTGCCCCCAGGACAGCTTGCAGGACCCCTGTGCGCGGCCGGTGTGCGCGCTGGTGCCCGCGTGGAGGCCCCCGGTGTGCTCAGTTTTCCCCGGACGGGAATTCTCAGGTCACCTGCGCGTAGGTTTGAATCTGGCTCTCACGTGCTGGGAGCCATACGGGGCGGGAGTGGGGGGTGGATTTTTCAAGTCTCGGAAATAGCGAATGGGTAAGAATTAGTTTATTATTTTAGCTACTTCCCTCTATTTTAACTTCTAAATGATCTAAAGCCAACGGTTTTGCAATTTGCATAAAGGAGAAAAAAACAGAGGCCGGTTCACCTGTCACCTCCCTTCGGAGCCACATTCGCCCTGCGCTGGGTCAGCCAGCGGCGTCACGTTCATGACACGCAGGCGAAGAACACAGGGGTGTGTTTAAGACGGTCTCTAGTCCTGTTTGGGTGCGTGGTCCTTACATCAGGGCTTTACCGGGAGAGAATTTACGTGCCGCGCTCATGACGGTGGCGTATTCACGCGCTTGTGCGGCAGCAGCTGCAGAGCGAACCTGAGAACATCCTCATCACCCCAGCAAGAAACCCCGTAGCATTTAGCAGCCGCCCCCAGCCCCCGGGCCCCCAGATCCACCCTGTCTGGATTTCCCTGGTCTGGGCAGCTGACAGACACGGATCCCACAACACGTGTCCTCCCGTGGGTGGCTGCTTTCATTTGGGACGGGGCTTCGGGTCTGCCCCCGACGCCGGGGCCCGTGTCACTCCTCTCTGAATACTGCCCGTCGTGTGGGTGGACCCCTGTTTATGTGTCGTCGGCTGACCGGTTGGGCTGTTGCAGCATTTGGCTGTCGTGAGCAATGCCGCTGCAAACGGGCTGTCACCTCTCCCGGGTGCACAGCTGGAGACTCGGGTTCTCAAAACGTTGCTCCAGAATCTCAGTTCCGGGTTTATTCGCTTCGGCCCGTTTTGCTCTTTGCCACGTGTGTCACTCACCGTTCGGTTGTTTGTCTCCGTCCACACACACGCCTCGTCTTCATCGGGAGCTTACGCACAAGCCGACTCCATCGTAAACGGGCGACTGTCGCCGTGGTGGCAGCCGACACGCGCCCACTTCCTCTCGCTGTGCACCCTGTTCCGTGTGGCGAAGGCCGGCTCCTAGGCTCGGTGTCCTGACCCCTTGTGACCACCAGGAACTGCTCTCTGGTGTGCAGAGCTTGTGAGGGAACAGCGCTGCTCCCCGGCCTCAGTAGCCCCTGGGCCCCCCAGGATGGGAGGTTTAAAAATGAAACTCTGAAATCCCACACGCCATCCCTGGGGGAGCCACTTGGGAACGCTGGGGACAGTGGTGGCTGTGCAGGGCGCTGCAGGCACCTGCGGGCGAGGCCAGGGACGCTGCCCACTGTCCCCACGGCAGCCGCAGCGGTGGCCCGACACGTCCACGCGCCCAGGCTGGGAGACCGCTCGTGGGCGAGTTCTCTCGCTTTTGTCTTGAGAGTATTTGGTCACTGAGGAGCGTCTCAGGTCCGGCCGAGTGTGGACGGGTCAGACCACACAGCTTCCTGCTGAGGAGGGAGCCGTGTCCCACTCGCCCGCCGTCCGCACACACTGCGAGGGCGGGAGGCCTCACTGTAGGGTCTGGTTTCAAGCCTACGAGGCTCTTCCCCCAAAACTAACATCCTGGGGAAGGCGGGGCGTCAGCTGTGGGAGAATGCCGGTGTCCCCGGGTCGTGACACTAACAGCGCCTTGCATTTCAGTGTCCACGCCAGTTCCCAGGACGACCTCGGAAACCCTGAAGCACAAGATAAACCCCTCAGCGGGAGAGACTTGCCCACACGCCGTGGACGTCCTGCTGTATACTCCAGGTGAGGGGCTGCTGGCTTCCTGCTGCTCTCTTCAGCGCTTGGGGAGTTTGGGTTTATGTTCCAGGCCAGTCCCCACGTGAAGGGGACAGACGTGATGTACGGCCAGTGGGGGCCAGGCGGGCTGCTGCTTGTTGAGGCGGAGCCCTGAGTGAGGAGCGGAAGCTGGGGAGCCACTTGCAGACTCTACCTCGTGAAGACCAGAGCTGGGGGAGCCCACGGAGACCCCGCATCGTGGAGGCCGGAGCCGGGGGGAGCCCACGGAGACCCCGCATCGTGGAGGCCGGAGCCGGGGGGAGCCCACGGAGACCCTGCATCGTGGAGGCCGGAGCCGGGGGGAGCCTGCAGGGACTCCTATGGGGCACACGTTCCATGGAGACTCAGCTCCAACCCAGCTGTTCCTCACATTGCACAGCACTTTATAGTCTAGAAAGTGCTCGTACTCGTACCCTGTCCTTTGGGGGCATTTATCCTGGGCCTATTACCACAAGCGGTTGCACCCGGGATCTCGTCTTAGGAATTGTAGGTGCGTGGGTTTGCACATCTGGACAAGTGACGACACGGTTCCTGTCCATCTGGTGCGGCTGCGCGTCCCTCCTCCCACACGCGGACCTCCCGGCTCCCTCCAGGCTGCGGCAGGATGAAGTACAGACAGTGAGCGCGGCCGCGGGTCTAAGCGTGAACCAAGATGCTTTTATTTAAGGCTGACTTGTAAAGAATTGCGGCGGGAAGGTCGCTCGCAGGGCTCACCAGGGGGAAAATAAAGGACTTCGTTCTGGGCAGAAAAGAACCTTACAGTCGGGAGCTTTGCTTCAACTCACTGGGGCGTGAGGTGAGCCAGTGAGCGCCATGGGGTGCCCTTCGTGCCCCTGACTCCGCAGCTGTGCCCCAGGCCACCTGGTCCCACGTGGGCAGCTTGCTGGCAAAGCCGTGTTCCAGCAGGAGGGGAGCATTTTCTCTCTTCACCCATCGTCCCGAAGACCCCGCACAGTGACAGACCGAGTGTGAAGGAGGACAGCACAGGCGGCCCCACTCCGCTGGAGACGTACAGATTGATCCGGTCACGGCTCCCGTTGGCTGCGACACCACAGAGCGGTTTCATCGTGGTGTCTGGATAAATGAGTATCTCTAGACTTAAGTTGGTTTCCTGTACGTGAACGCTACCTGGACCCCGGGCCTCCTGTCGTGACCGACTAGGTAGCTCTGACCAACTTCCCTCCGGGAACATCTAGGACGGCCAACGTGGAAAACCGCCATGAAGAACGATGGAACCGCTTTGTCCTGTGGAGCGTCTGCCAGCCCTGGCAGTGGTGCCTGAGGAACGGAGCAGAGCTTTGGGCAGCGCTGACGGGAGAGAGGGACAGAGAGCTCAGGACCTGCTGAGAAGGGGAGCGCTGGTAAACCCGTTCATGGTGGCTCCAGGCTCCAAGGCTTCCCCGAACAATAAGGAGCCAGCCCCCGGCCCCGAAGCCCAGCCTCAAAGCATCCCAGTGCCTGGTGGGCTCGAGGAGTGTGTAGGGCGGTATGTCCCCAAGGCCCAGGAAGCCAGTGGAGTGACTGTCCCAGAGAGATCGACACCTTTGTGCTTCCTTGACTTGTGACAGAGGTGACTGACGGAGTGGGGGTTCGAGGGAAAGGCAGTCCTCACCTGTGACATCGGTTGGGACGTCGTGCATCCATATGGAAAACGCGAAGCTTGGTCGCACCTCCGGTCACACGCAGTCAGTTCCAAGTCGATGGAAACCACGAACAAACATAAATGGCCAAAGCAGGCCAGCTTCTAGTAGCTGACGTAGAGGAGCATGGCCTTGGGGTGAAGGGGGAAGCCTACAGCAGCACGAGCCACGAAGGAAGAGGTTGGTGGATTGGACTATTGAGATTACGGGCTTTAAGAAGACACTTTTGGGGCGTCTGGGTGCCTCAGTGGGTGAAGCATCTGCCTTCGGCCCAGGTCATGATCCCGGGGTCCTGGGATCGAGCCCCGTGTTGGGCTCCCTGCTCAGCGGGGAGGCTGCTTCTCCCCCTGCGCGCCCCTGACACACACACCACCCCTGCTGTCTTGCTCGCTCAAGTAACTAATACAATCTGTTCAAAAAGACACTTTCCCGAGCGTGAACAGAGTCGGCCCAGACCTGGAGAGGGTGCCGGCAGCACAGCAGAACCAAGGCGGGCTCGCGTCCAGCACGCGTACAGAATGGCTACAGATCAAAAATAGCACCACCCAGATTAAACACAGCAAGGGACCTAGCAGCTCGCCACGAAGATCTCCTCCACGTGGCCGTCAGGGCCGTCAGCCCGATGTGCCATCAGGGAAACGCAAATCAGCCACGGTCCGAAAGCCCAAATATCCGCACCGTCAGGGTGGCCAAAATGAAGGACTGTCACCACCGAGTGTGGGTGCGGATGTGGAGCAAGAGGAAGTCTGGTGCGCCCTTGGAGGGGGTGCCCTGGGACGGCTCGGGGGCTCCTGCCCCACTCTGCCCCCACCCTCCTCGCCGGCCTCTGTCCCTGGCCCACACCTGCTTCTGCTGCTCTGCTGGGGGCGCTGGTCTTCCCGAGGCTCACCCATCCCCCAGACCCCGGGTCCACAAAGCCGCCCTGGCCGGGTCCCCGGTCAGCAGTCATCGTCTGTGTGGTCCTCCGACTGAAGCCAGCTCGTCCCCTCCCGGGGGCACGGTGGTTCAGGATGTGCTCCCCCTCCTGTCCCCGGCACCCAGCTTGGCGCCCGGCCCTCGGCAGGTGCTCAGCGGTGCCCGAGGAAGGGCGCCCGTCGGGCTGCGCGTCGGAGGGTTTCCCTCCAACAACGTGTGTGGCTTGCTTACTTCCTCAGGGCATCTAGACCCAGCAGAAAAAGTGGAGGACGCCCGCCCCAAGTTATGGTGTGCCCTGGACGAAGGCAAGGTGACCGTGTTTGACGCTTCCTCTTGGACGATTCACCAGCAGTGCTTCAAAGTGGGCGCCTCCAAGTTGGTGAGTAAGCGGAGGGCCGCGGACGAGGCCACTGCCCACATCGGGTTGTGGATTCTGGAAGGATGGAAATGTCCACTGTACGCGGCAGCGGGATGCGTGTCGTTCCACGGCATCGTGAGGTTTTCAGCTAAATCTGAACTTGTCTCATCCTTTAAATGTTCTTATTTATGTGACCAGACGGTGGCTCCTGCCACCCGCAGCCTGGAATCTGAAGCTGGATTCCAGGGACGCGGAGGGCAGGGTCGTAGCTCGCGCGTACATCTCTGGCCCCGGGCAGACACGCGCATTATCCTCACGCATTTGGGGTTGGAAACCAGCAACAGGTTGAACCGTATGGGCAGGATACGGAGGCTTGAGCTTTTAGACTGATGACTTTTTCATTTAAATGAAGTTGATTACATCAGCGTGTGCAGAACAGCACCCCCGCCCCTCGGCCCAAGGTCCTGTGTGAGGCCTGTAGCCGCCAGGGGGGCGAGCTGCACGGTGGGAACATGTCACAGGCACCGGAGTTTGCAGGTGGGGAGGCGCCGCTGCTCCAGGGCTCTGCCTGGTGTCCAGCTCAGTGACCGCCCCCCCCCACTGCTCCGAGGTTAGAAAAGCAGCTGCTGCCCCAAGAGGCGGTGCTAGAAGTCCTCACGCCCTCCTGCCTCCGTTGACGTGGGGGTTCGGCGCCTCCGTGGTCAGCACCACCAGGTATCAGGTTGGGTGGCCACGTTCCATCCTTTCAAAATAATGTGGCAACCTGGGGCACAGTCTGGGCTTCCACAACTGCTGTGAACAACAGAAATACCGTGAATTCAGATGCAGGTGTTGCTGGGGGCTGGGCTCATGATCGGCGAGCGTCCTGTGAGCAAGGCAGTAAGCGGTCACTGAATTACCCCCCCGCCCGCCCCCGGGTCCACGCAGCCAGCCCCAGGTGGCAAAGTGACAGGACCCAAGATACCGTATTCACTACAGTCTAATAATGCTTGAGACCGAGCACGAGGAGAAATGGAGGAAATTGTTTTTGTGCTAAATTTTATGTTTTTCTGGTTGAATCTTAGTCGTATGCGTTTCAAAGATTTTCTCATAACCGACTAACGGGAAATCCAAAGGCTGCGTGGTGCGGCGACCTCTGCTGCCCCCAGCTAGGCCGGGCAACGGGTCGGGAGGGCAGGGAGTTATCCCGGGGGGGGGGGGTGTGAAAACACCTTCGTGCTCGTCTCCCCGAGATTCCCTGTACTGTTTGACAAGGAGACGCTCGGGTCATTATCTCAGGAAAACGCCGCCGCCTCTGAAAGTGGAAGTTCAAAGTAGCTCATCTCAGCGATCTTTGGGCCGCTAAAGAAAGACATTTTACTAGAATCATACCAGTTCTCAGGTAGATGCCTCAAAAGAAAGGGCTTTTTGCTTTCAGTATTTTTTTATACCAAACAAGTAAACTTTTTTTTTTTTTAAGATTTTATTTGTGTGAGAGAGACACAGTGCACGTGAGTGAGCACAAGCCGGGGGAGGGGCAGAGGCAGAGGGAAGCAGACACCCCACCGAGCAGGGAGCCCGATGCGGACGGGAGCCCGGGAGCCCGGGACCCCGAGATCGTCACCCGAGCCGAAGGCAGACGCTGAACCAGTGAGCCCCCAGGCGCCCCAGAGAGGGCGTTTTCAAGTGACTGACTGTGAAGGTAGTTAGTCAGCTAGCATCCTTTCCTAACTTGCGGCAATGGTCATCGGCAAAAATTTCATTGGTAAAATTAAAACTTTCGATTTTCAGGGCGCCTGGGGGGCTCAGTGGGTTAAGCGTCCGTGTGACTCGCGTTGTGATCTCAGGGTCCTGGGGTCGAGCCGCGTCGGGCTCCCCGCTCAGCGGGGCTGTGCTGCCCTCTCTGCCCCTCCCCTGGCTCGCGCGCACGCTCTCTCTGAAATAAATAAAATCTTTGAAAATAAATAAATAAACTTCCAATTTCTACAAAGCTCTGTCTCCTGACCTGACGAGGAGCAGCCCTCGGCCGCCCCCGCGTGATTGTCGGCCGGCAGACCTGCTCCTCACCCCGCCGACACGACGCAGGCTTTACTCTTTGAAATCCACTCGTGTTTGAAAATCTCCGACGTTTGTTCAGCTACCAGGGCCGCGTAGCACGTCGGGAGGACGGAGAAGGGAAAGTGGCTCATAAACCAGAAAGTGAGGCAGCGGGAAGCTGGCAGGAAGGAAGGTGCCAGGAGCACCCGTCGGGGACGCGGCTGCACGCGCTGCGACCCTCAGGTGCATGCGGCTGCGCCCCATGCGTTCCCGTGCGGGGCCCGGCGCTCTCGGCGTCTCGGTCCTGGCTGTCCTGGGTGTCGAGTTGCCGACAGCCTCCGTGCGACCGTCGGTGGCGGGCCTTGCCAAGCCGAGTCCCCGGGAGCCCTCCCGGCTGCGGAGCGGTTCTGATGTAGCTCCCAAACGGTCCTGGTTATTTGCAGACTCGGCGCGGGCAAGTTCTGCAGCTCGACCGTTACCTGTAACTGAACAAACGGCGCGTGCAGGGCCGTCCGCGCACCCCCGTCACCGCGGGGAGACGGGCCGTCGAAGCGCACGCTCCCAGCGGAGGTCCGACCAGCTGTGGCCCCGCTGCCCCGTGTCAGCTCATACCTTACACAAGTGTCCTCACGGCCTATTTAGTGGTTGTTGCCTTTTTGCGTTTTCCTGGTGATTTCTGCTGCTGAGAGAGGCCCCAGCAGGGAGCTGCGCGGCCGTGCGCTGTCGGGCCTTCCAGGTCGAGTGGTAAACACACGACGAGTTTATGTGCCGGTCAGTGGACAGCGTGTGCCCGGGGCTCCAGCAGCCTGGCGCGTGTCCCCCCAGGGTCCCCCCAGAGCAGAGGCGCCGCGTCTGCAGGGACTCGGGTTAGGACCGCTGTGCTTCACGGGACGTGACGACCTCCCGTTTCTTCCTGTCCTGCCATCAGAACTGCATGGTGATGGCAGAGCAGAACCAGGTGTGGGTCGGCTCGGAGGACTCGGTCATCTACATCATCAACATCCACAGCATGTCCTGCAACAAGCAGCTCACCGACCACCGCTCCAGTGTCACGGACCTCGTTGCTCAGAACGGAACACCCAGGTACGGCCGGGCTGTGCCGGGAGAAGGGGCTGCTCGGTCCCGGGTGGGTCGGGGGCCCTAGCGGGACGTCACCGTGGGCGCCTGCCGACAGGGCCAGGCCTGCGTGAGCCAAGTCAGGGGATGTTCCTGTTCGTTCTGGTCCCGAGCACAGAGCAGTGGGTCTGTCCCGTAGGCCAGCTCCGGGGAAAGCCTGGTGCTCGGTGGCAGGTGGCACGTGGCCTTCCTCACCTGTCCTTGGTGTCCGTGCTCCGCCCGAGACCTGTGGCTTCAGACACCTCACTCCCGTGGTGTCTCCACACGGCGCTTCCTGTGTCCAGACTTCCTTCCTGTAAGGACGCCGGTCATGTGGGTTAGGGTCTCCCTGTGCACGTGAACTTGGGCGCCCCCGTGGAGGCCTCCTCCCAATCCTGAGGTCCTGGGCGGGGAGGACTCCAGCGTACCTTTTTGGGGGTTGCGGTTCAGTCCGTAGGCATGTTTGCTTCCTTCCCCGTCTTCACTGTAAGAGGAACGTCCGCTCAAAGGCAGGCACCCGGTCTGTTCTGCTCTCTGCTGTGTGTTCCGAGTCAGGACAGGGCCTGGCACCCGGGAGGTGCCCAGGGGAGACACGAGAACGAGGAGGGTCCCCTCCTTTGGTGAAGGGGGCGGAGGCTCAGCGAGCATATGACCCATGCGGGTCACCAACTTCACGCAGGCAGCCTGGCCTGGGGCGCGGGTCCCCCGGCTCCACTGTCCCCTCCGTCAACCCTCCCCGCCCCCTCATCCCCGGGGTTTGGGGGCACCATCGTCTGCAGTCAGGCCCGGCTCAGAACATAAGGCGCTAACCTGAAAGTTAACCCCACCCCGGGTAGCGCCCACCCCCTCCTGCAGCCGTGGGCGGCCCACGGGGCACTGATGGTGACCTTGGGCGGGGACGGCGCCCTGCTGGGCCTCGTCCTGGGTCGGGGCTTGATTCGGCCCCGCGGCCCTGTTACGGTTCTGCACAGACGGCGGCAGACGCTGAGGGGCAAGGCCAGGCATCCCCGGGACACCGTCTTCTTCTGCCGGGTCGGTCTCGTCAGACCCACGTGCTCTCTGGTGGCACGGATCGCCCTTCTTGGGCGTCACTTATCATCCCTGCTGTGGCTCTTTCTGTCGCAGCAGCGTCACGCTCATCTGGGTTAAGGTGTTTCCAAGCCCGACTCACTTGTCTGTTTGCACCACCAGCAAGGTGTACTCGTGCAGTGCGGACGGGACGGTCCTGGCGTGGAACGTGAGCACCCTGCGTGTGACCAGCAGGTTCCAGCTGCCGGGCGGCGGGCTCTCGTCCATCAGCCTGCATGACGGCTGCCTGTGGTGCTGTAAGTCCCGGCCCTCGTGTCCACCCGGGCCCTGCTCTCGGCAGAGGCTCCCCGGGAGCTGGCGGCCTGTTCCCTCCGCTGAGCACGTTCCCAGCCTTCCAGCCCCTGCTGTGCTCGCTGGCTCCCGCTCCCCTCCTGTGTTCAGCTCCCCGGGGCTCCCCTCCTCCACGGCCTCCTGCGCTCGCTGGGTCCTGCTGGGAGCGTGAACCTGGCCCTCATGCTCCCAGGAATCATCGTGCCCCTTCCAGCCATGGCCCTGTAACGGGGTGTGTGGCCCATGTCCCCCAGCGGTGCACAGGTGGGGCAGGGCTGCGTCACCACGGGCCCCAGGCCAGGCATTTGCCCGGGGTGTGACAGGAGGCGTGGAGGCTATGCCTGGTGGCGCACGTCCTGCATCTCTGAGCATCCTGGGGCACGAGCGTGGCCCGCACCTTGACTTCCCCGGCGCATGCCGGACACCAGGGGGTGGTCGTGAAGGCAGGGTTTTCAACTGGAAGCGAATTTAACTGGGGTCAGGTGCACAGCCATGAGTGTTTGTTGGCTGGTGACAAGGTGCACGCCACATAACCAGCCACCGACCCAGACGTGGCACGTCTCCATCTCAGCAGAAGGCTGCTCCCGTCAGGGGCCGGGGGGGGGGGGGAGCTGCCCATTCCCGAACCTTCCCTGCACAGACCCCCGCGGCAGGGGCCCTTGGTGTTCAGGGAGCCCCCCGTGCTCAGGAGCATCCGTGATGTTGCCTGCACTCGCTCCTGCTGCGGCGGACTCAGAGCTCATGGTCCGTGGTCATCCGGGGGTTAACCCCGTGTTCACCCTGAGACACCCTCAGATTCTCCTCCGAAGCTGCCGCACTATTTCACCAAAACCTGTTCTGGTTTTAGCCGTCAGCACCGGGGTGGCCATGTGCGGCAGCATCGCATGGTGGCCTGGAGGCCGTCCTGTCCCGTCCCCGTGTCTGCAGAAATGTCTGTGCGTCAGTCTGCTCAGCCCCCTCTAGCACTGTTACAACAGCTGTGGGCACGAGCCCACCGTCCTTACCTCCTTCTCCCTCCCACCTGTCCTCCTGTTAGTCTAGAAGGCAGGAGAGAATTTTTTAAAGATTTTATTTATTTATTCATGAGAGACACAGAGAGAGGCAGAGATACAGGCAGAGGGAGAAGCAGGCTCCACGCAGGGAGCCCAATGTGGGACTTGATCCCAGGACCCCGAGGTCACGCCCTGGGCCAAAGGCAGATCCTCAACCTCTGAGCCACCCAGGGGCCCCACTCCTAGTATTTTTGTCATCCATTTTTCCTTTGTATCTTCTGGGATTTTCATTATATATATACATACATGTGTGTATGTACATATAAATGCATACGTATTTATTCTAGAATTATGTAATATTATAATATAAACAAATAATATAATGATATTCTAATATATACAGGAGGCTATTTGATACTCAGGGAGATCTCAGGCATGGCTAGAATTTTTCCTCCTCCTCCTCCTCTGCTTCACCTTGGTGAAGGCCCTTCCTTCCTTCCTGTGTCCTGTCTGCAGCTGCACCTGTCCAGATTTTCATTTCAGCCCGAGAATTTCCGATTTCTCTCCTGCATTCTTCATGTCCACCATCCTCTCCGCACCTTCCTGGTTCTTGTTTTTTTTTTTTTTTTTTTTTTTAAGATTTTATTTATTTATGAGAGAGAGAGAGAGAGAGAGAGGGGCAGAGACACAGGCAGAGGGAGAAGCAGGCTCCATGCAGGGAGCCTGACGTGGGACTCGATCCCGGGACCCCAGGATCAGGCCTTGGGCTGAAGGTGGCGCTAAACCGCTGAGCCACCCGGGCTGCCCTTCCTGTAAGTTTTTTAACTTACTCGTAGTTTTGGTCTAAAGCCCTTCTCTGCGGGGTCCTGGCTCATCTGTGGGTCTGCTTGTGTGCACTGCCCTTTCCGTCGGGCTTTAGTCATTCCCTCACGTTTGACACGACGGAGTTTATTGTGTCTGGGGTGTTGTTGATGACACAGCAAGGAGAGACTGGGTCATGTCCTTCTGTAAAGACCGTTAGGGCTCGTTCTAGATGGTCATTAAATGACTTACTGGCCAGTCATTTTAACCCTGTGCAGAGGCTTGGTTTTAGGCTTTTGTGGGGTAAATGCACTTCACTTGTGACCTTAGTCTTGGAGCACGTAACACCTGTCCTGGCTGTAATCACCCTCCAGGAACACGTGGGCTTTATACGAAGCCTCTCTGGCTTGGGGAGCCACAACTCTGCTTTCTGCTCTTTATACAGTTTAGGAGTCAGACTAGGATCTGAGAATCCATACGTGCATTTGTGGGCTCCCTCATTTTGGGGTATTTCCTCTTTCCAGCCGCGTTGGCAGCCCCACACCGTACCCTCAAGCAGGGGGCACTGACTGCAGCGTCAGTGAGAACCGGGGGCGCCCTCGGGGAAGCCCTGGGAGTGTGTGCAGGTTGCGAGTTTACCTCCCGCCTTTCGAGGACCACGTGCCTCAGGCTTGGTCGGTCTCGAGGGGGGTCAGGCTGTCAGGTGTGTGTGTCCGGCGGGATGGTGCCCGTTGCATACAGTGAGGGAGAGGACAGAGCACAGAACCCTGTTTATTTTCTAAGTTAACTTCATACACTGAGTAGTTTCCTATTTAACAACCCCGAGAAAAGTGGGGTTTCTCCAGAAAACCGAGAGCAGGTGCCCGAGAAGTGTTGTCATGAGTCTCTTTCTGAACGAGAGCAACAAGCGGAAACCCCGGTCCTTGGTCAGATGTCCCCAGCGCAGAGGCGGGGACCAGGTCAGGTCTCAGAGCAGGACGTCTGTGCACGGAGGCAGGGCCTGACTGAGGGGCCGCGACCCCGCTCTGGTCCAGCAGCGCTGCCTCGGTCCTCCGTGTCTTCCCTCGGGCGCCCCGTGCCTGCGTGCGGGTCACCTTCCAGGAGGGAGCCCCCCCCAGGCCCACACCCCTGGGCCCAGGCTGCGGCCTTCAGGTGGCTGCACACAGGTTCAAATCCAGGCTTTGTCGCCGGACGGCTGGTCCCTTGGAGTCGGTCTTTGAAAAGTGAGATAGACTAAGGCCTTCGCGCGGGCTCGCTCACGGCCGCGAGATGCGAGAGGCAAAGTGCCATCGTCCTCAGAGGGCCGCGCGTGGGGCACCGTGGCCCTGCTCCGCGGCTCCCGCCCTCGAGCCCTGCCCTGTCCTGCGTCCCTTCCTGCCAGGGCCACTTCCTGGGGCTGCGTGTCGGGTGCGCTGAGGAGGGTCCCGGGGCAGGACACTCTCCCCAGGGCGGCCTGTGTTTCCCGAACCAGTGGCAGCATCGCAAGGGCCTCACCAGTTCGCCCAAGTGGACGAAGGTGTACCTGGCCGGCAGCTGTCACAGTCCAGGACTGAAACCCCAGCGGCCGTGGGCGAGGGGCCCCTGTGGCGTGGCCGGGGGCCAGAGGGGGACCTGTAGGCCGCTCACCCGCCGCAGGAAGCCAGAGCGGCAGGTTCTGACTGGTGTCTCCCCAGGTCCCCGGGTCAGAGCTGCCCCCTGCATCCGGCTGGCGCTCCCAGAGGTGGGCCTGTGCCCTCCCGGCCCCTCCTGTCTCCCCGATGCCGGCACACGGGGTGGGTTCAGCTGGGGGCAGGGGGCCCGTGCAGGGAGCGCAGGAGGGAGACAGCCCTGCACACCTGGCCCGGGCCTGAGCGTGCCCCTGGTCCGCCCCGCGGCCTGGCTTCCCACCCCGCGCCACTGTCCCCACACCTGCAGCCCCGGCACTGTGGCGACTCTTAGTTCACAATGAGACATTTTCTTAGAGGGATTCAGAGAAAACAGAAGCGCTGAGGGGCATGTGGCACAGTCGCCTTCATCCCCGACGCGGGAGGACTGGCTGTGGCTTCAGGGAGAGGAGATCCCAAACCGGGCAAGACGGTTCCCCGGGCCCTCGCTGGGTCCCCGGTGGGGCTGCGGGCGGTGGCCCCCGTCAGGGGCGAGGGTGGGGCTGACGGTCACCGAGGTCGCTGGGAGCCCTGGGCCAGCGCCGGCTCAGGACAACGGCTCCAACTGCTTCATCCCTGTGCCCGGGCGTCCCCGTCCCCCACGCTGGCTCCTTCCGTCTACAGGCACGGGGACCAGTATCGTGGCCATGATGACCAGCGGGCTCCTTTGTCAAGAACTGAAGGTCGGCGAGAACTTCAAGGAGATGAGCACGTCCTTCGTGGGTTTCCAGCTCCTCCCCCAGGTACCTGTCCCAGCAGCGCCGTCCGAGCCGGCTCGGGTGCCGTGGCCGCCAGCAGCCTCACGGGGACTTGTGTTTCAGCAGGAGCAGCTCTGGGTGGCGTGCGCCGGACTGGCCAGCATCTACATCTGGAGCCTGGCGGACCTGACGCGGCCCCCTCACCGGGTCCCCCTTCAGGACTGCTCCGAGGTCAGCTGCATGATCAGAGTGAAGCAGCAGGTAAGGCGAGCACCCCCAGCGTCCCCAAGCGCACCTCCAGGGGCCTCCCTTCCCCACCACCCTCGTTTGTCCTTGGCAGATCTGGGTAGGCGGCACCGGCCTGTCCCAGGGCCTGGCCAGGGGGAAAATCTACGTGATCGACGCCGAGAGGAAGACGGTGGCCAAGGAGCTGGTGGCCCACATAGACAGGGTGACAACGCTCTGCTCGGCGGAGGACAGATACGTGCTGAGCGGGTCGGGCGGGGGCGAGGGGAAGATCGCCATCTGGAAGGTCGAGTAAACGGGAGCAGACGGGCCGAGTGGGGCTGTGCTCTGCGGGCCCCGCCCTCCTGCCCCCCCCCCCATGCTCCCCCAAAAGGTGGGCCGGGGAGCCAGTTGGGGCCCCGGGGGGGGCGAGGGGCGGTGTGGCTGCACGGCTCTCTACTGTCCCAGTTGAACTGTACCCACAGCGTTTTGGGCTGGTGCTTCGCAGGCAGGCAGCGGGGTCAGGTTGCTGTGAAGTTGCGGTGCGTGCTGTCTAGAACCTTCCGGAGCCCACGAGCAGGGGCCAGCACCAGGGCAGGGAACGGTTTAGCCAAAGCACCACCTCTGACCTGCCAGCTTCAGGCCGCTGGTTTGCGTTTCCTCTACTTCATTCAGCACAAGTAGAGTAAGCGTCGGGTTTAGGGGCGACCCACAGCCTTAAGCTGACCTCGTTCCCAGCCAAGCCGTGAGAGGAGGTGTGTTTAAATGACCACTTTGTGCTTGAACACATCTGTGCCTCCTCTCGCTGTGCCCATGCCGAGCAGGGGCCCGCGGAGGGGACAGGGCTGGGCTAGCTGGGGCAAGCTCTGTGTTGTGTTTTTTTTTTCCTTTAATGACAAGTTTTTATGATGAAGAAACCGAGGGAGACTTTCCTACCAAAGATCACAGTTTCATCTGTAGTTCCACCTAAAATAGCAGAATGTATAATCGAGTGTTCTAGAAGTCACTGCCGCTCACAGGGCCGGCATTTCCACCGTCCGCAGCTTGTGTGCACCGTGTGTCTCCCTAGATGGTGCTGTGTTATTGAACTGAAGACGATCCTACTCGCTAAAGTAAATATTTGGGAGAAAAAAGAACCTCTTACACATTTTTACTACAATATTGAGATTCACTCCCTCGGTGTCCAGCCGAGGAAGGCTTTGGCATAGTTCCCGGATGTGGAGGGAGCATCCGCCTCACAGCAGCGTGTGGGCCTGCGGCCTGTCCCCGAAGGACCCAGCAGAGCTCAGCCGCACGGGGGCGGCTGCCGGAACACAGACGCCGCACCAGACCTCACTCACCCCGAGACAGGGCCGAGCTTCAGTAGCACCTGGAACCCCCAGATGAAAGCTTCGACCAGACCTTGGCCTGCATCTGCAAGGTCCAGATCACCGACCCAGATGTTGGGGTGTTCTGGGGGTGCGGTGCCGGGGACAGCCCGGCGGCCTCAGGTGCCTACAGAGGGCGTGTCCCCGACTTCCAGGAGGAGGACTCCGCCGCAGCAAAGGACAGACGTTGAATTCTGCTTTTGTAAACACATGAACAACTACAGTCCATCCTGTCAAAAATACTCATAAATTATTTAATGTCAGTCCACACATAACCAGGTATTTTCACCTCATCAATAATAAACTCCTTTGTTTATTAAACGCTCTCCTGTCTCTTACTTTACCCACATTAGCGGGAGGGAGAGCTGCAGAGTAACACGGGAACATGCTGGGTTTGCTCTTGACGCCCTCTCAGCGCCCATCGGGTTATTTTAATGCGCACTTTTCGTTCCCTTTATTCGTGGTGATTATTTCCAAGGTCTTACTTGACGGTGATAGAGTGGCCAGCGGGGGTGGTTAGAGTGGAAAGGCGCTTTATGCCTCTGGTGTTTCCTCTGTGCTTTGAAGAGGTTCCGTGATGAACGATTTGTCACGGGAAAGCCCCAGATGAGCTGGAATTCATTAGACAGACGGTGCCTTCCCTCCCTTGGCTTCAGAAACCTGGATTAAGTTGGTACGGAAAAAAAAAGCGTTTATCTTGAACGAGAAGCCAGTCTCCTTTAATATGATTTCAGCTCTGCAGCTGTACTTCAAACAAGAGACGAGAAAGCGAGCTTTGGGGTGCGGGCTCGGCTCTCAACACCAATCCAGGGATCCCTGGGTGGCGCAGTGGTTTGGCGCCTGCCTTTGGCCCAGGGCGCGATCCTGGAGACCCGGGATCAAATCCCACGTCGGGCTCCTGGTGCATGGAGCCTGCTTCTCCGTCTGCCTGTGTCTCTGCCTCTCTCTCTCTCTCCCTCTCTCTCTCTCTCTCTGTGTGACTATCATAAATAAATAAAAATTTAAAAAAAAAAAAAAAAAACACCAATCCAGAGCTCGCCCCGCTCCTGTTACTGCGGAAGTCGCACAGATGATCGCCTGGTACCGTCTTTAGGATTTGCTTTCTGAAGATGTGGACGCATCAGCTGCTCTCAGAGGACAACCTTGCAATCAGATGTGATTGTAGCATCTGAATTAAAAGTGCATGGCTTCTATTTCTAGAAGATTCCTTAGGAAGATAAAGGGGCGCTTTCTCTGCATGGCTGGGGAGGGCGTGGATAGAAAGCCAGGCAGAGTTGCCCCGCTGCCTCTGCTGCCCGGAATTGTTTGGATTTCGTGCGGCAACGCCATGGGATCGCCTGGGGGGGAGAGGCTCAGACACTCGGAAACTAGTTTCTCACTGTGCTGCTACTGCTCAGCTCTAGGGCGACCCCGAGCACGCGCAGGACTCCAGAGCTCTGGGTTTCTGTGCCGTGGAACAGAGGTGGCCCGAGGCCCAGGGTGAGGCCCGAGGACCGGGGTGAGGCCTGAGGACCGGGACCCTGGTCCAGGCCTTGCCCGTGAAGTCCTGGGCTGGGCTGGTGACTAAGAAGGGCCCTGGACCGCTGGGCCCAGGAACAGCCCGGAGAGTAGGCGGGCCAGGCTGCTTCGCGGGGCGCTCGTGAACGTACTCAGAGCCTGTAAACCCGTGACCGTGGCTGCAGTGCCCTCGGAAAGGCAAGTCCGAGTCCTGACCCCGGAGCCTGCGGTGTGGCCCCGGAGTTCTGGAGAGGAGGCCATCCTGGGTGAGGGCGGGCCCTAAACACAATGACAGGTGTCCTGGGAAGACGCAGACACACACACATCTACGGGAGACGCACGTTGTGTACACCAGCCCCAGGGGTGAAGTGAGCACACCGTGCCCTGGGCGCAGTCGCGCCGTCGCTGTTTGGGTCGGACAGAGCAGACCCCGACTCGAGGCACTGGCGGGTGTGAGTCACGCTAAAGAGGCAAGTCAGTTCCTGGTGAGACTGTTGTTAATTCACAAGACGTAATAATCCTCTATGGATGTGCGCCTGATAGACATTCAAGGTCCCTGAAGCCAGCAGGGTAGAGCTTAGGAGGAAACACAAGCCCACGCTGGTCGTCGGCAGATTTTCACACCCTTGTCTCAGTAACTGATAGAAGCAGAAAACAAAAACCAATGACACAGAAGGTTCAACACCGTCCACCAGCGTGACCCGGCGTCACAGAACGTTACACCCCACAGCAGGATACCCCTTCTTTCCACGTGTCCGTGGGGTGTACATCAAGCCAGATTGTGTGCTGGGCCATAAAATGAGTGTGAACAGGCTACACCAAACTTAAATCAGCAATCAATAGCAATAATTACCTCAAAATCCCCAATAAAAGTGTTGGAAATTAAACATTGCTTCTAAATAACTTATAGGTCGAATAAAAATATCAAAAAGGAAATTGTGAACTAGAAAATTTGTGGGATGTAGTTTAAAGCAGTGATTAGAAGAAAAGTTATTGCTTTAAATGCCTCTATTAGAAGAAGGGTTTAAAATTAAACTTCCATCATAAGAATACAAGAAAATAAAAGCATATTTAGGGGCAGCCTAGGTGGCGAAGCGGTTTGGCCCCGCCTTCGGCCCAGGGCGCGATCCTGGAGACCCGGGATCGAGTCTCACGTCGGGCTCCCTGCATGGAGCCTGCTTCTCCCTCTGCCTGTGTCTCTGCCTCTCTCTCTCTCTCTCTCTGTGTGTGTGTCTCAATAAAGAAAGAAAATCTTAAAAAAAAATAAAATTCCAGTATAGGGCAGCCTGGGTAGCCCAGTGGTTTAGCGCCGCCTTCAGCCCAGGGCCTGATCCTGGAGACCCGGGATCGAGTCTCACGTCGGGCTCCCTGCATGGAGCCTGCTTCTCCCTCTGCCTCTGTCTCTGCCTCTCTCTGTGTGTGTCTCTCATGAATAAATAAATAAAATCTTTAAAAAATAAAAAAAGTATATTTAATCCAAAATATGTAAAGGAGGGAAATAATAAAGATAGGACCAAAATCGATGAAATGGAAAGCAATCAAAGCCAAAAGTTGGTTCTGTAAAGTAATTGGTAAACTCTACTAAAAGCAATCAAGAGAAAAGGGGCGAACACAAATTACCAATATCAGAAACAGAAAGGCTGAAATCTTCTAGACATCAAAACAGCAGGTGGACAAATTCATGATAATAAATTTGATGAAATGTACAGTTTTCTTGGGAAACAACTTTATGAAACCAATGCAAGAAGAAATAGAAAATCTTGGGGATCCCTGGGTGGCTCAGCGGTTTAGCACCACCTTCAGCTCGGGGTGTGATCCCAGGGTCCTGGGATCGAGTCCCACCTCGGGCTCCCTGCATGGAGCCTGCTTCTCCCTCTGCCTGTGTCTCTGCCTCTCTGTGTCTCATGAATAAATAAATAAAATCTTAAAAAAAAAAAAAAAGAAATAGAAAGTCTTACAGTTCTACGTCTGTCAAGGAAACTGACTTTAGTCAAAAACCTTCCCACACAAACCCCCAGGCCCTGTGGACTGCATTACTGAGTTCTAACAAACTCTTGGGGATGGATTACGAGAATCACAGAAGTCTTTCAGGAGGACAGAGCGCGCTTCCTGAAGCCTTTCGGAGACGGGCATGATGCTGTCCTAAAATCTGACCAAGATCTTACAGGATAATAAAATTACACATCGGTTCCCTTTGTGAACATAGATGCGAAATTCCTGACCAAAGTATTAGCCAATTGAATCCCACAACATTTTAAAAGAATAAGACTGTGGCCCTGTGGGGCTTGTCCCAGGAATGCAAGGCTAATTAACATTTGAAAATCAACCCGCAAATTCCACTCATTAACAGAATAAAGGAGAAAAGCCACAGTAGTTACCTCCACAGATGCCGGAAAAAAACAATAAAATAATCGTTCAAGATAAATATCCTGGCAAACTGAGAAGGGAGCTTCCTCACACTGACACAGAGCACCTCCAGGAACCCACAGTCCTGGTGCACGGTACCCTGGCTGCTCCCCGCTGGGGCTCACATTCACCCCCCCACTCAAGACCACGCTGCAGGTCCTGGCCGCGGCACGAAGGCAACAATAAATAATGAAAAGATTGAACTAGAAGGACAAACTACCTTTATTCACGCCAGCATTACTGATTACATAAATCCTAAAGAATCTATTTATTTAAGCAAGTACCAGAGCAAGCATATTCAGCAAGATTGTGGGATACAAGGTCAATATAGGATCATCGTTGCATTTCTGTATTTTAACAGGAAACAATTGTAAAGTGTAACAGTAGGACTCAGGAGCATTAAAAGCATATCAAAGAGGAATACATTTAATGAAAAAGATGTGCTCGACCTGTACACTGAGAACTCAGGAACACCGCTGAGGGAAACTTTGAAAGGCCTAATGAAAAAATATACTAGGTTTATGGATTAGATGAAATATTATCAAGATGTTAGTTCTCTGCAAGTTACAAAGATGTTAGTTCTCTGCAAGTCAACCCAGTAGATTCAATGTAATTCTAAATCGAATCCCAATACGATTTATGTTTAAATTTTATTTATTCATTCATGAGAGACACAGAGAGAGAAGCAGAGACACAGGCAGAGGGAGAAGCAGGCTCCCTGATGCGGGATTTGATCCGGGAACCGTGGGGTCACGGCCTGGGCCGAAGGTGGCGCTAGACTGCTGAGCCACCCAGGGGTCCCCAATCATACCTCTTCTTATCCTGTTCCTGACTCCTCTCCACTTTTGTTCTTTAGTGCCAATTTCAGTAAATTATTTTTGTAAATTATTTCCAGGTAAGACAGAAAAAATAGTACCAAAAATAACCCAGGAATAGGTTTGGGTAAAGGTGTTTCCTTTTAAAAACTGGTCTTTGGTTATAGTGTAAGAATTACTGTGGCAACTGATGCTAATTTTTAAACCAAAAGTGTTGTATTTTTCAGCCAAATGTTTCAGATTACTTGATAATTACCCAAATATATGGAAAACTATATCAGTAAGTCAGCGATTAAAAAAATTATTAAAAATCAAACACTAGCCTAGTCTTCAAAGTACTGATTTAATGCCTATCACATTAGGAGCCCGATGCGGGACCCGGGATCACGCCCTGAGCTGAAGGCAGATGTTCAACCACTGAGCCACCCAGGTGTCCCCCAGCACAATTTAAAAATATGTATGTTGGGCAGCTCTGGTGGTGCAGCGGTTTAGCGCCGCCTACAGCCCGGGGTGTGATCCTGGAGACCCGGGATCGAGTCCCACATCGGGCTTCCTGCATGGAGCCTGCTTCTCCCTCTGCCTGTGTCTCTGCCTCTCTCTCGCTCTCTCTGAATGAATTAAAAAAAAAAAAAAGTATGTGGACAGTGTGATAGCCGCGCACGCACACATGCACATATACATGGAAATGCAGAGTTGAATAGTCAAGATAACCTTGGAAAAGATCAAAGCTAGAGAACGGACACTATGTGATTTAAAGCTTCCCCCTAGAGCTGCAGTGATTAGCAGGGTAAGAGCATGGGATTCGGCATAAATAGATCAATGGAACAGAATGTAGGATCTAGATACATAAGCATATAGTCAGCTGGGATTCAACAAAGATTCCAGGACAATTCAGTAAGGAAAATTTTTTTCAACAGATAGTGCTGCAACGACTGGACCAATATATGGAAAAAGGAAGAAGCTCAGCCTTAATCTCACTTCAAAAAATTTAATTCAAGGTGGTTCACCTAGATGTAAAGCTACAAGTTCTAGAAGCAAGCATAGAATATCTTTGCAACCTTGGTACAGATAACGATGTCCTAAAGAGAACACAATAATAGCTAAGTAGGAAAAAATTGATAAATTGGACCTCATTAAAATACATTAAGAAAGTAAAAAACAAAACAAAACAAGAAAAACCTGGGAGTAAATATTTACACTGCTGTACCTGACAAAGACTTATACCCATGATATATAAAGAGCTTCCACAAATCAATACAAACAGCTCAATTAAAAAATGGGCAAAGGATACTTTCCCGATGAAGGTATATGGATGGCCAATTTGAAAAGATGCTTAAAATAGTCATTTAGGAAAGACATTAAACCACCATGAAATACCATCTGATCGTCCCTAGAATGGCTAATATTAAAGGGTCACGATAGTGAACATAGGTGAGGATATGAAACCAATGGAATGGACCGACCAAGACAGCAGTCGCCCACTGCTGGATAAAAGCAGCATAACCACTTTGGGAGAACTGCTTGCCAGTTACTTAATTCCACTTGGTGGTTGTTTTTTTTTTTTTTTTTTTTTTAAGATTTATTTATTTTAGAGGGAGAGAGAGACAACCCCAAGCAGACTCCCCACTGAAGCAGACTGAGCAGGGAGCCCGATGTGAGGCTCTATCCCAGGACTCTGGGACCATGACCTGAGCCAAAGGCAGATGCCCAACCACTGAGCCACCCAGGCGCCCCTGAGCATTGTTTTGTCGTCAGCAGTATTCCTGATGTAAAATAATTTCACTGCAAGTAAAGTGACAAACGTGTTTTTAAATATACAAAAAAAAAAAAAAAAAAATGATGGTCCCCATGTGAGGCTCGATCTCATGACCCTGAGATCATGACCTGACCCGAAATCAGGAGTGGGATGCTTAACCGACTGAGCCCCCCCGGCGCCCCCCACACCTCGTTTATCACCTGAGAGGAATGAAAACCGAGTATGCTCAGAGCATCTTAATTTGTAATAACCGTGTATTGGCAACACCATCATCCAGAGAGCGGATGTGGCGCGTCCTCACAGTGGAGTCCTCACTCCACGTCAGGGAGAAGACACTGGCCGGCCACGCACATAGCAGTGTGCACGACTCAGAGGCAGGGAGCTGAGTGAAGGCAGCCAGGCGGGAAGGCCACAGACTCTGTTTCCACTCATATTTAGTCCCAAACAGACAAAAACCAATCCACGGTGACCGAGTTCATACCGGTGGTTGCCCAATATCTAATCAACATAAACGTAGGATGGGATTGAATCAGAAGGCCTCAAGGGGGGACCTTCTGGAGTGAAGATGTTCTACACAGACTGTGAGAGGAGGGTGCGTATGTCAAAACCCACAGACGTGCACACTGCCTGTCGCCATATGTAAATTCACCTCAATTAAAAACCAGAACAACAACAACAAAAAATCACTACAGATCCAACAGCTGTTGAAAAAGATAATAAAGGAGTATTTTGAACTTGATGCCAATAAAGTTGACATCTGGCTGGAACGGAAACACTATCTGAAAGGCACAAACTATCAAAGCTCATTCCAGAAGAAACAGCCTCAACAGCCTCATTTCTATTCTCCTCCCTCCTCTAAACCCATGGTTTAGAACCTTTGCATAAAGACAATTTCACAAAGAATTCACCAGTGGGGACGTCTGGGTGGCTCTGGGTGGCTCCGTCTGGTGAGCGCCCAGCTCCTGATTTTGATCTCAGGGTCAGGGGACGGGCCGCGTTGGGCTCACGCTGTGCCTGGAGCCTGCTTGGGATTCTCTCTCTCCCTCTGCTCCATGCCCTCCCCCCCCCAACTCGCTGGTTCTCTAAAATTCATAAGTAAATATTTTTAAAAAAATTCACTGATGAACTCTTCTAAACATACAAGGAAAAAGCATAAGTTATATAGTAATTTTTTTTCCTAAAAGTAAGGAGTAAATGCTTCCCTATCTCATTTTTTGATACCAATAGTACCTTGCGACCAAAGCCTGACATTACCAAGGAAAAACAAAACAATACGATACCATTTCCCTTCATAAACATAAACATTAAAATCTTTAACGACATTTTAGAAGTTCAAATCCAGCAATAACAAAAAAGGATGAGGGCAGCCCGGGCGGCTCAGCGGTTTAGCGCCACCTTCAGTCCAGGGCATGATCTGGAGACCCGGAATCGAGTCCCACGTCGGGCTCCCTACAGGGCGCCTGCTTCTCCCTCTGCCTGTGTCTCTGCCTCTCTCTCTCTCTCTGTCTCTCATGAATAAATAAATAAAATCTTTTAAAAAAATTGAAATTGAACAAATCATGATCAATCTGGAATTACACACTTTACCGATGTAGTGTTCCGATCGAGATGATGCTTGAGCTCTGCCGACGTTGTACTGTGTGGACCCGGCCAAGTCCAAAGCCTCCTGGGCCTGATATTCAAGAAGCTGCGATGGGACGGGCTTCCTCACCTCCCTCCAGGCAGGGATGGGGCATGTGTGACGCCCCAAACCCCCTCTGCAGGGAACCTCCGGCCCCGCCCTGCGCAAAGGTACCCTGTGAGCATTTCAGATCTGTTGTCGTCAGCCTGATTGTCGGGTTTCCATCGTTCCAGGATCCCTCCTCTTGTCCGAGGGTGTGTGTGTGTGCGTGTGTTTCCCATCATTTCTAAGGACCTGGAATAGAACACCGTGTGTCCACCTTCTGGTACCTCTCAGAGTAGTTTCCCGATCTAAGAATTATAATACAGTCTCCTTTTCTCCATTTTGTTGGAAAAACCAAGTAACACGATGATGTAAAAGAACCAGTGGAGAGGGTAATGACCACCAGTGCGTTCTCCAGACTGAGCTACAGGCCAGAGGCGGGAGCTCTCCTGAGGAGTTTAACTGTTTTACAAATAAATTGTTTTTGTCCACCTATGTCCTACCTGAGGTGTCCCACCCTTCCCAGGAAAATCCTAACATGCATCACCCAGAAAAATTAAATTAGTGCTGCATTTTTAGAAAGATAGAGGAGATCTACTCAGTAGACAGATACAAACTTCGCTAACAGAAACAGAAAAACCCCAACAAAAAGCCTCTGTCCATCTTGTTGAAAGGACGTAGGAGACCTCTACCTGCGAATACGGTGATCACATATTTTGGGGCGTCGGGGTGGCTCAGTCGGTGAAGCAGCTGCCTTCGGGTCAGGTCATGGTCCCAGGGTCCTGGCATCGAGCCCCGCATTGGGCTCCCTGCTCCGCGGGGGGAGTCCACTTCTCCCTCTGCTCATGTTCTCTGTCTCTCAAATAAATAAAATCTCCAAAAAAAATTTTTTTTTTGCTAAACGTGCAGATTGCAAGCCCATCCATGTGCAGTTCCGTTTTTGTAAAAAAAAAAAAAAAAAAAAAAAACAACGTGGTTTCTGTGTCAGCCCGGGGGGGGGGGGGGAGGGTCTAGCAAGCTGGGGCCCCTAGTTTGCTGCCCCACCCCCACCTGGCCGGTGGCACCTGCCCCAGGTAAGCTGAGCCCAGGTGAGGCTGGCGGAGGGCAGGCGGGCGGCAGGGGGCGCTGTGGCTCTGAGGCCGCAGACGGTGCCCACACGGCTCCCCCCCACCCCACCCCCCCTGCTGCCATGGGCTCCTCCCTCCACCCCGTCCCTCCCCTGACCACCCCCACACCCGGTGCCCCAGGGCCAGTGGAGCCAGTGGAGCCTCCAAACTCCAAAACGAGCAGCCCTCCCCATTCCGAGGTCACCAGCCCAGCCCTCCCCATTCCGAGGTCACCAGCCCGTGGCCCCCACCAACCCCCTCGACCTCCTCCGGGCTTCCTCCAGTCCCCGGGTGGTAGCAGCTTCCGCCTCCAGGGCCCCTCCAGCCCGAAGCCCTCGCACCCCTGCACCCCTGCACCCCGGGCCTCAGGCTGCAGCTGCTTTACGTGCATGGCCAAAGGTGCGGCCCCGCCTCTGAGCAGCTCCCCCTCTGTGGCCACCCTGAGCCAGGGGGACAGGCTACTGGCTGGGTGTCACCTCCCACACCCCCACCGGCTCAGCCTGGCTGAGCTCCCACCTGGGCACCGGGAGGTGGGCAGAGCGTGACCTCGGCACCCTGGGCTGGGGGCGTCGGGAGGGGCCTCGCTGAAGGTGGCCTGTGCTGGTTCCGACCCGGCAGGGAAGGGGAGACTACAGGCTGCAGGGTCAGGAGGGGGGTCTGGGGAGACCACAGGAGCAGCCGCCCTCCCCCACCGCACCCACCCAGGCCGCCCCAGCCCAGCACAGGAAGGCACAGGGAGGGGCCTGGGGGAAGTGACTCAGACACACCCACGTGGTCACCTGGTAGGGAAAGGTTTATTAAGATTTAACCACAGACTTACAGCAAAACAGACCCAGGGAGGCCCTGGGGGGAGGCCAGGTTGGCCTCGGAGGAAGGGACAGAAATGCAGCAGACATGCAGGCAAGGTCACCTGGGAAACCACAGAACCACGGGCTCTGCGGACACAGACACCAGGCCACTTTTCACCACCTAATAAAAAAAGTTAATGTGCGATATTACTCTTCTTTATAGTCCCTTCTCCTCATAAAACATTATGTGTTTAACACACACTTATATCGTTGCTAAAATCAGCAAGAGCTATTATACTGCCCCAACTTAATAAGTTGATAAAAAAAGTTGTCCTGTGGCCAGTTCACAATGGAACTAAATAGTGTTGTTCCGAGATGCCTGGGGAGTCTGGTAACAAGAGGCATTTCCAACAAATGGGTCCTTCTGCCCCCGAGAGCGCGTCTCAGTCCACAGCACGAGGGGGGGTGGCCCTGGCAGCCCGGGGGAGGGGGCACCGGGCCACCCCGAGGTCACGGCAGAGCGGCCAGGCTCAGCGGCCAGGCTCGGGGCTCAGGCCAGGACGGTGGCAGCTGGCTTTGGTGAGGAGGTAACGGGCGGCTTTCCGGCTGGGCCCCCAAACGTGACGAGTGTCCAGCGCTGTGCCGATGGGACCCACCAGGCCAAGCGCCCCACGGAGGGGCCTCCAGGGCAGCCCCAGGCCCCGAGGCAGGCAGGCGGATGCTGGGCCTGTAGAGCAGCTGCTTGTGGATGCACGAGGAGGGCAGGGGGGGTTCCAGCAGCTACGGGGCCCTGCTTCCCCCCCTCCCCCGGAGGGGGGCAGAGCTCAGAGGAGGGCGGGTGGGGGAAAGGAACGTTTGGTGGGTCTTTTCCAACGTGGGTTTGGGTCCGGTGTGAACCGGCTGTTTTAGCAGCTTGCCCTGCCCCGTAGCCCGCGCTCAGCTTCTCTCCACATCCTGCTGCCTGCGGGCCGGCACACAGGCTCCACTTTGGGGATGGGGGGGGGGGGGTTGTGTCAGGGACCTGCTTCCCCACACTTTGGTACCTCAGACACTCACGTGAGCACCTGAGGGGCGCCCTGGTCACCCTGCCTCCCTGCCTGCGCCTGGCCTGGTCCTCCCGAGGGCTCCAGGAACCCAAGGCTGGGTGTTGGGCAGTGCGCAGCGGCCGCCTCGCTCAGCAGGTGTGAAGCTGCTGCTGAGCCTCCTGCCCCCACTGCCACCGCACGGTCACGACGGCCCTCGGCCAACACATCAGGGGCAAAGGGGCGCAGAGTGGGGGCCTGGCCTGACGCGGACAGCACCCCACCTCCTCCCCACAAGCAGGCTCCAGCACAACCCAGACAACTGCATGTGTTTGGGTCATTTCTTTGCCAGATTCTTTACTTTGCTGACATATGGGGAACAAAAGGGCAAATCAGACCAACGTTTGCCTATTTTGGTGACAAGCCCATTTAATGCTACACAGCCATGCACCCAACAGCATGCCCACCAGCAGTGCTCCCAGTCCAATGAGCTGTGCCCACGAAGCCCAAGGCCACCCAGGGGCCTGTCGGTCACCAGGCTGCACACGGACGGCCCTGGGACCGTCTGCTGCGTCCCCACTGAGCTACAGCATTGGGAACCCCACTTGAGCCACAGACCACAAACACGTTGTGCAAACAGCCAGCTCCTCCTCGCACCTCTTAAGACACAGGTGAAGACACTCGAGGGTCTCGAGTCAGTGTGACCCTGAACAATCCTGAAATCCCCTCGCCCTTGCCGCAAGGGCGGGCAGAGGCACACCTCCGTGCTCGCACCCGGACCAAGAGCCCAAGGCGGCAGCTGCGGACCGACTCTGACCCCAACCACAAGGCACCTCCCTCTCCTCGCAGGTCTGCACACTGACCAGGCCCACAGAGTAAGAAAGAGCGGTCGTCAGCATCCACCGGGCTGCACGCCCTGCACACACCTGCACAGCCACCGGCGTCTGCAGCCCCGCCTGGGGCCGCTTTCACGGTGCGGGGCGTCGTGACCCTAAGAGGGGCCTCACAGTGTCCTCCGGGGGCCTTGTCGTTTCAGATCACGGGGAAGCGTGAGGCTGGGGCTCCAAGGGCTGACACGCTTCTCTGGTGGTCGTCCCGCTGGAAGCCCCTTGCGCCAGCCTGGGCCCCATGCGTCCCGCACACACAGCCGTCAGGCTCCAGGTCTGGGGGCACCGGGCACAGAAGGCGGCTGCCCGGGGAGCTGCGGCCCTCCTGCTGGAGGCCTGTGTTCGGTTCACATCGTATCTCAATTCAGGACCGATCCACCCCCGCCCCAAATCCTCTACTCTCCTGCCACCCCCTTTCCTGGTGACCCCAGCAGGGCAGGCTGTGACCTGGAGGACCCAACCCAACTAGGGTCCCGGGAACCAAAGTGGGAGGACCCAGGGTCACAAAGCCATCAGGGGGACGGGCCACACCGGATCCCGGGCCTGCCAAGGGGGCCCGGCCCGGCTCGCACAGGAGGCTGGGGCTTTGCACCGAGGCCAGCAGCGCTTCCAGCAGCAGGAGGACTGTCCCTGTCTGAGCTTGACATTCCCTAGGCCGCCTCACAGGTCAACACACAGAAAACGCTCGCGTCCTGGCGCCGGTTCTCGGAGGTCCCGGGCTCCTGAGTGCAAGGGGGGCCGCTGCGGGCAGGCACTGCTTCTCCTCGGACACGAACACGACCTGCCCGGTGCCACCAGCGGCTGGGGGACACGGCGCGACCAGAGGCCGGCCAAGTACGCTAGACAGCCAGTCCTTTGAATACACAGAAAATTCAAGTAATTTATTTAAAAACTGCTTAGTCTCATCTTGAAATATATATACATATATATATTACATATATGTGTATATATTTGCTTTAGAATGATCATATTGCAGCATGATTGTTCATGCATCTTAAAGTTCTTTATTTTTTTTTAAAAAAAGAAACAACTTGAGGCAGCGAAGTTATACCATCGTCTGTGTCCAGGTGACATCAGGAAGCTTGGACTGACCATTCCAAAAGAAAAGCAGAAACTGCTCAGTTATAGAGACTGTGGTTCTGAAGAGCTTTCCCACGCAGCTGCAGCATCTCGTGACTGCGCTTCCCCAAAGTCCGAGTTTCGCTTAGACGCTGAAAGCAGAAACGCTGCAGAGTCCTCCGGGGAGCGGACC
The DNA here is from genome assembly GCF_048418805.1 of Vulpes vulpes. Classification (NCBI taxonomy): domain Eukaryota; kingdom Metazoa; phylum Chordata; class Mammalia; order Carnivora; family Canidae; genus Vulpes; species Vulpes vulpes. Next base: position 1,466,678 of record NC_132792.1, on the reverse strand, counting down.
TTCCTTGGGTCCCAGACACTTGCTTCACTTTGCCACTGCTCGGACTCCGGCGTCGAGCGGGGTGAGCAGGCGACGAGGTCAGAAGAGGTCAGAGGAGTCCCGGTGCGTGGAGTCCCCACGCGCCGGGGCGAGTCCCACACACCCGAGGTAGGCCTGGCGGCAGAACCCAGGGGGCAAGGCCGCGCCTGGGCTCTGCCCTCATGATTTCCCCAACGAATGGTTTAAACACGAGTCAAAGTGCAACGAAGGAGTCGACAACCTCTCCGGGGAGCTCTGGGCGAAAACGACGGGGTTGGGGCGGGGGGGGGGGACGGGGGGGGGACGTGTGCGCACCTGCTGGGGCCCACCTGCTGGCGGGGCGCTGCCCCCGCGGGGCGCGCTCAGATCGCCCTCTCCTGCCCGGGGGGTCCCTGTCACCACGCCCCCCGCTGCCCCCCACCGCTGCCCAGAGGCAGGCCTGCCCCACGCGCCATCTGTCAGAATCTGAGGAAAAGACGTGATGCTGTTTTCTTCAAAGAAAACCAGTTTTGAGAGAAAAAATTTTTTCTAAAATAATGGTAAAGAAAAATACTCTCCAATAACTGCAGCACCAACAGAACGTGAGGACACCTGACAGCACGACCCGACTGTGCGGGCGTCCGGAGAGGTGACAGAAGGGCTCAGTCACGGGCTACACGCTGCTGTCCGCGGGACGCACGCGGGGCACACGCAGCGGACGACAGCACGTACTTTCGTGTTTGGTTATGACCTTGGGAAATGAACATCTTACTTTTCTCTAAATTGCTTGTCTCGATTGTAAATCTGGCTTATAATTTTAAAACATGCAGAATAATACACCTGCAGAATACAAGTTGAAATTAGAAGATCTTTTTCAATTAAAAAAAATATTTCAAATGATTTTTTTTAATCGTGGAAAAAGTAATTAGTGTGGTGTTTTTGCCTAGTGGCTCAGCCCTACCCTACAGCTACTGCATCCCCACCGTGTTGTGAAGAACTCTGGTTTGTGCTGCCACCAAAGCCAATAGTGACCAACCCGCCCGCCACCCGTGCCCCCCCGGCCACCCCCCCCTGGAATGTGTGTGCACCGGGATGAGGCTCAGACCATCGACTCTGTCTCCACCAGCCCCTGCAGGCCTTCCTTCCGGGACAGCGTCAGGACGGTGGGCTTCTCGCCGCCATCCCCGTCACCCGTCGGCTGGGAAGACAGGCCTCTCTGCTCTTCCTTGGCCTCTTCCGACACCTCTGGGTAGATCACCAGGAATGTGGCTGTCAGGAAGCCCAAGAAGGAGCCCACGGAGGCCACCATGGGGATGACGCGCACGGTCCCAACGGCGTCCACCACGCCCCCAAGGGCAGACGCCACCAGGATCTGGGAGATGTACACCTGGCAGGAGAGGATGGCGCAGTCTATGCCAAAGCCACGCTTGGAGCTCCCGGGGCTGTGGTGCACGTACTGCAAGAGAAGAGAGCACAAGAGTGAGGGCTGTGAGGGCAAGTTAAACCACTGGTCAACATTCCCGTGGTTTGAATATTAGCTCAGAAGTCTGGAAACAAAACTTGCCTTCCACTCAGCTGCTTGGCGACCACTCAGCCTGTCTCCCCGACCCCGTCCCACTTCTATTCAACATTGTATTGGAGACTCTGGCCATTGCAATAAGGCAAGGAAAATAAATAAAATGTATTAAGGATTGGAAAAGAAAAAAATAAATCTCATTATACACGGATGATGGGATTGTGTATGACGTCCAAAAGGATCTACAGATATGCTCTAAGAATTAACAGAAGAGTACGCCACGTTTATGGGTAGAGAGGCTCAGGACTACAAAGTTTTTAACTCTCCATAAATTGATCTATATAATCAGTGCATTTTCAATTAAAAAGCCCAGAAACTGATCTAACATTTAGATGGAAAAGTAAAAGGTCAAGAATACCCAAGACAATCTTACAGAAGAACAAAGCTGAAGGACGTACAGCATCAGGTTTTGAGTCTTATTACAAAACAGTGGAACGCTTGTCTGAGGACAGACCGGCCGGCCAGTGGAAGAGAGGACCGAGGGACCGGAAACACCACCCCCACACGCGGGCACCCAGCTCCGACAGGGCCCGCACCGCAGTGCAGCCGGGGACCTCGTGGCCCTTAACAGTGAGTGGCACTGGGTCAGCAGCTACCCGTCCGTGGGAAAACGATAAAGTCACGCTCTTCTACCTCAAACCACACACACGCACAATGTATCCCAGGTGGACTGCAAGCGCGCACAGGACAAGGCGCCACCCAATGCCACCGCCAGCAGAATGGAGCAATAAACTGTGGCCATACGGTGAAATACGAAAGGGAATGAAGAACCGCCCTCTGCAAGCACAGGAGGGAAGCACAGGCGTGAAGTCAAAGCAGACACATTCCAATCACATAAGGTTCAAACATTGCAAGATGACTACACGGAGCTAGAGCTTAGGACCAGCACCACTCTTCTATGGTTTCTTGGCCTGCATTAATTTCTCGTTCGTTTGCGAAAAATCCGCTAAGCTGTTCCTTTATAGTTTGGGTACTTTCCTGTAGTCGTGTTATACTTTAACTGAAAAGCTTGAGAAATAACGCTTTTTTTTTGGTTTTTATTAGTTTGGTGTTTGGTAGGCACCTAATCACACAGGATTTACTTTGCTTCTGTAATTGCACAAGAGAAGATTAAACATAGTTTAGGTTTAGGAAGAAAGAAATACGAGCTTTCTCGTGTTCCTTTACTTCTAGGGTCTGTGTTGGAAGCTTGAGAACCACGGTCTACACCTGCACTGTGGCTGCTGAGCACTTGGCAAGGTGGCCGGTCTGAGTCGAGAGGTACCGCGGGTGCGAAATACCCACAGCATTTCAAGGCTTGGACACATCAATCAATAGTTTGTACTGAGCGTGTCTTGAAATAATCGTATTTTGAATGTGCTGCGATAAGCAGAATATGCCATTAAAGGGATTTTATGGGTCTACACCCCTATTTAAAGGGAGCTACTTGAAAGCGTAGCCTGACCTAGACGGCCCATGCTCTATTGGACAGGACAGTGCTGGTCGCGCTCCCCTCATTGGGGGCCTGTGAGGGGATATTAAGGGGCAGCCAGCCCCCCCGGGCACCCAAACAAAATCCCTAAGATGCAACTGAAGCGTCCAGGCAGGTGCCAGAGGGCAGGGGTGCCAGCTGCCAGGCCACGGAAGGAGCAGGGCCTTTGGAGGCAGGAAACCCGTGCCTTGGACTGACCTGGGCAGGCGGCTCTGTTGGTCCCTTCAGAACCAAAGACCTAGGGGGGTGGTCTGCACCCCAGGTGTCCCCCATGGAAGGCGTGGAGCTCTGCCTAGAGATGTGCAGAGAATGAGTATGGGCTTTGGAGCCTGATGATCTGACCTGACATGCATTTCAGGCTGGTGACCTCGTACCCCAGCCCCTCCTCCACTGCCCCCCTGATGTCCCCCCTCGCATGCCCCCTGCCCCCCGCAGCCATGGACGCACCTCCTTGATGTCGTGGTACTGCCCGAGCAGGGCGTAGGGGCAGTAGGAGATGCTCATGGAGACTATGCCCATGGTGCTGATCATGATCATGGCGACGTAGACGTTGGCAAACATGGCCATCACAGCCGTGCCAATGGAGAAGCCCAGCGTCCCCAGCACATAGATGACCCTGATGCTCAGGTCGTAGTTGTCCAAGTACTTCTGTAACAGGGCTGCGGAGAGAACGAGGCCACAGGACAGTGACTGACCAGGCCCTGAGCCGCATGCCCACCTCTCCTGCCCCTTGTCGCCTCTGCGGCACGGAGGCCCTTCCCCGCGACCACCTGACCACCTGCCGCCGCACTGCTGCCCCGACCCCCACACACCTGCAGCTCACCATGCCTCCCTCACTCAACTCCCAGGGGCTCCAGCACTTTTAGGGAAAAGTCAGCCCTCCGGGTCCCAGCGTCGGGAGCCTGGTCCCATCGTGCAGCTCCTGGACCCTCCCCACCCTGCAGCCCACCCCAGCCCAGACCCTTCCCACCAGGCCAGGCCCACACCTGGTCGAAACTTGGGATCTCGAGGGGTGGCTGGTTTCCTCAGGAGTAAATGCCTGGTCTAGAGGGACAGACTCCCACTCCTCCTTTCTACCCAGCAGCTTAATATCACCTCCCCCCAGAAGCATCTCTGCCAAACACAGCCAGTAAGGCTGGCTTCCCGCTGTCCGGTGGCCTTGACCTCGGCCACCCTCAAGTCCAGGCCAAGCTGACACCACACTGACCTTCCCCTTCTATGGTTCGTGTAGAGACGGGGCAGGACCCAGACCAGACTTGTTTAGGAGACCCCGGGCCCTGGCTGAGCCCCATTTCTGGAAGGCTGCTCCCAAGACTAGGGCTTGGCACCCGGACCCCCATCCTTGATGATAAAACTGCACCTCCAGCCCCCGCCCCCTGACAGTGCAGAACCTGAACACACCTCATGACCTCACGCCCGCTGTGGGATTGGCACTCCCCCTCCCTGTGCTCCTGGCTAAGATGCACGGAGCCCTCTGCGGGCTCGCGGGCACAGCTTGGGCAGTCCCGCCATCCCACTGGGCCCGACCCTAGCCAGCCTCCCTCGGAGGAGCCACCGGGCAGGAACCAGCTCACAGCACCAGCCTGTGTGGGGGCTCTCGGGAGGCACAATTCTAGACACACCAGTCTCCACGCCTCTGCCCCTGAGCCACAGCCACGTTCAGAGTCAGGCCCACCTTCAGAGCAGGATGACCTTGACCTCGGCCCCACTTCCCAACCCAAAGCATCTCCCAGGGAACGCCGCCGCCGGCCCCAAGGACCACTTACCTGAACAAATTGCGCCAGTGGCCGCGTAAATGACCAGGCCCCAGCAGCCCATCTTCACGCCGGCGTTGTAGGCCTGCCAGGCGGTCGAGTTGGAGGGAGCCTGTCCCAGAAAGGAGAGACTGAGGTTCGGGGCGGGCAGGGACCATGTGCCACACCCTTTGGGCGAAGGAAGTTCCTTCCCATCTCAACCGAGGGCAGGCTGTTTACAGTGCTGAGCGCTACTCGGGACAGGAGCCTCAGCCACAGGACGGCTGGTCTCCGGGCGGTTTTAAGCCCCCGCAGCCTCACCCCTGCCCTGCGCCGGAGTCGGAGTCGGAGGGAGGCCTGCCTGGAGGGGAGGGAGGCCGAGCCTGTGCTCAGGCCACAGGTGTGAGGCAGCTGATGCCACAGGAACAGAAGCAGGTCCCAGGCAAGCCGGGCTGCAGGGAACACAGGTTCCACCCCCCGCCCCCAAGCAGCAAGGGGCAGGTGGGTGCAGAGCAGCGGGGCACCGCCTCCCTTCAAGCCTCTCCAGCTCATCACCGCATACCCCTAACCACAGAATCCGGGGTGCACGTGGCCAGCTGCCCCCAGTCTGCCTTCTCCCTGCACCACACAGGCACCAGGCTGCGGATGCTGTCTCGGGAGCAGCCCATCCGCCGCTGAGCCCCCGGCCACCATCCCTCCTGCTGCCACACACCCCCCAGCCACCACCCCTCCAGCTGCCAAAAGCGAGGGCCCGGGCTCTCACCTTGGGGTCCCCTTCAAAGATGACCTGGCCCATGAAGTCGGTGTAGAACACGGCCTCGGCGATGACGGAGAACCAGGTGAGCAGGTGGCAGAGGCACAGCCGCATCAGCTCCTTGGGCATCTTCAGCATGGACAGCCACAGCAGCCGCACGGTGGTCTCGCCCTCCCCCTCCTCGCTCTCCGTGTCCCCGCTGGACGTGGTGGCCCCGCTCTGGTTCCGGTGCCGGCAGCGCTGCCGCTGCCGCTTCTGCAGGTCATACAGGTCGCTCATGCTGCGCGACGGCTTGATGAGGACCACGGCGTTGGCCCGCCGGTAGCGGTAGCGGTGGGACCCGATCTTGCCGTAGTAGGAGAAGGTGCTGGAGGCCTGGCGGCGGAACATGTGCCTTCGCCGCCTCATGGAGCCGGACGCGGCCGAGGGCTTCGTGTCCACCCTGGTGTAGCCGACCAGGCCGTCTTTCGGGGGAGAGCCGCTCCCGTTGGGGACTTTGGCTTCGTTCAAGTGATTATCGAGCAGCGTCTCATCCTCCTTCGCAGTTTCCCTGAGCAGTGAGGCCAGGCGGGCCGGCCTGGCTCTGGCGAGCTCCTGGCTGGTGCTGCGGGGGGTGCCGGGGTACGAGCCGTCGTGGAAGATGGAGGGCTCGATGTCGGGCAGGAAGGGCAGCTCGGGCTCCAGGTCCAGGGCGGCGTCCGGCACGTGCAGCACAGAGTCGCTCTTGCTCCGCACCATGTCCACACTCAGGTAGTCCAGGGTGAGCTCGTGCTCTGACTGCACCTCCTCGGGGAACAGGGCCACACCACCGTCCAGGACGTGCACGCGGGCGGCGGGGGCCAGGGCGTCGGCCGCCTCCCCGCCCCGCTCCTGCTGGGGGCTGTACTGCTCCTCCTCGATGCTGAACAGGTGCAGGGTCACCGACACCACGAAGATGATGGCCGCGAAGAAGAAGAGCACCTGGTTCTGTGTCCGGAACCAGGCGCCCAAGAAGGTCTGGGTCCAGTCCAGGCCCCCCAGCACGTAGCCGATGGCCCCGCCGAGGCCTGATTGGGTGAGAGAGACAGAGGGAGCCCGTGAGTGGTGCAGGGCGCCTCGACACTCCCTCCCTGAGGAGGAGAAGCTAGGAAAGGTCTAGAAGGGCCTCTACCCTTAATTCTGGACCAGGGCCACCACTCATAGCTACGTCCTGAGTCAGGATGAGTTTTGGGGATGGAAAATGAGAAAACGGTAGGAAAAACAAGACGAGAAACTACAGCTGACCCTAGGTTTGGAGATTAACAGACTCCTGCCTAAGGAATCGGGAGCAGCTCTCTGCCAGGACAGGAAATGGATGGCTGCCCTCGACTCCGGGCAGTCCTGACCGCGCAGCCCTAAGCTCAGGAAGCTGCTGTTCCCAACGGATGTCAACAGAGCCCGAGTGCAGGGACAGGTTAGCAGCGGCCTGCTCACCGCCTCGCCCACCAGCCCCTGAGGTGGGGAGGAGGGGGCCACGGGAACAGCATTCCCCGCGCTGGTCCTCCCGGGATGAACTGGGTAAGGGCTGGGGGTGGGGTGGGGTGGGGTGGGGGCGGGGGGCGTGCCCTCACCAGCAGAGAAGGCGTGGATGTTAAGGGCCATGTCCTGCTCCTCGCTGTCCACCACATCCAACAGGTAGGCACGGATGGGGCCCTCGGTCGCATCGGCGCTGAAATCCAGGACGACCACCCCCAGCACTGTGAGGACGATGCCGATGGGCTGCCGGTTGGGGACATCACCGAGGGACAGGCCTGAACAAACACACGGGGGCAGTCAGGCCTCAGCTCCTAGGAGAGGACGGCCACCAAAGGGGAGGTGGGGATGCTCTGGCCAAGGTCAGAAAGGGGCGCGTCCCCTGGGACAGACTCTAGGACAGAAGATGGGCCTTGGTTTTTTCTATTTCTGTTGATTGTAGGGTTTTCCTTTCTCCCCAGTCACGTGAGCTATTGGGTGAACCTCAAGGAGCTCGCTTATCTTTACCTTTTGTAGCTAAAGAGGGAAAACGGTCCTTCCTCCCCAACCCTCACAGGGAAGCAGGGCCGTGTCGGGAGCACTAACTGAGCACCAGTGAGAAGAGGTGATGGGTGACGCCCTGAGGTGCACGCACTGCCAGGGTTCAGGATCAGCTGCCAGCCAGGGCCTGGGGGGGAGCGTGTGCACCCGCCTGGCCCAGCGCCTGCAGGGGCGCCCCCTCGGTGGGTCTCCCCAGTCATCCACACACACGTCCCTATTCATCTGCTGTGGTGTCACACCCTCCAAAAAAAGACTGAATCCGTCTAACCGACACTACATGGTGACCCCGGGTTTATTTTCTAATTTGCTTTAAGAAGAGTTAACGTTTTAAGGCCAACACTGAGAACATTTCCTAAGGCAGACGGCACGCAAGGCACTGGCCAGAACCATGGGCGAGCTGTCCTGAGTGCCGGGGTCAGACCACAGGCGAGACACCATGGGAAGTACTCACGACTCCCACCGCCACCCCCAGGGCCGGTCAAGCACCTTCTAGGAAGGGCCTGGGTGCCAGAAACGCGTGGCCCTGAGGAGCGACGTGAACGGCCCCGCTCAAGCACCATTCCTCCCTCAGTGGGCTGGAAGCACCCAAAGCAGCTCCAAGCACAGCCACGTCTCACCTGTCCTGGGGAGTATGCCCTGAACCCAGAGAGCAACCCGGTACCCCGATGGTGGAGCTACAGCCTGGTGCTTGAGCTCTGCTGGCATCCTGTCCCCACGCATGTGCAGGTGGCAGCGGGTACAGAACGGGGGCCCCGAGCAGATTCGCGGCAGCACAGGAGGTGTGGGGGAGAAGCCCAGGAGAAGCGTGAGCTCCCCAAGAGAGGGCGTCGGGGCGGAGCCGTAGCCCACCCGTCCCTGCCCCTTGAGGCCACGTTCCAGCAGGACCACCTGCGCAGACGCAGCCTTCGAGGCCACAGCTTTCCCTCTGGGTCCTTGATGTTGGGAGGGGACGCTGGCCCCCTAGGTTGGAGGTGACCGCCTGCGAGAGCCTGCAGCCCCCGGCCCACAGGGGCCTGGACTCCGGGCCCGCAGGGAGCAGGGGCCTCGGGGAAACGGAGGGTTTCTGGGGCGCCTCGTGAGTGCTCCCACATCACTGGCTTCCACCTCACTTGTCGCAGACGGGGGGGCATGCCCGCTTACGTCGGACCACAGATGAAGCCTCCGCCTTAAACAGTCATTGCCAGAAAATAAGGTTTTGTTTTTAGCAGTTCTGATGGGCTCCCTCAGGGCAAAAACTATTTTCCCACAAAGAGCTGCTTTAATTAAACACCAAACAACAACAACAACAAAGGCAGAACAAACCACGAGTACGTGAAACAAAAAAAAAGTATGGAACTGGGTCTGGACGCTTTCAATACCAAGTCTGAGAAACGGAGAAAAACGGAGGGAATTTCTGCAGCAAGGCTGGAAACAGGACGTGCTGTCAGATACGCAGGGAAAACAAGCGGGTCACAACAGGAAGGGCTTCCCTGCGAACAGGTCCCCACGGCGTTCCCACGTGGGGCCCGGAAGCCCCAGGGCAGCCGCCGCCGCCAGGCTGCCCCCCGCGGGGCTCTCGGGGCGCGGGGACACTCACCGATGGCGGAGCCGTTCAGGAAGAGCGCCACGCCGAAGAGCACGCCGACGCACAGGGCGAGGATGAAGGGCCGCCGGCGGCCCCAGCTCAGGGTGCAGCGGTCACTGGCCGAGCCGATGATGGGCGTGAAGAGGAGGCCGAGGACGGGGCTCAGGAACCAGGTGAGGCTGTAGTACTGCTCCGGGAGGCCTGCGGCAGACACGGGCGGGCTGTCGGGCACACGCGGACCCCGCGCCCCAGGGACGGGCGCCGCCGGCGCAGGCGTGCACACACGTGGGCACACACATCTGGGTGCAGGAGCCGCCGCGGGGTCCCGGTGCCTCCCTCGGAAGCAGAGAGATTGGGAACCAACCACAGCCCCGTGAGAAGCATCAGGCAGCCTGGGGCCAGCCCCTGGGACCTGCTGCAGGTGCACCCACACCCAAGCACCCAGTGTGACGAGCAGAGCCTGGACCGGCCACGCACACGTGGAGACCAGGCCCTGTGGGGCCAGCCCCTGGGACCTGCTGCAGGTGCACCCACACCCGGGCACCCGGTGTGACGAGCAGAGCCTGGACTGGCCACGCACACGTGGAGACCAGGCCCTGTGGGGCCAGCCCCTGGGACCTGCTGCAGGTGCATCCGGGCACCCGGTGTGACAAACAGAGCCTGGACTGGCCACACACAGTAGAGACCAGGCCCTGTGGGGTCAGCCCCTGGGACCTGCTGCAGGTGCACCCACACCTGGGCGCCCGATGTGACAAGCAGAGCCTGGACTGGCCACGCACACGCAGAGACCAGGCCCCGTGGGGCCAGTGGCACATGGCCCTCTCCTGCACTAGTGCTGACCGGGACCCCACAGCTCAGGTGGTTACCGCCACCCCACAGGCAGCAGACACCAGGCCCGCACCAGCCCGTGACCAGGGGAGTAGTCAGGAGTAGTGAGGACCTGCACTGGAGCCACTCTGGGCCTCACTGGCCAGCACATATCCCCGGAGGGCCTCTGAGGGGCCACCTAGCCACGGGCGTCCTAAACGCCCCCAGCAGCGGCCTTCCGAGGCACCACTGAGGGCCCCACGAGAAGGGAAAGCATCATCAGGCGATCAGCTGGAGCCAAGGTGTCTACTGGCAGGAGACAGTCACTCTGATCTGATCCCCTGCCCGCCCAGGGAGGTGGGGATCGCTGTGCGCCCATTTTCCAGGTGGGGAATCTGAAGCTCAGAGAGGTTAGGGACTCTGCACGAGACGCACAGTGAGAAGCGAGGATCCCCTTCAGCCTACATGCTGCCACCTTATTGCACACACCCCGTGCCCATCGCGGGTGGAACGGCACACTCACACCCCAGAGCGAGACGCAGCAGCTGGGGGGAGGGGCAGGCTGCACCCACACACGCAGCCACAGGAGCGCACACTGGGTTCCATGCACGTGAAGGCCACAGGGGCTCATAGGCTGTCGTCGACCTTGGGGGCGGGGGCTTCAGGGCCACTGCTGACAGGTCACCTCACTCCAGGCGCCCATCACGCACCTGCGTCCTACTTCAATGAAGTTAACTCGCATGAGAGGGCTTCGGCGGGCCAGCGATCCCCGGCTAGTGCTCCGCACCCCACAGGCCCCGGGACACCGGGTGCCGGCCAGCGCATCGGCCACACGCGCCTGGCAGGGGAAGGACCCTGCAGCGACGCGGTCTGAGCGCAGCCGTCGGCTCCGGCCTCCACAGCACAGAGCTTTAGGGACGGGGAGCGGGAGCGCTGTTCCTATTCAAGTCAGCAGACCGTACGGAAGTCCCAGGAAATGAGCGGGATGTCCCAGGAAATGAGCGGCGTGCCGAGCGTGTCCCTGGGTGTGCTACGGCTGCCACGGCAGGCCTGGGCCGGGCGGGCGAGGGGCAACACGGACTGCACAGGCCAGGCCGGCACTGCCCTGTGCGGGAGCCCGTGGCCGCGCCCTGATCCTCAGAGACGACCGCCGGCAAACCTACCCCACGTGTGCGACCCGACCCGGTCACTATCTCAGAGGATGGGACGCGGCCTTACTCCAGGGCACACGGACTCTTACTTTGGTTGGGGTTTTACTAGGGCACGTGACTAACAAACACTGGCCAGCCTGTAGACGCGTGGCTCCCGGCAGAGTTCACGCTCACGCATGCACACCAGGGGACCTGGCCACACCTGCCCCCCCTCCCGGGGCCTGGCCTTGCTGCACACGTCCCGCCATCTGCAGCTCCGGCGGGGAGCACCTTCCGGGGAGCACCCTCCAGAGGCCCCCAAGGCCCGAGTACCACCACTGCTCGGTTTCCACAAGTCCTAACCACCTGTATGTATTCCCCCAAAGACCGTGCATTCCTGACGGTGGTCCCTGGTTTATTTGTCCCCGCGTGGTAGGAGACCCACCAAGGGGCTCATGTTTGTGTGACTGCTCCAAACCCTGAGATGCGCCTATAGGACCAGCGAGAAGACCCTGACCACCGACCCTCTACTAACCCATGCTTGGGCTGTGGAGGTCAGCCCACCAACCCCCTGCGGCCCGGGACGCCCTCCCTACCAGGCCTGCATCCATCTACCCCCTGACGGCAATCCCTTCCAACACCCCGAGTTCCGACAAGCTCACGGCCTCCAGTGAGATGCAAAGGGCCTTGCCCACCTGCTGCACCGCAGCCTGGCACCACATTTCGAGGCCCCTGCCTCAGCACACCACGCACCCCTGACCTGCTGGGCCTGCCCCGGGGCTGTGGCAGCAAAATCCTGGATCCTGCTCACCTTTGTGTTCGGGATCCCCAAGCGCGGTGTCAGGACACACGCATCCCTGTGCCCGTGCCCCTACCGTCTTTACCGGGAGGTCCACCCGGATGCTAGTGTGACTTCCCCGGGGCTCAGGCTTCCCACCTGCGCGGCAGATCGATCCGCCCCCGGCCTATTCCAAGCGTGTGGCCCTCCACACATCAGCGGCTCCTCATGGCTCTGCTGGTCCTTCTCCCGGACTCTCGTGTCCCCTTGCGCGCAGCGGGATTCCTGACCTGGCTGAGGGGATTCCTTGCTTTCTCTGCGCCTCTCGTTCCTGCCTACTCTGGGCCAAGCTAACTGAATCCCGTGTTGCCTTCCACCTTCACGTCCACGCTGCCTTTTCAGCATTATCCTGAGTAGCTGCTCTAGAGATTTCATCACACGCCGACTCCTCAGTCTAGCGGATGATAAGCCCAGCACGTAAGCAAGAACCTCTCGGATGTGTCTTTGTCCCCAAGCCTCCTCCGGCCACAGGTGCTACATGCGTCATACCCGCAGACTGCGTAAACCTCATTCTGCGCTGAGCTGTTCGTTTTAAACAGCCCTGCTTATTTTAAGGGAATTAAAAGGAAACCTTTTATTTTTACCTCCTATTCAACATCTTCTTCTTCCCTCCTGAAGACCTGAGTGTTCCCGTGGCACCACGTCCCTTCTGCCTCAAGGACTGTCTTTGGTCTCTTCAGCGTTTCTTCCAGCAATCTGCTGACGGCAAGTGCTCTCTAAAATCCCTCTCACTTTTACTCTTAAAGGGTATTTTTGCTGGATAAAGAATTCTGGGGTAACTCCTCCCGCATCGCCCTCGGGAGCTGTGAGGCGGTTGTTCCCCTGCGTCTGCAGAGAAGGCGGTGACATTTCATGTGACTGGAGATGTGAAATGTCTTCCTCTCCTCTGGGTGCTTAAGATTTTCTCGGTCTGGTTTGGTTTTCAGCAGTTGGACTATGATGAGCCTAAGGAAAGTTTTCTTTTTCCTTTCTCCTGCTTGGCCTCTGCTGAGCTCCCCGAGCCTGTACACGTTCACCTTTCAGCACGCTTGGGAAATTTTGTTAGTTCTCCCAATCTGCTGCGCCGCATCCTCTGGGACCCCAACCACAGGTGGGACAGACCCGCTGCCTCTGCCCCCACGCGCCCCGAGGCCCCACTCGTTCCTGTTCTCCAACTCGGTCCTCCCTGTTCTCCCATCATTTCTGCCCAACAAGCTTTCAGTATGTTGTCTCGTCCTACCCCAGCTCCTGATTTTTTCAGGTGTTATATTTTTCAGTTCTAGAAATTTCCATCTGGTTCTTCTTTCTCTTCAATAGTTTCCTTGTTGAGATCTCCTACTTCCCACCAGGAGGTCTTCCTTCTCGTCCTTGAGCACTCTTATACTAGCCTGATGATTCCCAGGTGAGTCACTACCTTGGGATGAGTCTCCATCGCCACCTTTAAACTGGACTAAGGGTCACATCTTCATCTTCCCTGTTTCTTATCTCCAAGAATACCAAGCTGTACCCTGGACATTATGAAGGACATACTGTAGAGACTCTACATTCTGCTACATTCCTTTGAAGGGTGTTGATATTCTTATTTTAACAACCAACTTGGCTGGACTCAAACTCAAAACTTTCCCCTGCAACAGGAGACAGAGGAAATCTGTTCCCTTCTTTTCACTGAGCTGCTTGGAATCTGGCCCATAAATCCACATTTCAAGAACCAGTCATCAGAGGGGCGCCTGGTCGCTCAGTCAGTCGAGTCTCTGACTCTTGGTTTTGGCTGAGGTCATGAACTCGGGGTCATGGGATGAAGCCCTTCATCAGGCTATGTGCTCAATGCGGAGCCTGCCCAAGACTCTTTACCCCTCTGCTCCTCCCAGCTGCCTGTCTTCTCTCTAAAACGGATAAATAAACTTAAAAAAAAAAAAAATGAGCCAGAGATACGAGCAGAGATGTCCCCAGAGCCCCCTGGGTTCCCCTGGCTGCAGAAGGTACCCCACTCAAACTCTGTTCCAAACTTTATCCCTGAGTCCTTCCAGCAACAGGGCACACGTCCAGCCGTCCTCGCTGCCGTGTGGCATCAAACAAGGCCCGTCTGTAGGGTGAAGGCTGTAAACGACGAGAGCTCGCCCAGCACTGTTCCCTTCTGTTTCCCAATGTTCCAGCGGCTTCGGGGAGCTGCTTTCACATTTGGTCCACAAATTCTGTTAACGGCAGAACAGTTGTTCTGATGCGAGTCACTGCGCTCCTTCTGCTTGGTTTTCAAAATGAGTCATGTCGAGTTCTAGCATTTCATTTGATCCTTGCACAGCTCTGTGAGGCCGAGTAGTGCCTTTGCCGCACCCCGAGCTGTGGCCGGCTTCCCTGCACGGTAAGCCCTGTGACGAAAGGGACCGGGTGTGCTCTGCCTCAGTCACTATTTACTGAAGAAAGGGTGTCATTCAGCAACTGCCAGGACTTCCACAGCCCGAGCTCCTGTGAGAGGGGCCAACTGTGCAGGATGACAGAGGGACCCGTGGCCCAGGGGCTAAGTGACGGGTGGGTGGGTAAGCTACTGCCACCAGCACAGCCCAGGCAGTCTAGGTGGGGGGCTGGTAGCTGACTGGGGGGGGGGGGCAGCTCCCGATGTCCTGAGGGCCCCAAGCCACTGCATTTTCTTCATGTCCCACTGATGACCACAACCTTGTGACAATTTACAGAGCACAGCCGCGTCGCAGTTATACTCATAGGCAGCCAGAGAGCTTCGTACTACTGAACTCGTTCTGCTGGTGAGGGACTCAACGCTCAGAGGGGAACTGCCTGGACGGAAGGCAAGTGACACCCTGACGCCTGAACTCAGCACTGTCACCAGAGCCCACATCCTCCTGCTGCCACACTGACAACTCTGTTGGGCACAAACAGCCTCCAGTCGGGTCACAGGTCATGGCCAGCCAGAGCACCAGCAGCAAAGCAGCCCCACAGGGGAGGAGGCCAACTCCCCCCAGGTCCTGGTGACCAGCTGCACCTGCAGGGTGTGGGGGCCTCAGGGTAGGAAGCCAGGGTTCAGAGGAAGAGGGCAGAGTGAAGGGTACAGGGAGGGCAGGTACAGAGCTCCAGCACACATGCGTGGCAACATGTACCACCCCCTGGGCACCAGGAGGCAGCCCCCCCGGGAGTGGAGATGGGTGTGCACGCCCCCCTGATGGGTCTTTAATGTTGGGCGCGCCACACTCGGGCATCAGTCAACAGGCAGAGAGGAAGCTGGGAGTAAAAGCAGTTCCTTAAAGACTTGGCCTCAGGCGGGGAGGGATAAGCAGTAGCCCAGCACTTCCTTCTGGCCATGCTCAGTCATTTCCAGAGCTGTGACCAAGCGCCAAGAGGCCACCGGGCTGGTCATAAGAGAAGTGCTTGCACATAATCCCTCCTGAACTTAGACATCCTTAAGCATCTCCGAGGTGCACAGCTTCACGCAGACACGAGCATCTGAAGACCAGCTGCGGAGTGCAGACCACCACCTGGGCGGTGAACGCCTGCTGGGTGGGAGGCGCGCCCTGACCCCGACCCACGTCAGCTAACCCACTGCCCACCCGCCCCTGGCTGATGGGAGGCCGGGACAGCATCCCCACGAAGTCCTCGAGGCCAGCAAGGGTGAGACACAGCAGGGTCCGGTGGACACAAAGCCTGTGCCCTTCCCCAGCACGGGCTACGACACGGACGTGGGGCAGAGAAGCAGCCTGTCGAGGGGACAGGCAGGGAAGCCACTCCAGCGAAGGTGCCCTCTGGAAAACAAGGCATCTTGCCCCTACGTGGAAAGACCAAAAGCATGGACAGAAGCCTGCACTGCCCCCGACAGGTGCCTGTGCCCACAGATGCCCAGAAATTTGGGGGGGGGGGGGGGCGCGTGGCGGCAGATGCGCCCAAAGGTGTGCTCAGGCTCATGCTCCAGCCAGTACCGCCCCTCAGTGTCTGGGACAGGCCCATGGCTGGATGAGCCGGGAAGTGGCGTGTATGCCCCTGGGGACCCTGGTGCTCCCGTGCTGTCCCTGGCACGGGCCAGAGCATGGGAGGAGTGCAGCCGGGGTGCACCTGCCCCAGCCCCCAGCTGAGCTCACCCGACCGACTCTGCCCCCCAAGGCTTCCTCCGGGTGAGCCGTCTCCTGTGCCAGGTGGGCTGAAGCAGCCTTTCTGAGGCCCCTGTGTGGCTTGTGGGGGCCCCGCTCTGGACACGGCCCCGTAGATGCTCCGACAACACGGGTGTGGTGGCCAAGAACCAGGTCAGACAAGCACCACGATGTGGTCGCTCCCTTCTGAGAACAGGCACGGGACTGAGACCGAACGTTCGTGTAACTCAGACCCAAATCTTAGAAACACACGAGGACACTGCTCCAGCGGACACCGGTTAGCGGCTCCCCCCACCGCACCCCGGCCGGGGTCCTAGTCACACAGGGCGCTGGGCAGCCCGAGGAAGGAGGAGGCTGGTCCCTAAGAGACGACGGGCTGGCGGGGAGCCACCCCACCCTCCAGGGGGGCTCGGGACCCACGTGCCTAGACAAAATGCACTGCCCTGCAGAGGGCTGGGCGTCCTCTCCCCATGGCGCCAATCCCGACCGGCTGTCCCTGCCCCTGCCCCAGGCTCACCCCTCCACTGCTGCAGTCCGGCCTACCCCCACAGCTCCCCTGGATCCGCCCTGGCACAGACCACCAATGTCCCCTGCTTGCCCACAGAGTGGGCCCTCATGTGTTCAACTCAGCCACAAAGCCAGTGCTGGCATCACACGCCTGGTGCATACAGCGGGCGCCAAAACCACGTGCTGGATGGAGGCGCTGCTGGGCAGCAGTGCCTGGAGCCCGACTCCACACCCCGAGCATACCTCAGGCCATGGGGCTCTCTCCCCTGGGGGGGGATCTGCACTGTGACCCCCCAAATCCCTGTCGACCTGGAGCTCCCCCTGCCCTAGCACAGCTCTGCCTCCCCTTCTGTGCTGCCAACCCCAACCCCAGGCCGTGGGCAGGCCTCCCACCTTGTCCCTGACCCCACTACCCACCTCCCTCCCGGCCCACCATCCAGGGCGCTCTCCTCGACACACCCCAGGCCTGCAGCCCTGTGCTCGGACGCCTTAGCCGGGATCCCCGAGCTGAGCACTTGGGGAGGGGAGGCTGGGCCGGATCCTGCCGCGTCACGCATCTGCCAGAGTGAGTCGCCAGGCCTGCGGGCTCCCGGGCTTCGGGTCCTCATCGGTCCCCCTCTGACTGGGCACCCCAAGTGTCTACCACTGCCCACAGGGGGGCCCACAGAGCAGAGGCCCAGGAAGGCGGCAAAGTGCAGGATGAGCGCAGGGTGAGCCCAGGGTCGCTCTCGCAGCCTCGGGAACGCGGACCCCAGGCTGCGCCCCGACCGGCTGGGGTGGGGGCCCCGAGCTGGGCAAGGGGGCAGCGATCTCTGCCCCGCACGCGGGAGGGAGGACCAGCATGTGCCGTCGCGCCCCCGAGCAGCCCCCAGGACCAGCGAGCCCGGCGTCCCCAGTGTCCCGTGTCCCCGCTGCCGCGAGCCGCGCTGGGACCCCTCCAGCGGCGCGTTTCCCAGCACGGCGAGCAACACACCCCACGCCGCACGTAGTAAATAATTTTTGTTTTCTCCCGGGCAGAAGTGGACAACAATGGTGGGACCAGGAAGGCTCCCCGTTCACAGGAAATGCTCGGTGTGTCAGCCTCGGCGGAGGCCGCGTGAGGTCACGGCGGCGGCGGCCACGCTGCTCACGCGCCGCGGCTCCCATTCAACAAACGGGCGGGGGGAGGGGGGGGGCCTATAAATATTTAACAAAAGATCCGAACCGGGAATAGGAACGTACATTCCTTCTCTCAATAGACAAAGCCTCCCACATCAAGATATGTTTGTATTCTCAGACAAGACTCCACGATAACGCTCGACTCGTGAGAACCAGCCCTCTGGGAAGTGCCCTCTGAGAAACCCAAGTCAGCGCGCCCCGTGGGGCCCCTGCGGAGGCTCGGGTAGGGGCCGCGGGCTCAAGAGCACAGGCCCCACGGAGGAAAGGGGGCCCCGCACACGGAGGGTCTACACTGGGCCGCACAGAATGTTCTAGAACCCCAGAGCCCTGGGAAGGGAGCAGCAAGTGGCGTTTTCAGGTGACGAGGAACAGGACGCGCGTGTGTACACACAGGCCCTTCCCGGGACCCAGACGCCCCCCGCCAGCCGGGCCTGCTCTCAGAAGCGACCCTGCACCCCGGCGGCGCTCCCGTGTACCCTCCATCCCAGTGTTAGAGTGGGCTCAGACACCCAGGAGCTGCAGCCCCAGCCTGGGTGGGCCGTGGGGGCCATGGGTCCCCCGAGGTCAGGGACAGAGGGGAAAGCTGTCAGCTGGATTGTTCCATGCTCTCTGCCGGTGGATCATGAAGAAGTTTCCCAAGAGGTTCTTGGGGGCTCCCTGCGCCACGTCACAGGGGAGCAGTTTAGAAATGGTGTCCTTCAAGCTTACTGAGGGCCCCACTCGATTCTGGTGGATTCCAAGTGGTCTTTCTTCTGGTAAAACACGCACCCCCAGGCCCACACTGGCCCCAGAGCAGGGCTGTCTCCAGCGCATGATGTGCACAGACAGCCCCCAGCAGCCCCCACCTGGGGCGCCCGATGCCTCTGCAGGGGCTGCCGGTCCTATGTGAACCGAGGAGGAGACGCAGCAGCCCGGCTGGATGCACTTGGCAGGACGCTGCACCTCTGCAAAGCCAGGGGTGCGAACCTCCCACTGCCCTGGCGCCCAGCTGCTGCGGGCTCCTTCCTTCCGGGAAGCGTCTTGGGAGCACGGCCCGCAGCCAGCTGGAGCACCAGCTGCTCTCACCCCAACTACTAGCACAACCACCCACCCCACAGCTCCAAAATACATACTGCAACAAGCGTCTTCATGACGGCATAGCCGCGATACCTTAGTTGTACAAGAAATCACGAGATGCTCAGCCTAAGATTCCAGAAGCTTCCTGGAGTGCACAAAATGCATGGCCAATCCTGCAGCCAAGCCTCAGCTCCTGGGTCAGGACGTGTGCAAGTTGCTGCCACCTTTCACAGCTTCGTGGCTTCCAGATGCCAACAGCACCCACCAAGAGGACCAGGCCCAGATGGAGGATAACGATTCTTCAAATTCAACATGTGCAGAAACCATATCCTGATCTGCTGCTCCAAATCAAGATCCCTTCGAGGGTCCCCTAACTCAGAGAAAGGGCCACCATCCACCCAGTGATGCTGGTGGAAGCCACCCCAGTGGCCCCAGAGCCCAGCAGTGTAGGCCCCTCCTCCCCAACCACTCCTGGGGCCCTCTTCTTCCCAGAGCCTCCAACTCCTCTGGGCCTTCCCACAGCTTCCAATGGCACCACTTTGCAGGCAGGATTTTCTCTCTGAGTACAACGCTTCCCAACGGTCCTCCGCTTCCCCGGGCCTCCCCACCACCCATCAGCCTGCAGCCTCCTAAAACCCTCAGTGAGTAGAGATTCTGGACTCAGAAGCCCCCACAGCTCCCAACACCTGACCTAGGGGGTCCTACCCTACCCACTGGGACACAGGGACGGGGGGAGGCCTCTGCAGATTCCACTAGAAGACACGAGCCTCCCTCCCTGTGTCGCTGGGGCTGCCATGCCATCAAGCTTTCTGTGGGCAGGGAGTTTAAAACGGTGGGAGGCCAACCCGAGAGCTCAAGGACATGCTCAGAAGCAAGTTCTCCGGGAGCCCACCTGCTCCCAGCCAACGGGGCACGAGAAAGGCGGCTCGCTGGCCTCTGCACAGTGCCGAGCGTATGCCGTCTGGCTCCGTCGTGGGGGAGAAGCACAACCCTCGGTCTCTGGGCCAGGAAGCTCCCGTGTGCTGCGGCCACTCAGAAAACACGGGCCCGGAGAGCACCCTGCCCTCATCGGGAAGGTGCACAGCCCGGCGCTCAGGCCCCCGGAGACACAGGCACCGGCTGGCGGGGCCCATGCTCCCACAGGACCTCGAGTCACGGACCGACACGGCTCAGCACAACTCCCAGAGACCATCCCGACGACGAAGAGAGGCCGGCCAGTGAAGGACAAAGTGCAGCTCAAAGGAGGTGGACAAACCCCACAAAGGCCACCGCGAGCATCCCACTGAGGGCACACACAGCCATTACAGGTGTGCTCACAGGTGTGCTCACAGGTGCGCACACCAGGCTTGAGGCCCGGATCGTGGCTGATGAGCCCTGTGCGGCCCTCGCCACCTGGCCCCGACCCCTACTCCCTGACCTCCCGCAGCCTCAGGTCTGCTGGGCCCAGCCTGCTTTGAAGTCAAGGACCAAAGGAAACTGCATCCCACACAGGGCAGCCTGGCCCAGGACCTTCGGGAGACGCCAAGGTGGCAGGTGAGGCCTGGGGCCAGCGTGCAAGGCAGGCCCTGATGCGAAGGCCTCCCCGTTGTGACATTGCCTTCTGCATCCCACGGAGCCCAGCCTCCCCACAAGCACCTGCCGTTCACCATGAAAGGCTTCTAGAAGTAGTCGGGGAACCTGCCCGCTCTACCTGGCCCCTTGGTCCCGATCAGACCAATGGCTTGCCTCCAGAAAATGCCCCTCCACGTGGCCATGACTAGGACCCGAGTGACTGCCCTGACACTGACAGAGCACCTCTGTGCTGCCCCAGGAGAGCTGGCACTCCTTGGCCCACACACCACACCGGGCTCCGCTCAGGTGCTCCTCCCAGCAGCCGTAGGACTCGCTGTTTGAGTGTGTCCCCTCCTCTAAGTGCCGGCCTCCCTGAGGACAGGAGGGCTCATGTTGCCTTGCCTCCCAGGAAGGGGAAGCTCTTGGGCCGACACAGGGGACCTGCACACTCCGGCTCCTCACACTCTGACCTCTGGAGGTGAAGACCGGGCTCGGCCCAGGGTCCCACCCCACACCTGTCAACAGCAACGACCCCCTCTGACCTCCTCTGCTCAGACACCTCTCCCCTCTTGGCGCAGGAGAATGGGTAAGACACAGCAGATGCACAGGAGCCCCATGTAAAACCCTGGGTGTCGGGGCGCCCCGGTGGCTCAGTCGGTTACACGTCTGCCTTCAGCTCAGGTCATGCCCCCGGGGTCCTGGGATGGAGCCCCGCCTTGGGCTCCCTGCTCAGTGGGAGTCCGCTGCTCCCACTCCCCCTGCTCGTGCTCTCTGTCAAGTAAATAAATAAGACCTTTAACAACAACAATTTTTGAAAAAAATAAACAAAGATCCTGAGTGTGAAGTCAGAGTGGTGCAGAGAACAGCCCCTCAAAGCCACAACGCAGCTGTGCCTACACAGCCCGCAAAGCCGGCTTGGCTGTGGTTCAAGTCGGCCCTGCTGTCATCATCTAGCAGAGGTGAGAATACGGGGCCGCCCGCAGGAGGCCCCAGGCGGCAGGGGCTCGGGTGAGAACGAGGACGGGGAAGGGCTCTGAGCTCAGGCCTCCCCGGGGACGGGCGGAAGAGGAAGTGTGTGGAGCACAACATGAAATTGCTGCTGCTGGTGAACACAATCACCATCAACACAGGCAGCGACTCTCCTTAGACAAGCTTTTAAGACAGCAAGAGGGATCCCTCGGTGGCTCAGCGGTTTAGCACCTGCCTTTGGCCCGGGCCGTGACCCTGGAGACCCAGGACCGGATCAAGTCCCACACTGGGCTCCCTGCATGGAACCTGCTTCTCCCTCTGCGCCCCCCCACCTGTCTCTCATGAATAAATACTTTAAAAAAAAAATCTTTAGGGATGCCTGGGTGGCTCAGTGGTTGGGCATCTGCCTTTGGCTCAGGGCATGATCCCGGGATCCAGGATCAAGTCCCACATCAAGGGATCCCTGGGTGGCGCAGCGGTTTGGCGCCTGCCTTTGGCCCAGGGCGCGATCCTGGAGACCCAGGATCGAATCCCACGTCGGGCTCCTGGTGCATGGAGCCTGCTTCTCCCTCTGCCTGTGTCTCTGCCTCTCTCTCTCTCTCTCTCTCTCTCTCTGTGACTATCATTAAAAAAAAAAAAAAAGTCCCACATCAAGCTCCCTGCATGGAGCCTGCTTCTCCCTTTGCCTGTGTCTCTGCTTCTCTGTGTGTCTCTCATGAATGAATAAATAAAATTAAAAATAAATAAAATTTTAAAAAATAAATAAAAATTTTAAAATCTTAAAAAAAATAAAATAAAATAAAAGACCGCAAGATGTAAGCAGGTGACAGTCCAAAAGGAACTTAGAGGAAAACAGCTTCATGTTTTGTCACCACAGTTTTGAAGACCGATCTGGGAAGTCTGGAAACTACTGCAATACGCTGCTTACTATCAAGGCTTCTAAAAACCCGTTGCTGTACCAATGCTCATATGCTCAATATGAAAAAAGGTTTCTCTGTGTCCACGTTTCTCTCTGAATCACCTCCTTAGAGCGGCATGTAATGCCCCTTGTGATCCATCCCTCCTACCAGAGGCCGGATCTCCACTCACACCACTGTGGTGAGCTCCTGCCCTCTGCCACTGGCCAAGCCGCACCATACCCTACACCTCTCCCGGCTACATCACAGCCTAGAATGCGCTGACTCACCGTTGCCTCACTTTGGACATCTACTTACTCTTTGCAACAGGAAGCCCATTGTGCCCTCCTCCACACAGCCTCCTGACTTCCCGTCATGCCCTCCCCGCACCCAGGTGGGGAGCCTTGTCTGCTGTTCCCATGCTCGCCTGCCTGCAACAGCAGCCAGCAGCTAGTACCTAACTGTCCTCGTAATCTTGCTTCTCCAGACCATCAATCACAACCTTCAGCCGGGCCCTGGCTGGGGCACGCCCTCGGGCCAGCTCCTGGAACAGATAAGCCCCCGCGGGCCTTCCCTGATGAAGATGAAGAATCGCTAGATCCCTGGTTCAAAGGCTCCCGCACTCCCAGACTCCCCACCCATGACCTCACCCAGCCAACTGTCCTGGTCACATGTCGCGTCTCCACCTGAACTCTGGCGCCATGCCCAGCACCTAGCAGGTAGGTGCTCCCTCAGTGCCTGATGGAAGAATAACAGGCCTCATAATTCCTTGGGAAAAAGGACTACAGCTGACAGGTCATTGTTTTTAAAATACAATGATCTGAAACACAAGGAAATCCAGACTTCCCAGTCCAAACAAAACAGTCTCACACAAACTTTTTCAATTATTTTGCTCAAAATTCAGGAGATTATGACCACCTCTCCTGCCTTAACGTGCGCCTGTCCTCCTGGCATGCTGCTTGTCCTCCAGAGCCCATTTTGCGGTGTTCTGAGGGCACCGTGAGGGTCCCCTGACCCCGGTGGGCTTTCCTCTCGGGACTCCAGGCAAGGACACCAGGCCCGCGGGCCGTGGAAGCCTCTCCTGCCGGACGAGGGCGGGCAGTCTGCTGTGTCCAGGCCTGGGCCACGTGGCACCCCTCGGGCTTCCTTAGTCTCGAGTCAGCAGGAAATCCAATGTTTAGGTGGATAGTCTGTGGAGCCCGTCCTTTTTTTTTTTTTTTTCACATTTTGAAAATTGTGGCAAAATATACATAAGCTAAAATTGGCCACTTTAACCATTTTTAAGTGTACATTTTGGTGACATTCACGTTGCTGCACAGTCGTCACCAAGATCCACCCAGGATACTTTCCTCTGGCAAAGCTCAAGCTGTCCCCAATAAACACTCATCCCTGTCCTCCCCGGCGCCCACCACTCCACTTTGGGTCTCTAGGAACTTGACTCCTCTGGGTCGCTCAAAGTGGAATCATACAGGATTTGTCATTTTGCACCTGGATTGTCTGAGACTAGTGTGTTGGAGGGTCCGTCCGATTTCGGGCACCGACCACGCCCCTGCTCCTCAGGACCTCCAGCCTGGAGGCCAAGCCCCACGACCCACCCTACCCCTCATGGGGGGTACACCTGCCTCTACACCCTATGGAGCCGCTACAGTAGGGGGAAGGCACTGAGTCCAGCGTTCCCGCCCTGGGGATAGCATCAGCTACTGAACAATCGTGCCCCACATTCCAGCTGGATGCAGCCTGAGCACACCTCCCCCAAACCAGGCCTGAGGCTAGATGCTGGGTGCACACGCAGGATGCAATAGTCAAGGGGTTCCAGGGAACATGGATGACCCGCCCCTGCCCCAGGGCCTTGCAGACAAGCGACCGACCAACGATCAGCCAAGAGCTGAGCCAAGTGGCAGGAAGGACGGGTGGGGTCCTGGGGTCCCACCCAAGAGAGCCTGATAAAATTCCCCAAGACTTGTACAGCCTCAGTTTCCACTGATCTGGGAAGAACTGTTAGATAATGAGCCTCAACGGCCTGCAGGAGACAGCCACGCCCGGCCTGATGTTCAGCTGCCAGAGAAAAAAAAAACAGGAGAATGGAATGCAGAATTAAAAATCCAAAAACTCCCAGACAACGTCCCCTCTGTTCAAGGAAGGGTCCCACACACTGCCCGGGGCTTCCTGGCCACTGTGATGCTGAGGGTCCTCATGCTGCCTGAGGGCCGGGCCTGGAGGACATCCCTGCAGCTAGGGGAGCAGGTGCGCAGTCAGGTGTGAGCTGCGACATCTGTCTCCTGCTCTGGGCTCTGAGCCCCAGGCACAGCTCCCACCTCTGCCACCTGCCCGTTTGCCAGGCATTCAGGGACCACGGCCACGGCCTTCCTGAGATCCGGCTTCCTCAGGCTAACAGGGCCACCTGATTCTTTGAAATAGCCCTTACATGACACCACTCCCTTCCTGTCCCAGTCCGTGTGCACATTCTGCAAACTCGGGTAGCCATGCCTCAGCAGAAGCAACAGTCCAGGCCAGCACCAAGGCACCAGAGGCGACTCATGTCGTGTCCCTGGGTTCAAGCATCTGGGTCAATTTCTGTAGGGGCTGTTTCAGCACCACAGATGCTGCGACAGAGGTGCCATGGGGCCTGCGTCGACCCGGGCAGGTGTGTCTCAGGAATGCCGCCTGCACTGAGGAAACAGGGTAGCCAGCTGCTGGGTCTGCTTTTTCAAAACAAGAAAACCAACCAAGTGTTATCTGCAGAAGGCCCGGGGAACGCCAGTAACTTCAGACAAAATACAAAGGTTTCTCTGGACCCTTTAGACTGTGTCATACGTAAGGGGACTCCAAGAAAGGCTGCAAGAGCGTGTGAATTGCAGAAAGTACAGTTAACATAATCTGCTACCTCCCAGGCAAGAGGAGTTACAGTAACACCGTACTTGCTGCCCAGCTTCCAACACACCTGCTGGAAGCTCCAAGTTACATGCATCTTGCAGGAAAAACAGTAACTTGACCACACAACAGGCCACCATGTCAACACCACCCACACTCTCTCAGGCACACGCAGAGTCACCAGATGCATTTCCACTAACGGAGAGTCAGCTGCAGGAGCAGGTAGTGGCTGCAGGCCCGCCCTCCCGAGGGTCCTGAGCCCACACAATTCACCGCCAGGCCGCCCGCGGGGTGCAGTCCCACTGCTGCCCCTGCCAGAGCCGCCTGCAAACGTCACCCCTCCACCAACAATCCAGGCAGCACAGCCAGGTGACAAGCACTTCAGGCCCTTTGTCCTCTAAGGCAGGCTGCCCAAGGGTAGGCTCTTCCCGCAGAAGGCACAGGTGAGTGAGCTTCCGGTAACAACGTATCAGCCCAGAAATCCTGGTTCACGCTGAGCTGCGATGGATGAGGAAAAGTCTGGGGTTTTCTTAATAGACCTGCACGGAATGCACACAAGCTTGGCCCTGCATCCTGGATGAAGCAGTCAGACAAGCTGAAATCTAATCTTCCCCATGAATTAGGAGCTTGTAAAGATAACCCAGTTCTGGAATGCCTGGGTGGCTCAGTGGCTGAGCATCTGCCTTTGGCTCAGGTCGTGATCCTGGAGTCCCGGGATCAAGTCCCACTTCGGGCTCCCTGCCTGTGTCTCTGCCACTTTCTCTCTTTTTCATGAATAAATAAAATCTTAAAAAAAAAAAAAAAGACAACCCAGTTCTAATCCATTAAACTGGGAGACCTCAACAAAACAGCCTCTTTTCTTTAATATGGCTTTCCTTCTCTTTCTCCCTGGAGGATATACGTGGGACCAAGGGGGGACAGGGGAACGCACAGACTTTTCCCAAGCAAAGGGTGCTGGATGGGGAATAGGCCCAGGAGAGGGGGCAGGTGTTTGCCCAGCCCTTCAAGAGTGACCATATTACTTCTGCTTGATCCTCACCATCGCCAGATCCACCAGGCGCACAGACCCACGCACACAGCCCTGACAGGCAGCTCACCTCCAGGGCTGGGCGGCCCCTCCTCTGCCCTCAGACCACTGAGGTGGGTGCTCCCAGGAAGCATCTTCTTTGGAAAGGGCTGAAGCAGCCTTGGCACTACTACCAAAAAAAAAAAAAAAAAAAAAACTGGAACCTGGACCTGGAGTTGCCGCCTACATCTCCTTGACTTGAATCTTCGAGCCTGGGGCCTAAGAATGCAGTTTTCAAAGTCTCCTCCAAAAGCTGACCTGTTCAGTAAGTGGGATGGGGATCTGGTGCTTAAGAAACGCGGCCCCTCAGACAGGTGAGGAAGGGATGGCAGGGACTCTGAAGCCACAGGGCCCAGGCCACAGGGGACAGGCTACAAGCGTGCAGTTGGGACCAGCCCGCAGGCACCAGAGACGCCAGGACAAACAGGCTTTTTGCTTTGACCTGAAATCGGGATCCTTATCTGCTTGGGACGCTTGGCAGGAGCTGATGGGGACAGTGACAAGTCACAGAGGCACTTGTCTTGGGTCTTCCCCCCTGTAGAAGTCTCTAGAAGGAGATCCAAGAAACTGGCTGCCTCTAAGGATGGATGAATCTGTAAATTGTGGGCAGGAGAGGGATAGCAATCTCACCGTTTGAATGATCAGAACTTTTGAATTCTGACCTTGGTGGAAATGCTACCAATGAAGAAAACTCTTAAATTTAAAGCCAGCGTCCCCTGTGAGTGAGGAGGGCAGACGGTGGGCGTGTGCTCTGGGCTAAGCTGGGCCTGCTCCAAGGACACTGCTCAGGGGCTGCTGGCTGGCATCTTCCATGGAGAACTGGTGTCCCTTCTGTGCCAACGTCCTGACCCTCCACTGCCAGCCAGAGCCGCAGGAAGGAAGGAGCGGGCGGGCCCCGCCACCTCCCCCACCTCCTGGGCCTGGCAAATTCGGCAGCATTCTTACCAAAGGAATGACACTTGTTTCTAGTCTAAAGGCTCCTTTCAAAAAAACAGGTGGTCACTTGGGATCAAGGCGCCTGACAACAGGTCCTACCTGGCCAGGTAAAGCAGGGACGACAGCTTTCCTGTGGCAGAGCTTCCCGTGGGGAGGATGGCCAGGGGTGCTGTGGCGCTCCTTACGCTTACTGGGCATCAGGGAGCACATGCTTCACTCGAGTGCCCCCCCCACACACACACACAGCTTAGACTGGATTTAAACTGGCACTTCCCCCAAATTTTTCTTTCACCTCTTAAAGAACAACTTTCACAAGGCAACACCGACAGATCCCGCAGAGCAAGAGCCCAAGCGGACAGCAACGTGCGGCTCCAGAGTCGGAGAAGAAAGGGGACATGAGACTCCATCCTTGCCAGAGTGACGTGAAGACAGATGGGCTCCGTCATCCCCAAAGCATGGAAACACCAGTCCTGCCAAGTCTCCCTGTCGTCACATGTGCACTTGGCTGAGGGTCACGGGAGACAGCGTGCAACCCAATGTAAGACTCCCCAAGACCCCGGTTTACTGTGAGAGGAAAACCAGCCCACGTGGCTAAGAACCACAAGCAGGAGGACAACCAAATACCTGGGCCCAAATCCTTGGGGCCCAGCTCAAGCGACAAACAGAAGTTAAGGACTAAAACAAAGTACATACTGGAGTTATTATTATCTTTCTGATTTCTCCAACCTAGGCCTGCAATGGGCCGGCCCCGCTGACCTCCCCATGCACCACGAGGGGGCTGCTAGTGGTCAGGGGATTTCCACACTGCGTGCCTACAAAGCTCGTCCACATAAGAAAAGGCTGCGTAGGGCACCTGGGGTGCGGTCGGGTCAGCGCCCGACTCTTGGTTTCAGCTCAGGTCATGATCTCGGGGTCATGAGATCAGGCCCTGTGTGGGGCTCCCAACTCAGTGGGAAGTCTGCTTGGATATTCTCTCCCTGCCCCCCCCCCACGCCCCTTCTCCACTCATATGCTCGCTCAAATAAATAAATAATCTGAGAAGAAGTGTGTGTGTGGCAGGGTGAGTTGCAACCATAGTTGTGGGACCAACCATCAAGAACAGAGCACCTCACTCTACCATACCAGGAGCCGGGAAGAGAACGTGAGATTCTCATAAAAATAAAAGTTAGCTGGTTGGTCACCTGCTGGAGATCCTTGGTGTGGTGTCAGATGTCCCAGGTGCCCTGTCACCTGGCCTGCTATGGGGCCACCCATCTGCTGACCCATGAAGTCAAACTCAGCTCACAAGATGGTCAGGAAGGCTGGTGACACCGCCTTCCCCTGGAATCTGTGTGGCCTGGCCACTGCCATCCCAGAGTTGTGCGGACACAGATCCATGCCTAGAAGGGGGCTTTCAACCTAAATCCAGGTCCCCACTGTCATTGCTTAACGTACCCTAAAAATGGCCACAGAGTTAGAGTGTATAGAGCGGGCTGCCTAGGTCCCAGACCAGGCGATGGGAACCTCTCCCGAGAGAGGACACTAGTCCTTGCCGGACAGTCTCCTGAAGCACCTCCCATCGGCCAAGCACAGCTGGCTGGCTGGCTTGCAGAAGCTGTATAGATTCTACTGGAACACTAGGAAATAACTGTCTCAATCTAACAGAAAGTACTTTTTTTTTTTAAAGCCACTACTTGGGCAGCCTGGGTGGCTCAGCAGTTTAGCACTGCCTTGAGCCCAGGGCGCGATCCTGGAGACCCGGGATCAAGTCCCACGTCAGGTTCCCTTGCATGGAGCCTGCTTCTCCCTCTGTGTCTCTGCCTCTCTCTAATGAATAAATATTTTTAAAAATTAAAAAATAAAGCCACTACTCTTCAGTATGCCACAAAATTATGCCAATCCTGAGAGACCCAGGAAGGTTAAGGCAGGGTGCCCGAGACGGGGAGATGGGGCACATCGGGGCAGCCGCTGGCCGCTGAGGCATGCTCTGGTGGCCCCTGGATGGGGCACAGCTCCCCAGAGATGGCCGAAGCTCAGCTTGCTCCTTAGCGTCTCTGCCAAGACCACACGGTAGTTCACCCCTCATCGCGGTGTGTCACCTCCCTGAGAGGACTCCAGGGCTCTCCCTATCTACCAAGCCGGACTTCTGCACGGCGGACACAGCCATCATGGAAGAGACGAGCTGTGTCCATGCTATTAGGGACCCCAGGGAAACTTATGGCAGTTATCGGGGTCATTATTCCCCTGGGGCCTTGCACACTCAGTCCACCCTCAGCACAGCCACCCTTGCCCCATCTGTCCTCCCTGCTGAGAGGCTGTGGGATGGGGAACATTAGGTCTTCCTTCCCTGTCCAGAGACAGCCCTCCAACACCTGCGATGCCAGAGAGAGAGAGGGAGGGCCAGGCTCAGTTTAGAGACCAGGGCAAAGGGGAGACACGACACCAGAAGCTGCCATCGCAGGCCACCTCTTGGCTGTGCGTGGCACACAGCCCAGCAGCCACAGTAAAGAGAAAGGAAGAGCCCCTGTGGTAATGGATGGCTTTAGGACCACACACCAGGCAAGACTGTGGCAAAACCCACTGCTCCACCTGCCAGGACGACCAAACGGCTCAGCCCCGAGGGTATGTACCCAAAAGTGTTGCTGGACACGTCCCACATTTTAACGATGTCCATCTCCCTCCCTAGCAGGCCGACTGGGCTACTGGAGACTTTCAGTCCCTTCTCCATCCTAGCGAGCTCCCGACTGAAGGGGGCATACCCAGGACATCCTAGGGCCACCAGGAAGCTCCATTTGGGGTAACACAGGTGCTAACTGTAGTATTTAAATCTTAAAGGCCTCTTCCCCAGGGAGTCCTGTGATTTCACCTGTGCAACACACACACAGGGGGCCAGGCCTCGGGCTTAGACAGGAGCAGGTGGACATGGCAGGCATGTGAGCCACGTCAGCTTCCCCTCTTCACCAAACACAAGGTGAGAGTCTCCTTGGACACCAGGTCCAACTGTGAGTGAGAACCTGCCCCGATGGGAATCACGATGACAGGGATGGGGGCGGGGTGACCTGTGGGGACAAGCAATGGAGCGACACTCCTAGGAGCATCCTGGTTGTGGAGGAGACGTGATCGGGCTGCCCGCAGTGAGTCTGAGGATAGCCTGGCGTCTCCTGCAGATATGAACTCTAAGCAGCTGATCTACAAGCCTGGCCCAGACACATCTACACTGCCTCCCACTTCACAAGTGAGTATGACACGTCCGGGAGTGGTCCGGCATGATGGCATCACCCGGCAGGTGGAGCTGGAGGTTGAGGGGGCTCAGGATGGAGGGTGTGGACAGGACAACAGCAGGCCGAGGTTAGGGCCTCAGACATGCAGGCTTGGCTCCCTGTGCTTCATCCCCATCAGCTGTATTCAGAGAGAAAGAGGTGCTGGTACCCAGAGATACACATAAGGCTACAGAGATGCAGAACAGCAGTGTAGGCTTCTCCAACAGCCAACACTTGGTTGGGAGGCTGGCCCTGCCCCCCAACTCCCCCACCCAACACCACAAAGGTCAGGAAATCTGTGCCCCATGAACTAAAACCATCATTAGCACCAAAGTTGGCCCACATGAAGCACAAGAGCAACCAGGTGGTCATGTCCCCACGCCAAGGCCTAGAGCTAGCTTCCCTGAGCCCCTCACTTCTTGCCTTCCTGGGGGCTGGCACAGGCAGTAGCCTCTGAATTCTGGAGCATCCAGTCTCTGCACAGCTGAGGCACCAAAGGTACCCCAGACAGACAACTCAGAGGACACTGGGCTGCAAGGCCCAAACCCTTGTGTAATGCAGGATGGTATTTTATGGAGGAACGGCACAACCCCAGAGCACTTTCAAGGAGCTCCAGGGAGGCCAGCTGGGAGGAGGGACCTGAGAACCAGCCTTAGACCAGGTAAGCTAACCCGGCTGTTCGGGATGCCCACCAACAGCCAGGAGTGGAGGGCCCTTCTTGTGCATAGCAGCTCGGTCTGTGGGCCGGGTCAACAGCCACTGAGCCCCAGGATGGCCACAAGACAAGGGACAGCGAACAGCAGGGACTTCTTCCCTGGGGGCCACCGCTGCTCCTGGGCCACATGCCAGGCTGTGTCTTCAGTTAGGCCATCACTGCACACGTTCTAAGGATGGGAGATGACACACCGATGAGCACAGGCATGCTCAAAACAGGACAACACTGCTTTAATAGCTTCGGAGAGCACATTCTCAATTAGCTACCTACTCCTGGATGAAAAATGACTTTCTAGGACACCTGGGTGGCTCAGAATTGAGCGTGTGCCTTTGGCTCAAGCCTTGATTCCGGGGTCCCGGGGTGCAGTCCTGCATTGGGCTCCTCACGGGAAACCTGTTTCTCCCTCTGCCTGGGTCTCTGCCTCTCCCTATCTCTCATGAATAAATAAAATCTTACAAAAAAAAGAAAAAAGAAAAAGAAAAATGACTTTCTTCCTAATCTCTGTGATAGCAGAGCTTGAACTAACTTACTTTTTTCATAGCTTTCAGTTTACTGAATTTCAAGGGGGTTTTCGTTGGAGAAAAATCAACCTTATGAAAGATCTCTATCATTGATATCTTCAAACACAACTTAAAACATAAACTTTTATGCTGAGCATTTACATACCTTCTAACATGAGAAGTATTTTAGGCAGTGGGAAAAATACCAAATGTTCTAGGGGAACCTAGCTGCATCAGGCGGTGAAGCGCCTGACTCCTGATCTTATGGTTCTGAG
Source organism: Vulpes vulpes (assembly GCF_048418805.1). NCBI lineage: Eukaryota > Metazoa > Chordata > Mammalia > Carnivora > Canidae > Vulpes > Vulpes vulpes. Next base: position 1,434,971 of record NC_132792.1, on the reverse strand, counting down.
TTCCATCCCCACAATGATGTATAAATTACTTAAAAATTAAATCTTAAAAAAAAAAAAAAAAGAAAGAAAAAGAAAAATACTAAATGCTCTAACTGAAAGTAGTGGACTAGTGCAGTCAGAAACTCTACCCCACAGAGCACATGCATTAGTTATCTACTGGCATGTAACAAATCACGTGCCATATAGTGGCTTAGAACATTTACTGTCTTACAGTTTCTGTGGGGCAGGAACCTGGGCGGGGCTTGGCTGGGTGGTCTGGCTCAGGGTCTCTCCCAGAGCTCCAGTTGTTTCATGGCTTCAGAGGGTGGGCAGGGGAGATCTGGAGCCATGCTCACCCACTTGATTGACGCAAGGATTCTGTTTCTTGTAGGTTCGTAGACAGTGAGCCTCACTGGCTCTTGGCTGGAGGCTCCCTCAGTTCCTGGCCACATAAATCTCCCCAAGAACACAGCATGATTCATCAAAGTATAGAAGCCAACAGGGCAAGAGAGTCAGTCTTCTGACCAGAGAGAAACCACATTCTTTTATAATCTAGTCACAAAGGTGACATCCATTCATTATTGCCATAGTCTATTTGTTAAAAGAAAATACTCAAGAGGAGGAGATTACACGGGGCCAAGAAAACCAGATGGCAGGGGTCCCTGGGGGCCATCTCAGAGGCTGCTGACCACAGCAGGTAACCCAGGGCTCTGGATCCCATTTACTCTCCTCCAGACCTCTCTATGCAATGGTAATTTTATCATAAATAAGGTCATTTCTAATAAATGACTTCTTAGAAATGATTTTATTGGGATGGAGAACTTCAAAAACCAATGTTCTAAGCTTGACCTGAAGAAACCAGAAAAATAAATTAAAAACCAAAGTAGGCAGAAGAAAAAAAGAGCATAAACCATTAAAAAAAGAAATGGACAAACAACAGAGAAATTAAATAAAGCTAACTTTCTGAAAAGATAAATAAAATTGATACATCTTTAACCAAAGTAACCAAGAACTGAAGAGAATACAAATTACAAATTACCATTATCAGACAGAAAAGAACATCACTACAGACCTTACAGACATTAAGAGCTACCAACTAGTAAGTGGCCAACTTTTCTATGGTCACTAACGCAATATAAAAATGCTTTTAGGGATGCCTGGGTGACTCAGTGGTTGAGCGTCTGCCTTCGGCCCAGGGTGTGATCCCAGGGTCCTGGGATCGAGTCCCACTTCGGGATCCCTGCATGAAGCCTGCTTCTCCCTCTGCCTGCGTGTCTCTGCCTCTCTGTCTCTCAAGAATATATAAAATCTCACAAACAATAAAACAAAATAAAAACAAAATTTATATGGAAATGTGATAGATCCACAAAAGCCAAAACAAGGGCTCCCAGGGCTCAGCAGAGAGTCTGCTTGGATTTTTCACTCTCCCTCTGCCCCTTCCCTCGTGCATAAAAGGAGCTGTCTCAAATAAATAAATAAATCTTAAAACACACACACACACACACACACACACACACACACACACACACACACACGAGAAACCAGACTCTGGCAGAACATCTGCAAATACCTGCCTGAAAAAGGACTTTCACCAAGAATATATAAAGAACTCTTGCAACACAATGAGACAACTCAACTAAAGTAACAGCCAAGCGTTTTAACACACGGACTTCACCTAACAAGATAAACGAATACCCCAATAAGCCCATCAAAACTCCTTTAACATCAGTGTTCATTTGGGAAACTCAAATGCTATCTGGGAGCTGTAGAAAACAGGACCCCTGCACCTGCTGGAGGGACCGGTCTCTTCCCACACAAGCAAACCTGCGCCCGCCATTCAACCCAGCGATCCCACGCCAAGGCCTGCACGGGAGATGAAATGCACGTCCATCCAAAGACTTGCAGGCAGATGCTCAGAGCAGCTTTATTTATAATCGCCTCTAAATGGAAACAACCCAAAACCCATCAGCTGATGAGGGGATAGGACGGTGTGTCCATTCAGGGGACAAAGTACTGATTGGTGTGGAAGAGAAACGAATCAATCACAAGGGCGTTATGCTAACTGAAACACAGCGGAGCGCACACCCCGATTCCATTTATATGGGACTCCAAAAAGGGCACAACTGACCGAGGCAGGCTGGTGGTGGCTGGGGGGCCCTGCATGGGAGGGGTCACTAGGGGGTGACAAGAACACACCCGGCCTCACCTGTGCCAGGAACACATGCAGTCACTGCAGACCCGAATCAGGTGGACTGAAGGAAGAACCTGCCGGTCTGGTCTCAGTATCGGCTTCAGTAACTACTGATACACAAAACTCACTGATCAACACCGTGCCTCTGACTCTGCTGAGAAAAGTCAGACTCCACTCAGAGGAAATTTTAGTCACTATGTCACCCCTGAGTGTGAAGCCCAACCCTGGGAAACAAACTGGCCTTCGGCTGCTGGACCCGGCGCCAGGCCACACGAGCGCAGCTCTCCTGAAGAACCACTCCTCTAGGAGTACACTCCGCTCCCCCCAGTCGGGGGGCAACACCCTCCCCTAGTCCGCAGTCAGCACTTCCGGAGGTGCCCATGCAGCACGCACACACACGACTTCCCAAAGCTACAGTGAACACACAGCACATGCCTTCGTGTTCTATAGTAGAACATAGGCTACGTGCTTGTGATCCCAGATTACCCGAAACTGATACGAGTCTCACGTAGTATATTAAACACTCACACCCAAACAATGAAATGTGCTGAGTTGTATAGAAGTTGAGACTCCCAACCTATAAAGTGACACATTCCAAGGAGTCTTTAGTGCCAGGGTTTTAAGCCAAAACACACATAACCCACCATGACGAAAATTTGGGAATAACAGCTCCCAAATCTGTACTTCTAGAACAACTTATTTCTCAGTAACCAGAGCTCCTGAACTCTACATTTGTCATCCTAACCACAAAGTGGTCTAGAAACTGGCTAATAGCACCCCATTTCTAATTGTAACCACCCCACTTAGTTATGACTGCTTTTGTAATGACCTCAACCGTGGTGCCAAACCCAAGTCCTTATATGTTGAAGGGACAAAATAAATAAACGTCTGGTAAAGTTAACTGCCACCAGACTCCCGAGATCTGGCCACAAAGCCAGGCTTCCAGTTTCTTGAGCTCCCCGAGCCCGATTCCCCGAGTGCCCTCGGCTCGCTCTCCACCAGGTCAGCCCAGAGCCCCCCGCACTGACAGGCCTCCCAAGCAGCCCAGCCTCCCTCGGAGGGTCTGCAGCCCCCCTGCTCCCTCCTGCTCGTCTGGCCGCTGCCCCGCCTCCGCACCAGGGGCAACCTGTGCGAGCAGAGCCGTGACGTCCTGTCCCCCCTCAGTGCCCTGGCATGCGGTGGGCACCCACGGGCCATGAAGAGCGTAACTGCAGAGATGACAAATACAGTGGGTGAAAGAACAAGAGTGACCTATGTGGCTCACGCTCCACCATCCCCAACTCTCCTGAAATGCTCTTAACCTTGTCTGAGGTCTTGTGAATCCTTCTAAGGATGTTTTTAAATATGAAAAATAAAGCGGAGAGAAAAACGTGTGGCATGACAGTAACTCAGTGCAGAGAGCATCAATCAAGGTGCTGAGGAGACGCAGGGGCGCGGGGCCTCCTGTAACTGCCACCGTCGGAAATAAGCCCGAGCTTCAGCAGTACCGCCGGACACCTGCCACCACCAGACACCTGCCACCGCTGAGACGGGAAATGAAGTCTCCTCCCAACGACGGTGACGGTGCGGTTCTGATCCTAATCGAAGGACCCCTGGGCTTCACTAACTGATCCCCAGACAGGGCCTAGTTAGCGTTCACTGCAACAGGAAACATTCCTAAAACAACCAAAATAAGCAGAAACAACACACCTGTGGAACCCTCGAACGAAACAGAGTATTTTAAATCGCTCAGCCCCTTACCCAGGGGTAATTTTCCAGCAGCTGGAAAATCAGATTTTCAAACTTCCTTAAACAACAGGGAAAATGAAACATGGACAGAATGCTTAGGGCCGAAGTTGGCACGTCAGTGTGTTCTCACACTGGGCTTCTACCGCTGAGGGTAACTCTGTGCACTCCAGGACTTCTGGACGTGCTCGTCATTCAGCCACCGAAGTCCACACGAAAACTCAGATTTAAGTGCTCAAGAACAAGAACCTGGTAATATAGAACCATGTTATTCAGGGTTTTCTAGGCCAGGCCTCGTTCCAAGCACTCTCCTTGTGCCCGGCCAGGGGGTGGCCTGCAATTACAGACCATCCCCCCCCTTTCTGGGGAAGGAAGCTGAGGGAGAGTCAGGGAGGTTCGCTGGCCTGCCCAGGAGGACATGGCTGGTGACCATGTCCAGGAGGCAGGAACAGGGCAGGAGGACACAGCTGGTAACCGTGTCCAGGAGGCAGGAACAGGGCAGGAGGACACGGCTGGTGACCGTGTCCAGGAGGCAGGAACAGGGCAGGAGGACACGGCTGCTGACCGTGTCCAGGAGGCAGGAACAGGGCAGGAGGACACGGCTGGTGACCATGTCCAGGAAGCAGGAACAGGGCAGGAGGTACTGCACACCGCGATTAGCACATATCAAAGCTGATTACACACACACCAGCGCTCCGTGACCACTCGCCACAGCAGGTGCAACCTCGTCAACATCCAAGGACCACCCGCCTCCCCAGCCCTGCTTCAGAATGAGAGGGAAAAAAATGGCCAGAGTAGGTTGAGGGGAGCAAAGACCAGGTTGCTGGTTCCCAGGGTTCTTGACACTTTCCAGCCGGTGACGAGCTCCGTGTGCTGACGTCCACTCGGGAGTTCACACCACGAACACTGATGCTCAGTGCTAAGGACCGGGCACTTACCAATCTGCAGGAGGATCGGCGTGACCAACGCCGTCTCCATGGCGTAACAGAACTCCCTGCCAAACATCACGGCCCCGTGCATCACCCACAGGCGCACAGGGATCCGGTCTATGGACCCCTCGCTGATGGTCTCATCGTGGGTGTCCGCGCTTCCGGGCTTCTGCAGGTCCGGCAGGGGGACAGGCAACTCCTGAACTTGCATAGATTCCGAGTCGGCGTTTTGCGGGGCCATTCTCATTACCACCAAAAGCATATATGTATATGTGTGCGTGTGTGTGTATGTATATATGCGTATATATATATATATCTATATATATACGTGTGTGTGTGTATATATATTTTCTCTACCTATATAAATAATTACTATCGTGTATCTTTAAGGATAAATTAGAACGCCTTCTCTTTCTGCTTCAGTTGGGTTCCTCCGGCAAGTAACGCTTATATCCCTCTTTGTACAAATAGAGATCTCGCAACTTCTCACAATCGGGTGAGACACGCAGCAAAACAAAAGGATTTTTGGTTGGATGTTAAACATATGGCTTGCTGGTTTACTGTGAATTAGAGTTAAAAATCCATAATTGCCATTCAGTTAATACCAGTTTCATCATTATTATTGAAGAGGTGCTGAAGTTACTTTTCTTGCTACAGAGAGGTGGGAAGGTGACACAAAAAGGAGGTCCACCGTTGCTCCCCATCGAGTGACTGGTTGATCTGCAAAAGAGGAAAACAACCCAGCAGAGTCAGTCGGGGGCGGCCGCCATGTGGCCAACTCCCCCGCCCCCCAGGCTGTCCAGGTGCTCCATGGACGGGTCCTCGGCCACCTGGAGACCCTGACCTCAGACCGCCGCGGCTCTCTGGTGCTTACTCGGGGTCAGCTGTGGACAAAGACACTAATTCCTGGAGATGGCTTCTTGTAGAGAGCTAACCCTGGGGCAGGGGGGTAAAGACAACACCATGGTGGGAAGCCAGAGAGATGTCGGCCAGACAGCTGGAGAGAGCTCAGCTTCTGCTCTTGAGCCGGTGAGAACCAGCAAAGAGCAGAGCTGTCAGCCTCCTGGGAGTAGGGACGGAGAGGCTGGGGAGGCAGGGAGGCTGGACAAAGGAGCAGAGAAGCTGCCTGGGAAGTGGGAAGTGGGAGGATGGGTAGAGCAAGAATGGGGTGACTTGCCACCCTAAAGGGGGTGGGGGAAGGCTGTTGAAATTCCCCCCTAAATCAGCCAAGTACGAGCGTGCGGGCTATCTACAGGGATGGTCTTTGACCTTGGCAGGTTATAACTCTTTCTGATCATCAAATGAAAATCACAGCCCCTCTCCAGGGGAAAGGTACCTGCACCGCAAACTGAATATCCCGTCCAGGGGCTCACAAGCTCCTGACCCACACACAGCATTCCTGGTGGGTGGAACTCCTCAGCCCACATTCCCACTGTCCTGGGCTCTGTGATGCATTCTCTACCCAGAGGCACACATCACAATAAAGCGTCCACTGCCTTGCAACTAACTAGAAATTTCCCTGTAAGAAGGTTTTAGGAAAACGCAAGATAGGACTAAGGATGCAGGTCTGCCCATGCACTCGGCTGGACTCAGGCCTCCAGGCACTGGGGTTCTCCTCAATCTCAAGTGCATTAGACGAGGGGACCCGAAAATCACACAAATGGTGTTCCCATCTTACTTATTCTAAGGTAGGCCTGTGAATTGCAATCTCACCGGATTTTCAACAATTGGTTTAAACAAAAATATTTCTAGTTAATAGTCACTGGACCAAACATGATCTTAATTAGCTCCTTCTCCCTCCTCCACCCAAGGGATGGGCAGCCAAGGGCAGCCTTCCCACGGAGCGCCCCCACAGGGAGCCCCAGCCTCAGGCAAAGCTGGTCCTTCCTTCCCTCACCACGTCACCATTCCAGGGCTCCCTCAGGGCCCCTTCTTGCTGCAACGAGCATCCCTGAGGCCAGCAAGTCTGCATCCAGCCTGCACAGGTGCTTCTCATGTTCCCCAATGTTGCGACACTTCACTGACAATCCCTGTCCTCGAGACTGCTCTCCAACTTTCCAAGTGGCCCCTACCATGTAACATCTCAATTAAAACGTGGGGCTTGGGGGCACCTGGGTGGTTCGGTCAGTTAAGAGTCTGACTCTTGATTTCAGCTCAGGTCATGATCTCAGGGTCATGGGATCAGGCCTAGAATTGGGCTCCACACTGGGTGTGGAGCCTGCTGGAGTTTCTCCCCCTGACCCTCCCCCAGCTCGCTCGCTCTGGCTCTCTCTCAGAACCACAGGACAAAAACAAAACAAAAAACAACCAGGGTTTCTAACCTCAAATCTTTTTAGAAAACATATTATGAAACTACTTGTAACCTACAAAATAAAACAGTATCTGAAAACAAAATCGCTCAGCATTAACAATTACCAACATCTGCACTCTCACTCCATCCCTATGTTCAGAGTGATTCCTGTCCTAAGAAAATAGAAGAGAAGAAAACTGTTTGTCAACCTGTTAAACTACAATATGGGTTCATGATTTTAAATGCTTTCTTCCACCAAATAAGATGGGTCATTTTTATGTGAAGGACGTGTATCCAGACAGGTTTTCAACGCCCATGCTGATGACCAGGGGCTTGGGGGGCAGGAATGACAGTCATTGTTTTCTAAGAATCCTGGTGACCCAGTTATGGGTCACACACAACCCTCGAGCTCTGTCCCAGCGCCCCCGACCCACAGATGCAGCCATCCCAACACCCACGCCTGAAAAACGGCAGGCCCAGGCCAAGGCCATCTCAGCAGCAGCCAGGATCAGGCGGCCGAGCTCGGCACTAAGTACACTGGAGCTGTTCCTAAGGCACTGGTTCTCCACTGGGGGCAATTCTGCACCTCCGAGGACACCAGGCAGCATCTGGACACATTTCTGGTTGTCACTTCCATGGGTGGAGTCCAGGGACGCTGCTAAGTACGGCCCCGTGGTAGAGAATGATCTGGCCGCAAGTATCAACTGTGTTGAAGTCGAAACACTCTGCTTGAAGGTTATTATTAAATAAATGTGAAAAAGTCTTCTCCAGAAATGCTGAAACACTACATTTTACATGATTACGTTTTGAATCCATCAACTGGGCCAGATGTGGCAAATTCCACATCACTGCCTCTTTGTGGAACCAAAACCAGGCGTTGCTCAAAGCGGACAGGAAAATGCAGGTGGGCTCATGCCACCGTCTCCCAGCGCAGGAGGTGGCCTCTGAGCTCCGGTTTGTGGCAGGAAGAAGAAAGGTGCCGGCTATTTCCTCGGGGAGCCCCACAGAGACCCCCAGCTCGCCGCCGCAGCCTCCCACACCGAGTTCAGGTGGGTCCAGTCTGAAGACCCCTCTGCAGCCCAGCCCTCCCCGGAAGATGCGCTGCGGCCGTGCAGTGACCGTACCTGGTAACACGACCCTGGCCCGGGCAGGGAGAAGCTCCCACAGCAGAGGCCACTGCCCATGCTCCCCCGGCCCCACGGTGGGAGCCCGGGGCAGATCGCAGAAAGAGTGAATGAATACATGAATGAATGAATGACAGCCAGCTAACGTGCTGACCAGAATGTACCAGGGGCTGTGTGCGCTGGAAAGCCACCCCCACCCGTGCCAAGCTCTCTCGAAGAGTCACACCCAGGGAAGCTGGGCGGCCGGCTACCGGGGTCAGGCTGCAGGGAAGCCCGCATGAAATGGCATGAGCGTGGCGTGGGGTTTACCTGTCATTCAAGGAGGCTAGGCATTAACACAGCTGGCTTCCCTTCCTCAAGCCGTGCAAACGCAGTGAATAGGTTTTACACAGGCAACGTCACTGTCATCTATATTGATGAAAATGACAAATAGCGTTAGCATCTTCAGTTAGCTCGACTCTAGGCAGCAGTTAGTAAATACAAGTCCACCGACATCTCGCAGCTCTACGGACTCACCCACGTTCGCGTTCTGAAGCCACGGCAGGAACGCCCACAGAGGTCGGCACAAACTCCCAGAGCGGAAGCCGCTTTCCAACCGCTAACTTAGAAACGAGACTGAACTAACAAAACCTACTCCTGTTAGAGGACACGGGTTCCCCAAAGATCGGACTAACCCGGTTTACAGTCAGGCACCTTGAAGACCACACCCAACTGGTCAGCAGCAGCTTACACTGGGTGGAGACCGTTTCCAAACACTATGCAAATCCGGGGGGGGTGGTTTACAAGATTTTTAGGGAATGATAGAAGATACTTTGGGGATCCTCTCTTCCTCTCCCTCTGCCCCTTCTGCTCATGCTCACATGTGCTCTCTCTCAAGTTCAATGATTAAAAAAAAAAAAGCCACAGTCGAGGGGTCCATGGAACCGGGAAGGTGTACCAGCCAACTCATACTGAGAGGTCAGGCTATGCACACAGGCTGTAGGATGGCCAACTCGGCCGTTCACTCCCAGTGAAAAACCTAGTGGGTACCTTTCACGTCTCAGATCCATATTCTCGTGTGTGCTGTCGTGACGTCAGGACGCACTGTTCTCTTTTCACAGTGGCCATCAGATCATGTCAATGGGATTTATTGGTAAGTCCACTCCCAGCACTGAGACTCCTCTTTGTCATACATCAAATTTCCATCAGTACTTGGGTCTGTTTCCCAGCTTCCTATTGTGTCCGGCCAGCATGCCTGTCTGCTCACGCCCAGTAACCCACTGCTCTAAGAACAAAGTGCGCATGAGGTTCTAGACTCTGCTGAGGCCATACCCCCTCACTGCTTCATTCCCTAGCATCTCCCTGTTTATTCTTGCATGTTTGTTTATAAGCATATAAGCTCTAAGAGCTAGACTAGCTCAGGAAAAAAGATATTTTTTGCTGTTTTGTTTTGTTTTTAATTTCACTCATTTGACAGAGAGAGCATGCACATAAGCAGGGGGAGAGAGAAGCAGGCTCCATGCTGAACAGGGAGCCTGACTGGATCCCAGGACCCCAGGATCATGATCTGAGCCAGAGGTAGATGCTCAACCGACTGAGCCACCGAGGCGCGCCTGTCGCTATTCTTACTGTGATTCCATTAATTGTGAGGGTTAGCTGGGGGAGCTGCCATCATAGACTGCGGGGTCACCAATCCGGGAAGGAGGGCTCTCTCTTTGTCCCACACTACCTCAGTGCCTCTCAAGAAATTTCATGCTCCTTTTTACAGGTTTTGCACATTTCTAGTTAAGTTTCTTCCTAACGGTTTTATCTTTTTATTTGTGGCCACTGTAGATGGGATTTTCTCTTCCCTTATATTCCAACTGTTCAGTCAGCCTACAGGCAGGCCAGTGAGCCTTGTTTGTTCATTTGCTCAGCTGTAACTTACACGCAGTGAAAACGTGCCACGTTCAATCGATTCTGACAAATTTATATCGACACAGACCATTTCCAGTACTCTGGCAAGTCCCCGAGTGTCCCTTCCCCTGCAATTAAGGCTAATGATCTTTACATTTTAATTTGGTGATCTAATTCTTTAAGAGCCTGCGAATGGACAAAAAGGCTATCACCGAGTTAACGACAAACCTACCAACCATTACCAAGCTACGGATAATCCCCAGCTTGGGCTAACACAGGATTATGTTCCAAAGTTCACGTGTGCATTGCTTGGAACCTGATCACCGGCTCCTCGGAGACAAGAACCCAGGGTCCCTGCCGGTGTGAATTGAACTCAATCACAGCACTTGTTCTGGAGCGAGGCACAAGGACCCATGTGGCATACGGCTGCACCTGTCCTGGGTACCAAACCTGAGATGGTCTCCCCACACTTGTTCTATTTCTAGGGCCCTTTCCATGGAGACTCCACAAGAAAAGGAAAAGAAAGAAGCTGAGAAGAAAAGGCAGGAGCACAGGGGGCAGGTGCACAGGGCGGCTCTCCCATCAGCCAAGCGCCAGGGTGAGGGTGCATCATCCCCGAGGAAGGCAATCAGACGATGTCAAACCCGGTTTCCACTGTCCACAAAGCTCCTTGTTGCAGGCAGACTGTTTTCTTTGAGGAAGCTATTTTACGTAAACGGTAGAGCATTAACCAAAATAACTAAACCATTACAATAAAACATCTTACGAACATTCTTTTGAAGGACCTAAGTTATGAGGCCACGCTAAACCCTGACAAATACACCGAAACAGCTTCAAGAGAAAAGACTGGTTTGCCCCAAAGCACGGGCAAGGATGTGCTGCAAAGAGCATCCTCTGGAGCTGTTGAAAAACGTGAAGCTTAAGCCGTGACTTATTCCAGCATTATCCAACTGGAAGACCAGAAACACGTTTCGGACAGGTTTTCCCCTAGCAGAGAAAACGCGCTTCCCTCCGCGGGGACTGTCGCCACGTTCAGGGACAAGGACCTGGGTAGGATTTGCAGATGCACTTAGACCAGTGAAACTACCATTGTTCCAATCAACAACTTCCTCTATTGTCCTGTTTCTAATTTAAGGGTAACCGATGCCAGAACATGTGACTTCCTACAATTTGCTCTGTGGAAAGCCGGCTGTTAACGGAATGCCATCAAAAAGTTAACTGCGGAGCAATCTCAGGCCCCGCCAGCTTCGGTTCAACTTTGAGGTTCTATCCATCTCCTGGAAATCGGTCGGAGAGGAGTTAATGCGCGCTTGCGACACGCCTCGAACAGGTCCCAGCTGCCTCCACACCCCCCGACGCACAAAGGCACACATGTGCGCCCTGGCAGCGCCTGGGCACCGGGCACGCAGCGAGTCCGAGACGGTGGCTGCTTCATGTCCACAGCTGTTTGTTTTGTGCACCCATCTAACACCAGGCATCCACACCCTCGAGAAAATCCACTGCAACTACCAACATTCCTCTTGCAACGTCATCAATTATTAACCCCCGACGAGCGTGCCGAATAGCGACGGGCACAGTGCTCTCCATCACCACCAGCAGCACGCCTCCCTCTCACCAGACGACCACGGCCCAGAACGCTACCCGACACACGACACAGAAACCAGGGAAGCCAAACGAAGGCCAGCATCAGCTTTTAAAGCAAGAGTCTAAAAGGACATAAAATCGATCAAGCAAGTTCGAAGTATCCCTGGTAAGAAAGAAGCATTCCAGCGAATCTGCTTGTAAGGTTATTTCCTGAAAAGCATTTAAGAAATCCCACGGACTGGGGATCCCTGGGTGGCGCAGCGGTTTAGCGCCTGCCTTTGGCCCAGGGCGCGATCCTGGAGACCCGGGATCGAATCCCACGTGGGGCTCCCTGCGTGGAGCCTGCTTCTCCCTCTGCCTGTGTCTCTGCCTCTCTCTCTCTCTCTCTCTCTCTCTCTCTCTCTCTCTCCCTGTGTGACTATCATAAATAAATACAAAAAATACAAAAAAAAAAAAAAAAAAAAAAAAAAAAAAAAAGAAATCCCACGGACTTCCAACATAAAATCAATGTTCTATCAAGAGACAGACATGACACAGATTGAGAGAAAATATTTGCAAAAGGCACATCTGCTAAAGGACTGTTCTCCAGAACACACAGCACACGTGACAGTAAGAAAATGAAGACAAGGCACCCAAAGAGACCGCTCAGTAAAGATGCACGACGGCAAGAAATCACGTGGAGAGATGCTCCATGCCACGTGGCATCAGACACCCGTAAACTACAGCTACATCCCACTACACCCCTATGAGGATGGCCAAAGTCAGGGCACAGCCACCAGATGCCGGCGAGGACGTGGAGCAACAGGGCTGCTCGCTCACGGCTCACAGGAGTGCAGGATGGCGCAGCCACTTGGGAAGACAGTGTGGTGGTTTCTCACCATCTAAACACGCTCTTCCCAGGTGGTCCAGCAGTCCTGTTCCCTGGTACTTACCCTAAGGAGGTAACACCTTATCTCCACACAAGAACCTGCATGTGGATGTCTAGTTTTATTATTACTTGCCAAAACCTGGAAGCAACCACGGCGTCCTTCAGCAGGTGGATGTTTAAATCCTCTGTGGTCCGCCCAATGGAATGTTATTTAGTGCTAAGAAGACATGAGCTCTCGAGCCAGGAAAAGACAAGCAAGAACCTTAAGCACATATCATGTCATTAAGTGAAAGAAGCCAATCCCAAAGGGCTGCTCCCTGTAGGATTCCAACCACAGGACATTCTGGAAAAGGCAACACTATAGAGACAGTAAAAAGATGGGGAGTAAAGTGGGGTGGAGTGGAGACGGGGGGGGAGGGCAGAGGGATTTGGGGGCAGTGAAACTACTCTGGAGGGTACCATAATGGGGGACACACGTTGCTACACACCTGTCAAAACCCAGAGTGTCCAAGAGCAGGGGTGAGCCCTAAACCATGGACCCGGGGTGGTGAGGACACATCAGCACAGGTTCACCAGCTCTAACGCACGCCCCACTCTGCTGGGGGAGGTGGATAATGGGGGAGGCTGGCTGTGCAGGAGGATGAGGGTATGCAGAACACCATCCTCTATGCTCACTTGGCGGTAAATAGTTTACGAATAAAAAGTAAGTGTCCTTTCCATTAAAAAACAAAACAAAACACTCAATCAAAAATATCTGACAAGAAAGGGTTCCAGAGGTGGTCATCCCGAATGTTCCGGACTTGGGGAATTACTTTCTCATGTGTGAAATTACCTTCCTCTAGGTATTATGGTGTCACCTGCAGAAACCCAGCCTGGTCTCCTCTGAATCAATGTGTCTCTACGGTCTAGGAAATGTGAGCTCAAGGATAATAAAATTAAGATATATTGAAAATGGGGAGGGAGGGTACCTGCATGGCTCAGTCCATTAAGTGTCTGCCTTCAGATGGGGTCACGATTTGAGACCTGGGATCCAGCCTAGCGTAGGGAGGGTGGTCCCTGCTCTCCCTCTCTCCCGTGGCATCTGCTTCTCCCTCTGCCCCTCCCCTTGGCTCGTGCTCCCCACCCCCAAATAAATAAAATATTTTAAAAAATAAATAAATAAGGCTTGTACGTTGTGGTTATCCCCAAAGAACACAGCCTCTGTGGCTGCTGTGCCCCCCACCAAACTCCCATGCTACTGGATCAGGAGCTGGGGCCTCTGAGAGGGATCAGGTCATGAGGGTGGAGCCCTCATAAATGGGATCAGTGTCCTCACAAGAGACACCCCATGGCTCTCTGGCTCCTTCCGAGTTGATGACACAGCAAGAAAACGTGTATGAACCAGGAAGCAGGCCCCAAAGACAGACAAGTGGTCAATCTGCCAGCACCTTGGGCTGGACTTCCCAGCCTCCAGAACCTCGGGGAGTAAGTGCCCACTGTTGAGGACACCCCAGCCTGTGGGGTTGGTAGGCTGCCCCAGTGGCCAAGACCACACGCATCGGTGGGAATCAGGCCACCCCGAGAGGCTCATTTACAAATGTCGATGCAGGCTTCCACCTGGTCCACAGAACCAGCTCTCTGGAGAGGGACCCAGGACTCTGCACTACAACACACACCCACAGGACAGCCTGTGCGACACTCTCAGTGGGCCCGAGGACCACGGCTGGGGTATGCGGCACAGTCGTTAACTGCACCCCTTTTCACTCGAGTGTCCGGATCTGGGCAGCGCCTTGCCACTCTGGAGACAAATGATCAAAAGCTTCACTAGGACTTAAAACCTTTTCATAACCCAGCCTTTGAGTGTCTTGTGTCACAAGACCCAGTTGAGGACACTTCTGAGACCAAACACAACACACGTCAGACCTGACATCAATTTTTATTTGACTCCTTTTGATCAGCTTGCTGTGACTTGATGTCGGTCAGGGGGAGGAGAGGGGGGAGATGTGTGTGTACACACTTTTCTAAGTATTAACAGACCCAAGCAAAGGAAATGTGGAAAGAGGCCCCCCTGGGAGCTAAGGGGATGAAAATATTGCTACACTGTTAGCAAGTCAGTCTAATTAAAGTGTTTCTCAATGGATTCCCATCCCAGAGCAAGCAGGAGGGGCCCGATCCCTGGACCTCCAGCATTCCTCCGGGACCACTCCTGTGTGGACCATATTGCCTGGCCCTATACACCTCGAACACACACCTACCCCCCTCCCGTACACCTCCAGTAGAAGCCCGGGCCAGGATGCTCCCTCCGCAGGCGCCCAGGACATCTGACTGTTCAACACCACAACCCCACCCCCACTGCAAGCTCCCAGAGGTGGGGACAACTCCCCCCTGCCCATCTACTTTCATGTCCACCTGCAGGACTCAGAGCTCCCTGCTTCCAGGACCCTAGTGGCATGATGTCCTCTGGGCTGGCCAAGCCCCTCTGCTTTTCCTTCAGCTCCCATCAGTCTGGGACCCTTCTCCCCACTGTGGCACCCTGGTCCCGGGAGGAGCATTTCCTCCTGGAGGCAGGCAGCCTGAGCACACAGCAGGCAGGAGGCACCCACCCCGAGGTCAGGATGGCTCAGATCACCACTGGGTGGCCCAGCACCTAGCCAGTGCAGCCACTCAGGTGGCTGGAAAGAAATGAATTCATGAGCACTAGAGGGAGAGGACCAGACCAACCCATAATTACTCCATTAAATAAAGAAAACCAATTTTTAGTAATGCTTCCCTTTTAGAGAAAAGAGCAAGCTAAGTGCAGAGCTCAAAGCAAATCCCTCTCCCTTCTGAATAGGAAGCAGAAACCAGTGTGTCAATGCTAATGAATAGTCGAGATGATTTTAATGCCTTAAAACTGACATACTGCAATTCAAGTAAACTTTCAAATGTACACACTACTTAAGGTGTTATTTTTTTCTACAAAAGGCACCACACCCTCCAAAGAAATCGCAGCAGCTCACAATTTCACACGTAGGTGGAACTTCTCAGGAATTCCTATGCTTTAATGAAACGGCACAAGTCCAGGGGCTCCCAGAGCATAAAACACCGCACGGCCACGTTTCACATGCAGCATCCTCCAGACCACCACCCCGCCACCTGCTGGGGCTTCTCAGGGCTGAGCCAGATGCCCGTGCAGTCTGGCAGACTCGTCCCAGCCCAGCGGAGGCCTCCCAGCTGGGCCCGCGTTCTTAGCAGAACATCATAGGCACCAAAAAGCCTTCCCAGCACAGGGGCTCCCCGGTCCCCCTGTGAGAAGCAGGCAAGCCACTGCTGGCTCCCACTGCCCCAACCCAAGCTCCACCGTTGCTAGAAGCAGCCTCCTGCACTGGGCACTCCGGCCCATCACAAGATTTGTGACCCCCAAGGGTAGGCGGGGATCGGGACGAAGGGACACAGCAAGGGGACAGGCGAAGTCATCTCAGGCTCTGCGCTAAATCAGAGGCCCCAAATGCAGCCCTCCCTACAAAAGGTCCAAACAGCACCATGACTCACCAGGCTCACGGCCGTCGTCACCCTGCATGCTGGTGTAACCATGCACATGGTGGCAGGGCAAGACAGCAGGAGCAGAGTCCTCCTGGCAGGGCACAGACCTTCCAGATGCAGCACAAGGTACTGACGGAAAAGCTGCTAAGCCACAGACAAACACTATCTACTCACGGGGTCCCAGAGCTCTTTTGCTGAGCACACCCAATTCCAGAAGCCACTCTGTAGGGCCGCGGCACCAGGGCACAGCTACAGGTTCCTCAGGTTGCTGGCCTGCCTTGGCATCCAGGCCCCACATCTCTTAGGTAAGACACAGCAGGATGCTGGAGTGAATCAACTGGGAGCAAACAGCAAGCACCCCTTTAACTCCCTCCTGACCCCATTTCCAGGAGGTAGGGGGTGCTGCTGGGGAAAGCCCTGGTGTGCCTGAACCCAGCACCGAGGGCAGTGTGTCCCAACAGGACCTCCTCCCTCGGGGCAGCGGCCACCCTGCACCATCCCCCAGCACAGGCCCCCGGAGTGAATCAGCAGGACGATACACTAGAGCTAAATGGGCAGACTCAACCAACAGTCTGCGTGACTGTATTTTCAATGTTGGATCAAATCAAAGTACTTATTCTTCCTAAATTTTAGGGGGCAAGGCATTAGGATCCACATCAAGCCCCTCTCTAAACGGAATCCCTCTGTATCTTGCACAATCAAGCTGTTAAAAAAAATAAAACAAGCTGTTACCTAACGTGAAGGAGAACACAGCCAGCATCCAACCCTCGGAAAGCAAGCCCACGTACGTTTAGGAGATTACGCTGAAATGAGGACACGCTGCCCCCGGCAGTAGGCAGATAATAATACTCCCCGCGACATTTGCCTTATGCTAAACTGCAGCGACTTTCTCCGGTGACTTTTTACCTCTGACCTTTTAGATCCGTTTCCCCAGATTTGCATCATCAACTCAGCAGGATGGGTTTTGTTTTTCAATTAAAAAGCCGCAAGTGGTTTCCTTCCCCTGCCCTCCTCCTAAGTGTGCCTAGCGAGCCGCTGGAGTGGAGCAGCTCTGGCTGCCATGGCAACGAGAGCGCGCGTCCACTGTCCACCGCGCGGCTCCGGGACCCTGGCGAGCGCAGGGCAAGCCGGCCTCCAGCCGCCTGAAACGCCAGGCGGGCAACCACTGCCAACGCCCGTAGTAGTTCTCTGAATCTGCGCCGTCTCCGGCTAAGGGCTGAGCCAGGCATGAAGGAACTCTTCTCCAGGCCACGGCAAAACGAGAGGCAGGCAGGCCGCGGGCTGCCTCGGGACACTCGTAAGCACCAGACGGTCTTGAAAAAAAAATGAAAAATACCAGCTCCTCCCGTTACATACATGTAATCAAGGACGGACCTCGGAGACAGGCACAATGGGGGAGCGCCGCCACTACAGCTGCCAAGCCGCGATGAAACCTGCCGGTGGCATTTATATTAACACCAAACCAGAGCGTCTCTGGGTTCTGCAGTCATCCTCGGGCAAAAAAGGAGGCAGGGCCACGGGAGTGACCGGGAAGCGACTGTCTAACAGCATGGAATTACTTAAATTATGGGCCAGGGGAGGTGAACCTAAAAGGCCAGCGTATTTGAGAAGCAGTAAAATGAACACTACTTTTCTTTAAATAGGTGAAGTTCTCCTTAATGAGTAGAACTTACATGTGCTTTTCTTTTTTTAAAAAGATTTTATTTATTCATGACAGAGAGAGAGAGAGAGAGAGAGAGAGAGAGAGGGAGGGAGAGAGGGGCAGAGACACAGACAGAGGAGAAGCAGGCTCCATGCAGGAGCCTGATGTGAGACTCGATCCAGGGTCTCCACGATCACGCCCTGGGCTGAAGGCAGGCGCCAAACCGCTGAGTCACCCAGGGATCCCTTACATGTGCTTTATTGTGACCTGAGGAAAAGGACGGCTACAAAACCAGCATTCTGTCCCCCTCCGCACACCTGAGGCCAGAGATGCAAGTCAGCGGGTATACAGATGGGATGGGCCGCGTATGCACCGTTCACTAGACCGCATGTGTTGCTGAGGCACTAAAAACATGGTCTTTTGAGCATCTAGGCGCTTCATAAACCCCTCCATCTTTGAACCCCTTTGCAGCACCTAGTTGGTTTTACATCAAGGAAAACATGGTCCCAGGCCCCAGCTCAGAGGCCCAGGGAAGGCAGGGAGCAGAGGGAGGGAGGGCCCGGGGCTGGGGGGGGGAGGGCCAGGGGGAGGGAGGGCCCGGCAGCCACCTCCTCTGCCCCTGGGGTCCCTGCTCAGGGAAGTGGCTGGGAGCAGAGACAAGCTCTCAGAGAAGCAGGGAGGGGGGACGGGAGCCTCCCCCCAGTTCCTCTACAGCGTAAATCAGACTCTACCTCTACAGACATGAATGACCCCTTAACCTGGAGGTCCCCCAATTTTCTGTGACGAAGAAACCCAGGCTGGTATCTAAGTGACTACCCCTTGTGCTGTCTGGAGAAGTCCACTATTTGGAACCAGGGCTTCCTTGGGACTCCTCCCAGCTCAAGTGCTCAACCTAAGGATTATCCCCCATACAATTACTGATGACGGTCCTGGCACCATTAAAAGGACTTCTGAAAAACTGAAGCTGTGGTCACTACGTATCCAAAGTCTGACAATGTGAATACCCTTTGACCCTGTAGCTCCCTCTTCAGAACTCATCATAAGGCTACAAAGGCACAGGCATGCTGATCACACCACTAGGAAACCTGAAGCATCCATTAATAAAGTGTGGTGCACCCACACACAAATCACACTGCGTGACTCTTTGCGGAGATGGAAATAGACCTAATATCAAGTGCAAAAAGCAGATTATAAATCAAGTACACATTATGATCATAATTAAGTTTTTTTAAAAAGGTACAGAAGCACAGAAAAAGGAGTCACTTCAGGGTGATTTATAGTTACAGTCTTTCTGCTTCTGTGGGACCTAATTGTATTTTTAATTTAAAAAGAAACAGGGCACCTGGGTGGCTCAGTCGATTGAATGCCCAACTCCTGATTTTGGTTCAGGTCATAGTCTCAGGGTCGGGATGATGGAGCCCCACGTCGGGCTCACCAGGAGTCCAGGAGTTGGCTGGGGTTTCTCTCTCTCCCTCTGCTCCTCGCTCTCCACCCCCACCCCCCACCACCACTTGCACATGCTCTCTCTTAAATGAAATCTTTAAAAGAACAACAACAACAAAAAGAACAACAAACAAACGTAAATTACTTTTAAACATGGATTTTCTGGTTGTCCTCTCCAAATGCAGAATAAGACCTTGTTGTGTGGCGGGACATTCAGGAGTGTTTGTTTTGCAACCAAAGTCAAATCTCAAAAGGCCCAGGCGGTGCCAACAGAGGCAGGTCTGAAGAGCCGCCTATGGATGCAGTGCTACTGGCAGGTCCACTTAATTAGTACAGATTCAAAGCTAATTACCAGGAACCAGCTCAGAGCTTCTCCCAGTCTGCTCTCGACATCAAAGACACAGACTGCGCTCTAACCCCACCCAGGCGAGCAGCAGACCCCTCACATGTTTGGGTGCACGGAGACCATCGGTTCCTACCGTTCCCCTGGCTGGCTCTGCCCCGAGCATCTACCCCGCCGTTTCCTAACACAATCCCACGGCTTTCCAGTCCACACAGCACCTACTTCACCCCTCCCTGCAACTCCTATTCACTGCCGACTCAGCCTTCTCCCCACCGGACTCAAGCCAAGCACCCACCCTTACCAACACAGCCACCTGCTCTGGTCAGCACAGATTCTGTGTTTCAGGGTGCTCCTGGGTCAGCCGGCCTACCAGGCCCTGCGCCCATCAAGGAGAAAGGCGTCGACTGCTCCTTCCTCTTCTCTCTGAGGTGAGAGGCAAGACAGAGAAGTCCTGTGTCATGGTCTGAAATAGGCCCCGGTGGGGTTAAGAAACTCTGATCTTGTCCAGGTGATGTAGAGCATCCTTCCTTCCCTGCCTGCGACCCAGTCAGCACTGGGCTCCGGAGGCCACAGGCCTCGTGTGTGTTTCTCAGCTGACAGCACCAAGAGGCACCTCTCCCACTCATCAATCTGTGGGTGCTGACGTCCCCCGGCCTCTCAGCACTGCCCTCCGGGACTGGATTACCGTCTGCGAGCCAGCAGAAGGCTGCCTCCAGCCAGTGCAGAGAACGTGGCCAAAAACAGCAGCGGGATCAAGCCCGGGCCTCCCTGAGCGAGGGGAAAGCCCAGATTCCCCAGATGCCTGCCATGCAGGTGAGCGCCAGCGGGGCCAAGCGTGCCATCTTCCCTCGCAGACAGTGCAGATCCACGCGCAGGAAGCCCAACGTGGCCCTCGCCTCCCCTGTACCACTCTGGCAGAGGGGCAGGCTCCCCCTAAAGCTGATCCAAGTCAGATATCGACTGGAATGTTCGACTGAGGAGGCAGAGAGAATCCCCAACGCCTTTCCCCAGAGGCGAATACCTGGCCACTGGGCTGGTCAGGAGCTCGTGAAACTGAAGCCCCAGGAATGTCATTAAAACTAAGCTACTCCAGGGTCCCCTGGGTGGCTCAGCGGTTGGGTGGCTGCCTTCAGCTTAGGTCGTGATCCCGGGACCCAGGATTGAGTCCCACATCAGGCTCCTTCGAAGAGCCTGCTTCTCCTCCTCCCTCTGCCTGTGTCTGTGTCTCAGTCTCTCTCTCTCTCTCATGAATAAATGGATAAATCTTTAAAAAAAAAAAAAAAAAGCTACTCTGGGCACAATGGACTTCTCAAATACATAAACTGATGGTATTTTGCTTTATGTAAACTCAGCCCGAGAGAAGGACCCGGGTGTGCTCCCACAGGCAGACACCATGTGTGTGAAACGAACGGGGTAAAACAGGTTAGACTGTACATCTACTGGAGATAAATGACAATGCACAAAAAAGTCCCTTTCCCTCCGAGATCAGCTACACTGCAACCCAGCCCCGCATCTCCCTCGGACCTTGGGGGACTTCTATTCCCACAGCCAGAGTCCTGGATTGACAGCACCAACCCAGGACCTTCCTGCTTAGGACCATTTCCCCCTGGGAAGACAAAGACGTTCTGGAGATGGACGGCGCTGACGGTGCACTACGTTGTGAATGTGCGCTCAGGCCGCGCCACTGTGCCCTCAACAATGGTTACGGTGGTAAATTCTGTTAGGTGTATTTTGCCAAAAATAAAAGGACAATAATGCAACATGAAGAACACATCTAGAAAATGATCTGGGAAGTCATACTAGCAAGGAAGTGGGCTTCCTGTCCCTGTAGGGCCTCAGAGCACACCCCCAAACAATTCGGCCAGCCACCAATGTCGGGGCTTCACGGGCGCGGCAGGAGTCCCAGGACACCCTGCCCCCCAGTACTGCTGCCATCGCCGGCAGTTCCCACTCAGGGCATGAGTCAGGAGGGAGGCAGGCAGAGACACAAGTACACACAGAGACAGAGACACAGGCAGCCGGAGCCCGGCAGAGAAGAGCAAGTCAGCAGGACAGAATGAGTCAGCCGATGGAGGAGGAAGTACTGGTCCCTAGGTTCCCCAATGTTCCCCCCGGGGCACACACAGGACTCTGCAGGCGCCAAGAGCCAGGCCCCGGGCCTTCCGGGGCACCCGTGTGACCTCTGCTAGGCGCCCATCGTACATGTCACCCCCACCCCGGGGGCAGCCCACCCTGGCCCCTCTGCCCCCGCACAAGGCCAGGTGCACCAGCCCCAACCGGCCTGACACCCCGCCCTGGGCGCCCCCAGCCCCGGGGACAGGCTGCCCCGGCCAGCCCCCGCCGGCCCCGGCGGAAGCACCGTGACGCTGCAGGACCCGACTTCTCCGGCACCGCTCCTCGCTCCTCCCGCCTCCTGCCCGGGTCCCCGCGGCGCCCAGGGCAGCGGCAGGTGCTTACCACCCCAGAGTCCGAGGGGGCTGCGGGAGGGGGAAACAGGCTCTGGAGGGATCCGGGACGCGGCTCCTTTTATTGAAAAGTAACCCCCGCAGGAAAGATTTTACTTCATTTTTTAAGGAAGCAGTTTCACTCTCCGTGTTCTCCTTCAGACCTGAGACCTCCTGAGCAGGCGAACGATCCGGCGGCCCGTTCTGGCTACATCTACCTCGCTCGGTCTCCGGGTGAGGCCAGTGTTCCCTGTGGAAGGAGGCACCCCCAGTTTTAAAGAGACAACTCCTAAAGAGGCAGGGCGGGCTCCAAGCAAAGGTCCACATTCCTGAAGAGCCTGCCAGCCATAAAATGAGTTAACACCTGAAGGTATTACAGCCTGCGCCGCCCAGGTCTCCCCTCCCCCAGCAGGGGCCAAAGGCCCGCCAGGAAAAAACAAAACCACAGGGATAAAAGATCTCTCTGCGAAGACAGCCAAGACAATTCCATCTGTTAACAAAAACTAACTGTTGAATTAAAGGTTGCAAGTTCAAACACAATCTGGCTATTGTAAACAGTGCCTCAGTTTATCAAAGCAACAATAACGCTCTTTCAGGGATTGATAGAGTTCTCCACAAATACTCGCCCTCCAGCATTTTTAAGATACTTTGCAGGATAAATATTAGCTTGAGACTTGCCTACAGGAGAAGTGAAAGCTGCCAAAGAAGCAGTTCTAAAAAAAAAAAAAAAAAAGAGCGGCTTCAGCCAGAGGGCAGGGTAGCAAGCTGCCCGTGGCTGATGGGAAGGAGACTGGGCCCTTGCCCTGCGCCGTTGAGCGCTGTGCCAAGGCCGGGCGGCCAAGCCCCTGGTACCCCACCCGTCCCGGGGCCGCCTAGGAGGGCAGGGCTGCAGCTCTGTCTCCAGATCGGGGGCACAGCGCCAGGCACTCCACAAACAAACCACTTGGCATGCAGAAAGACCTGGAAAATAGAGTTAATTAAAAGGAGAGATTTTAAGATAATTGTTGGGATGGAAAAGAACAAGGAGCATCATAACTTCAATCTGATTTAAACTTAATTTCCTGAAAGACAGTTACGTCGGCTGGGTAGCCTACTGTAGGGGGATAGCGGGCCCTGCCATCAGCAGCTGGCCCCCAGGTGCCAGGCTGGGTGGGCAAGCGACGTGTTTGTGCTGCCAATACCCCAGCAGACATCTGAATAAGATGCCACTTACCCTTCACTTCACCGGGGCGGGGAGGGGTGGGGGGGCTTTTTATTTTAACACAGTAGCTTGCAACTCAATAGGAACTGGAAGCAAAGTCAGAACAAAGCCAGCCACCACATAGGTGACACGCGGGTGACACACAAGTCTTTCCCCCCAGCAAGAGACCGCTCAGGGAGACCGCTGGGTGTGGGGCTCTGCGGAGCCAGGTGGACGGGAGGGACTGAGCACCTGTGGATCGCAGCCTCGCCCACCACAGGCCCTGGGCTCTGGACCTTGACTCCCACCCCCTTAATCTTTCAAGGCCACCCTCGGTTCTCGCACTCCTCTGAAACAGAGCAGCGTATAATGCTGCTCGAAACAAGTTCTGCTTCCTCCCAGGCCTGCAGACGGCGGGGTGGAGTGAAGGGCCGCGCGATGTCCCCAATCACCGAGGTCCTCAATCACTAACTGGGTCTCTCGTGACTGCAGACTCAGACGTTCAGCCCTCATGTCCCCGTCTACAATGGGAATGACACCTCCAGATCGTGCAGAGGACCAGGTAGTGCGAGGATCACCACGGAGCCCAAACCCTGCAGGTTCTCGGCAAAGGGAGCAGCTGCCACCACCCTCAACCCTCTGCAGTAGGACAGTGGTTGCCTCTGCCTACGTCTGGATAAGATAGTCTTGAAAACTTCCTGGGTGGGGCCGCCTGGGTGGCTGAGTCTGTTAAGCCTATGCCTTCAGCTCAGGTCATGATCCTGGGGTCCTGGGATCGAGTCCTGTGTCGGCTTCTCCCTGTCTCTGCTCATTCCCCTCTGCTCATTTCCCTCCTGCTCTGTCTCTCCCTTTCTCTGTCATGCAAATAAAATCCTAAAAAAGAAAAGAAAAGAAAACTCCTAAGACGCCTGAATGGCTTAGTGGTTGGGCGTCTGCCTTCAGCTCAGGGTATGATCCTGGGGTCCTGGGGTCGAGTCCCGCATCGGGCTCCCCATAGGGAGCCTGCTTCTCCCTCTACCTCTATGTCGAAAGGAAGAAAGCAAGAAAGCAAGAAAGCTCTCTGTGTAAACCAAATCCTTTGTTCAACCTACATCACAGTGTGGTGCTCAGGTACACAGCCCTAAAAGAGATCAATCACAAAAAGAGAACCATCTCAGAATTTTAGTTACCAAGCATGGTCTAATTTTTGTTTGAACGGCTTGAAGAATAAGAGTAATCAAATCATGACAATAACACTGGTTTCATGGGAACTTCCACTTACAGTTGTCATTAAAAGGGAAAAATTCTTTATTGGAAAAACAAAAATCTAGGTTAAGAAGTGGTTCCACTCAGCTATCAGAAAGTAAGCATAGCTGGCGATTTCGCGGTCAAGGCAGGTACACACAGGTTAGGTCCAGAACACCACGAGGGCCCAGGACCTTCCACTGAGGCCGGAGGTTCACAAGGTCACCAGGACTACCCCTCTGGGCCACCTGTGGAGCGGGCAGGCTACTGACACAAAGAAACCACTGCTGGTCTAGGACAGGGTCCCTCCTTCATGGAACCTACAAACGGGGTGGGGGAGTGGAGAGAAGCTGAGTCACCTAAAGGCACAGCCAGTGAGACCTCCTGACCCCCTCCCCACCCCTCCCAGGGTGTCAGAGGTGGGGAGGCTGCCCACATGACAACAGAGGGCAGCAGGCAGGCCCAGACCAACCCAGGGGGTGGCTGCACTCAGAGGTCCAGGGGTAGTGCAGGGCGCGGGGTTTTAGACCTGATTTTCCGCAGGAGCAGGACAGCTGGCTCACTCCACCCTGGACGGTGCTAGGTGCTGGGCATTCTGCGACAGCAGGACCTGCCCTGCAGGGGCTCAGCCCAGGGAGATGCCCTCAAAGGACCAGCACTGACCAGCGGCGGGGGAGCCTGGGAGCGGAGACGTGCTGTCCAGGCCTGCAGCAGTCGACGGCAGGAGGGCCAGGCGCTCGGGTAGGGGGCCACCAGCACAGGGAGAAATGTGACCTAGGTCAGCCGTGGGGGCTTCAAGGGACAAATAAGAGAACAGTTTTGAAACTCCTTTGGCAACAGAGCAAGCATCCGGGAACATAACAGGCTGCAGGTCAAAGGGCAGCAGCGGTGGTAAGACCCTCAGGGATGGTCCAGCCCCGCCCGAACCTCAGAGGAGAAACGGCCGGGCCCAAGGATGGCCCAGGGATCCATCGATGACCGAGACACTGAGCAGAGCCACTGCTGACACTACTTCTGCCCTCCCAGGTGCCCCCCTTGCCACGGCTTCCTCGACCTTCCTGAGAACTGGCCACGTGTCCAGGGCGGGGCTGCCGGACCACCTTAACGAGAGGAACTCGCCCGCACGGTGCACGGCAACCCGGTTGCCAGTGGCCGGTGACAGGGCTCCCTTTCAGCTGCTGGCCCCTCTCTCCAGGCTGCCCCTCCCTCCTCCTGGAGTCCAGCCCCCACTGGCTGCAACCCCTGTACTGTGTTTGCGCCACTCGGTGCTCCCTGCTGCCTTGTCCCCAGCACGAGGTATGGCCAGGACATTCTGTCCCAGCTTGGCCCCTCCTGCTAGCCGCCCCTCACCCCTTCCCCTTCAGCTCCCTCTGTTCTCACCCTCCTCACCCCTCAAGCACAGCAAACCCGCACAAGTCCTCGTGCGTCCAAGGCCCTGACTGCAAACCACAGCTTCCCTCCCACCCCCGACATCAGCCAGGTTCCCCCTGCAGATGGCAACGCTTCTGAAGTCCAGGACGAGGCCACAAGAGTCTGCTGTGTTCCCCTGGTGCCGGAAGGAGCAGCCCCCGGTCTTGGGGCCTGACCTGGCGTCCTTTCTTCCTAAAGCTCCAAGGGTTACTTCTCCTGTCTCCAAGTGGGACAAGCTGGATGAGATGGGAACTAGGGGCACAGGAGCCTGACACCCAGTCCAGCAGGGCAGGCTGGCACGGGCACAACCCACAGAGCTACCGGCCCACCTCTGCCTCATACCCAACGCCAGGTGGCCAGCAGGTGTTTTCTGGCCAAGGGCATGGGTGTAGGAGCATCAATCCCAACCACCCTTGGGATGGCTGTTATTTTACCACTGGCTGTATCCAAAATCCATCCAAAGTCACCACTACCCCTAACCCACAACCTCATCACCAAATGACACCCCACGTCCTGGGCCTGTGCAAAGCCTCTCAGAAGTTAAGCCTAAGGTGTCCCACAGCTACCAAAGGGCCTGTGTGCTGGGAGAAGCTGGGGGCACTGAGCTCTTCTCTGGATTCCCTGTCTGCCTGAAAGCTCTATAGGCCCTGGGAGAGGCAGGAGAGGAAGGCAGAGTGGAGAGCACAGGAGGAAGCCCTGGACACTGCAGCCCAGAATGTCTCAACCGCTCCAGACATCCCAGGCATCCGCATCAGCTCCTGCTCCGCCTGGACTTTCAGGGCGATGCCAGGGGCCCACCAGACCAGGGGCACGAGCAGGACTGCGCTCATTCAGCGGATCACCCACCCCCACCCAGGGCTTCGAGGATCTTCCTGCAGTGGCGGCTCTGCGGCTAGAAGGCGCAGGGGACAGGTGGCAACGGAGACACAGGCCAAGTCCTGCGTGCACTGCACTCCACAGAGGACCCATGGCACCGCATGTGCAAACCTGAGTCCCCGCGATGGAAGGCAGGTGGCACTGGAAGAGGGCAGCCCCCAATACCAGTAGTTCAGAGGGTGTCCATGCGCCCCAGCCCTGCACACCTGCTGCTGGGCTGGAGCCTTGGCTGCACCTCACAAACACACTCCTTTGCGGCACATGCCACGTAACAACAGAAAAAGTCAGACAGGATGTTTTCATGCTGATCTGAACAGTATGGACTTGCTTTAACAATGGCTTAAGTTGGGGCACCGGGGTGGCTCAGCTGGTTAAGCGTCCGACTCACTTTCCGCTCAGATCATGATCTCCAGGTCATGGGATGGAGCCCCCCGTCAGAGATTCTCTCTCCCTCTGTCTCTGCCCCCTCTCGAAGTAATTAATTAATTAATCTTTAAACAACAAAACGAAACCAATGGTCTAAGTCTGATTTTCTTCACTGGCTTTTAACTACGCCTGTAAGCACTTTACCCTGCAATTCAATTAGGACCGCGACCTGCGATTAGGTGACCTGCTGCAACGCAACTGTGGAAACACAGGCCTGCGATCCATGTGGGACGGGTCCTAGGGGAGAGCCCGCAAGCCCAGGGGAAGCCGGGCAGCCAGGGGCCGGGGCCTGGGGACGAGGGGGCGGTGGTGCCGTGGCTGTGGGGGAAGGACCCTGGCTCCGCGGGCTGTGCAGGCTCCGCACACCCAGGCCGCCGGCTCAGGAGGAGGGGCCGGCCCTCGGCGCGCCCCCGCCAGCGGCATGGAAAGTTGGCCGGAGCTGGGGAGGACGTCTGGTGTCTATAAAAATGTTCCTCCCAGGGGAGCCTCTGGAAGCAGAGACTCCAAGAGACTTTCATTCTTTTCCTTATTTGCCACTCGGCAAAATAAGCCGTTCTTCCTATTCTGAAATGCAATACGGGTCGAAACCTTCCACAGTGAATAGTGACCCAAAGAAAAAGGTCACCAGATCCAAAATATTTCTCATTTGGCCAGGAGCCCAAAGAAACTCTATTCTGTTTACTTGGTTACTCTCCTGGGGGATAAAAGCCTAATCCAATACACCAAGTGGGCCCGTGTTTGTCGGAGTTCTGTAGGGAGGGCGGGGCCGCAGGCGCTTCTCACACCCCAGCCGGGTCCTCGGGGTGCCAGCCCCCTCCCCACCCCGGGGACTCTTCTCTGTCCCCAGCGTGGTCTCATGTGGGAGAAAAGCACCCCCCCCCCCCAGTCCCCACGACCCAGCAAGGCCAGCTCCAAGGCAGTGAGCGATCCGCAAAGGCCTGCGCAGACCCAGAATCAGGGCTGAGTGTGGGGCTCAGGACTCCCCACCGCAGGAAGGCTGCCTCCAGGCCTGCCTGCACCCTGCGGCTTCCAGGGTGGCTTCCAGCATGGCCTGGGCCGTGGGAAGGAGCCAGCAGCTCCCCCACCCCACGCGGCCCCCTCTGCCGTCTTGGCCGCCACTAAGCAAGGACCCCTACTCAACAGGTCAGCAGGCCTTCCTCGGGTCACGGCACCCCAACGGCCTCTAGGTCTCGAGCGCAGAGCTGGGACCTCATGCCGCAGTCAGCCCTCGCCTGTGCTGGGACTCAGGCAGCCCCCACTGCCCTCTCCCCAGCGCCCCCAGTGCCGAGTCCCCATCAGGGAGAGACAGGCCCTGTGCCCGGTCCAGGCCAGCAGCGTCCCCACTGATCTGCAGAAGCACCTGTTTCAGAAGACCGGAGCATGAACCCCACCAAAGCAGCCTGCCTCAGTCGGATCACTCTTTCAGACCGTGAGGCCCACGCGCCAGTCACTGCACATCCGTGCCCACCTTCCTGTAAGGCCTTTCCCAAGGGTGTGCACATCCTGGGTACAAAAGAATGCCCCAGAAACAAGGACCAACAAGACCAGACAGAGGCAGAAAACCCATCAGAGGCTGATACAGAACACGGAAGCCCGGAGGCAGAGGAAGAAGCAGCCCTGCACAGGGATTTGCACACTTCTGGGCCCACCTCTGCCCCCTGCCCCCTGTCCGGGTAGCTTCTCAGGCCCAGGATGGGTGCAAACTTGAGATTTAGTCTTTGTGCAGAGGTCTTAAAGATGCTAAATAATGAATTTTAGCAATAATTCTAGATGGAGCACCTACAACACTTCTGGAGACACCCCTTTGACATAAGTCCTGAAGCTGGGCATCTGCAAGACACTCTTTCTCAGGAAAGCACTAAGGCCATCAGCATGAGGGGAGGGTCCCAGAGGGGGTCACTCAGGCCAGTGACGCCGGAGTCCACGCTGATCCTCTGTCACTGACTACACACACCGTATCCTGGGGAGGCAGCCGTGCTGGCTTGGGTGAGGTGCCACTCACTGGGGAGCCCCAATCACATCCTCCTTCTCCAGCCCTTGGGGAGCCTCTGCACTGGGGCCCCCAACATCTCTACCTGTGCCCTACTGGGCTCCCAAGGGGGTGGGGGTCTCAGCTCATGATCCCTCCAGAAAGAAGGGACTTAGGGCCAGAGAAGGAGCAGTGGCGGTGGTTTACGGCCCGTCAGCCAGCCCTTACCGAGGCCCTCCCTCTGCGGCCCAGGAAGCACAGTCTGGAGGCAGCTGTGTGTGCGCACGTGTGAGGAACAGGCCAAAGCACAGCCAGGGAAGCGCGCGGCAAGCCTGCAAACACATCTTTCTAGTATCTTTACAAGTGCCTCTTAAATCGGTTGTCTACTTAAAGTGTCTTAAATCTTTTCCAGAATAAGGCGAAGGAGCGTACACGGGGTAACAGTTACAGTTCAAAAGCAAGTGTTTCACCACCAAGGCACATTGAAAACACATTGTGTTCATGCCTGAGCTGGGTCCTCAGAAGCCCGCCCCAAGGGAGCACGACCCCTTCTCTCCAGGGTGCCAGGAGGCTCTCCGGAGCCCCCCCCCCCGCCCCCCCCACACACACACCACTGCATTCTAGCTCGTCCACATCTTCCCCAAGTCAGTTCAAGACTATGGGGGAAACGAGAAGGAGCTGCTCACACCTCCAGGGAACAGCCAAGTTAATGCAATAGTCTGAGGTCGAGGGAGCGGGGTGCTCAGGTCGGTCACAGGGCTCCCCCCTTAGTGTTTCATCAGCAGACACTACGAGCATCAGGCACCGCATGACCCTGACCAAGTCGCGAACCTCTCCAGGCCACCAGCAAAAAGGCCGGGTGTGAACCAAGCACCTGTCCCTTCTCCTGTGCTCCACGAGCTTCGATTCTACAATTTAAAACCACACACCAAGGGCGCTATCATCACAGGAGAAAGGCCCGCAGGGCCGGCAGGAAGCCTGTAATAGACGCGCTATAAACTCAACACACCTCACTCTGTCTTCAAGGCTAATTTTAACAGGGAGAAGACATAACCGCAGCTAACAAACCTTTCCTTGCGGATATAATTTACAGCAGCATGACTCAGCTGCCCCGACTGCCTGACAGGTGAGGTCACCTGGATGCGCGCTGGTGTTTCCACAGGGCAACAGCCCACACCTCCGCGCGGGGCAAGGAGAGCCCGCCGCGAGTGCCCCCAGCCCCCCTCCTCCAGGTCCTTCGAAGCCCCCTGGTCAACACTTCATGGCACCCCTGGATTTCAAATGTCCCCCCCAGGGAACACCCCACAGCCAGCCAGGATGCTGGCTGAACAGCCGGTTAAGGGCAGTTAACTACAAATATGAAAGTTACTGATGTATTTTAATTTAAACACCGATGTATTTAAAGAGGTTGTCCTGAGGCACCTGCTAGGTCTATTAACAGAAACGCCTAGGCCACGAAGGGGCCACTGTGCCCTCTTTGGCCCCACCGCCCTCCTCAGGGGTCCTGCAGGCACAGCAGTCCCCACGCTGGGCCAGCCTGTGCGCTCGGGCCTCCCAGGACACAGGTGCCAAGGCCCGGACCCCCAGGGTTCTCTCCCCGTGTCCTGCTCATACGGGGCTCCACCCAGGCTACTCCAAGCCGAGGCTTCCTCAGCAGCTCCTTTCTGACCGCCACCCACCCACTGCACCCACAATTCCAACTCCCCTAACCAGATCCTGACTCCCTCTCCCAGGCCAGTCCCTAACCCCGAGCTAGTGCCCCACAGCGCGAGGGGCCCGGCTCGCCCACAGGAGGAGCTGACACGCAGAGACCACGGCCACCAGAACCTCGGGCTCTCGCACGGCCTCGTCTGTTCACCACCCTCCCGATCCCGCTGCACCTGCCAGGACAAGCAGCCTCCCGCAGCCCAGCCTGGCCCTGCCCCTCCAGCACAGGGGTGGGCCGCCTCCAGTCTCCCCGCGCCCGTGGTCTCACCCCCTTTCTCCCGGGAACCGCAGAGTCTCTCTGCAGACCGTCACCTTCAAACGGCTTCGCGTGGGGGCTTCACTAGCTGCAAGTCTGAGAGTCCTTCCAGGAGCCGATCCCGACTCCAGATGCTACATGCGCGTGCTCACGCACGCACCAAACCCTCCAACACCCCGACACAGGGGATCCTAGCATTAGCCCCACTTACAGAAGGGGGAACCGCAGCACCAAGTCCAGCGCAGAGGATGCGGGACTGGAAGCGCGGCCGGCACACGGCGGACACGGCGCTTCCTCCCAGTGCCAGGTCACTGCCAGGCTGGGAAAGGCGGAGGGATCAGGGGACATGCAGGAGCCCTGTCCTGGTCTTCACTTCTGGAGGGAACCCTCCCTGTCCCAACAGAGCTATGAGGTCAGCAGCTCAACACGGGCACCCGGAACTGCCTGGTCCGCAGCCTGGAGATGCAGCCGGGGCTGCGCTGACCCGAGGGAAGGAGCACGCGTGCACACGGGGGCACCCGCACACACCGGGGCACACACACACACCTGGAAGGGGCAGAGCAGCTGTCGGTGGGAGGTGTGGCTCTAAAGAGGACCGTGTTTGTTTAACTCAAGAAATTAAAACCAGGCCTGAACAAAAACAGTTTAACACAGGCCTTTACTGGGGCGCCTGGCTGGCTCAGTTAAGCGTCCAATGCCTGATTTTGGCTCAGGTCATGATCTCAGGGTTGTGAGGTCTCTGGGCTCAGGGCGGAGCCTGCTTAAGACTCTCCCTCTGCCCCTTCCCCCTCCCCCCCACCCAGGCAAGCTCCCTAAGAAGAAATAAACAATCCTTCCTGGGGCACCTGATTGGCTCAGTCGGTAGGGCTTGGGACTCGTAATTTCGGGGTGGGGAGTTCAAGCCCAAAGTTGGGTGCAGAGATTACTTTTAAAAAAGTAAATACATAAAAAATAAATCAGTAAAAGAATCCTACACTTCACCTCCCATATATAATAGATGACCATTAGAGTAATGTGTAAAGTCACACACACGACATTTGACTCGTGGCTTCCCATTAAGATAGGATTCTAATCTTTAGGGCCACAGATGGGGTTAGCAGATTGCTATGATCAGTAACTGATCATACTAAAGCCACATTCTCCTTATTTGATTAAAGAATACGAAACCTTGATTTTACAAACAGTTGGGACTCTGGGCTCTTCCCAGCTTAGAAGAGCTAGCCTGGGACGCCTGGGTAGCTCAGCGGTTGAGCGTTTGCCTTCAGCCCAGGGCATGACCTCAGAGTTCCAGGATCGAATCCCACATCAGGCTCCCTGCATGGAGCCTGCTTCTCCCTCTAAGTCTCTGCCTCTCACTCACTGTCTCTCTCATAATTTTTAAAATCTTAAAAAAAAAAAAAAAAAAAAAAAAAAAAAGAGCTAGCCTGTTCTGCCAAGAAGCTGGCTGCCCCCATGGGAGAGAGAAAACAGAGGAGAGGAGAGTGGCCACATGCTAGAGCCTTGCAGGGTCCCCAGTGGCTGTGGCCTCTGCAGAGAAAACCATCAGACCTGGGTTTTCCAGCCCAGCAGGGACTCAGGGCAAACCAGGTCCCTCACTGACCCCAGAACTCCTGTGAACCAGGAGCCAGCCAAGAAACCTTCTCTGCCCACCAGGCCCAGGGCACAAGGAAGCGTCCTGAGAATTCCTGGTGGTGCAGGCTCAGACTCTGCATCACAGTCCTCCTGTGAACCACACTGTCCCTCAAGTCAGTGAAAATGAGCTAGTTGTGGGGTGAAGCATCTGCCTTCCTCTCGGGTCACCGTCTGAGTCCTGGGATGGGGCGGCATGTCAGGCTCCCTGCTAGGTGGGGGGTCTGCTGCAACCTCTCCCTCTGCCCCTCCCCCATTCATTCTCTCTTTTTTTAAAGCAATCTTTATTTTATTTTTTTTTATTTTATTTTTTTAGATTTTATTTATTTATTCATGATAGACATAGAGAGAGAGGCAGAGACACAGGCAGAGGGAGAAGTCATGCCAGGAGCCCGATGTGGGACTCGATCCCAGGACTCCAGGATCACACCCTGGGCCAAAGGCAGGCGCTAAACCACTGAGCCACCCAGGGGGGATCCCTCTCGCTCTCTTTTTAAAGATTTGGGAGAGTGAGTGCCAGAGAGAAAGAAAAAAGAAAATGAGCTAGTGGAGAACTTGAACCCAGGCAGCCAGATGTCCTCCCCACCAAGAACTTTAATTAAGCAAAATCTAGGTTATGATGAGACCTTATGCTGTATGATACAGGATTACAATGCATCAGACACAACAGCACCCCATGACTGTGTCTATTATATAGAGTACGTTGTATCATATAGTTAAATAAAAACAGACGTTGTAACTTTACCTAATAATTAGAGTGTATATACTACATTACAACCCAACATCTTAAGACGTCCAATGAATTTGTATTTTTAAGTCCAGGGCACTCTCTATGCCACAGTGCACAGCTGGCCACGGGGTGAACGCAGAGGTCTAAGCAGGTGGCTCCTCTCCCAGGTCCCACGTGCTGCTGCAAGCCTGACCCTTCCACCGGGGCTCGGCCTGGGGTGAGGAATCCCACCCAGCCGCTCCCCAGTCCTATCGCAATGGGGCATTGCTTAATTCTTTTAGACAACCTTGACTTGACTCTCTCGCTGCTAATTTTAACTACCCTATATTTCCCCACAAAGTAAACTGGAGCATCCCAATGTCACCATCAGAGCAGATTCCAACAGCCACTCCGGGGGGCCAAATGCCATACCGGACCTCAGACACTCGGACCTCAGACACTCGGGAGTGCACGAGACCGTGCTCAGAGTCCCCGGGTGCTGCCACTCAGCACCCACTCGTCACAGCACAGCCAACTACCACCCCTGGGGGTTATCTCCAGCACACTCCTTAGGGGGAGAGACCAGCCCAAGGCCAGCGCCAGCCTGCCTGCTTCCGGAGCCAACAAATGCAGGTCTCAGGTGGATGGCCGGCCAAGCGGCGCCCCCCCCCCCCCCCCCCGGGATTTCAGACCCACCAAGCAGCCCTGCAGAGTCTGCAGCCCTGGCTCCAGAACGGGGCTTCGGTAGCTGAAGTCCAGAGATGGGGTGCGGAGAAGGCTCATCCCTGGATGGGTGTGGAGACCCAGAAAGTATACACTAAATGGTGTCTTTTGGCATTTTTGTGGGAAAGGTCCAACTTTCAGATTTTTGAAGGAATCCCTGACCCAAAAAAGGTTAAGCACTACCCCAGTTAGAAATGGGAAGTATCCATGGTCATACAGCTGGTTAAAAATATTTTTGCTGTGACAGTTACTGCATCAGCTTTTCCTGATTTTTAAAAGCCAGCCCTCCCTTTTAGAGTTTCCTTCAGAATTCAGTTGGACAGTTTAGGTTCATACAAGTGGGGAGGACAAGGGCAGATAAAAACAAAACTAGAAAGACAAATTCCAAATTTAGGAAAAAACTGTAAGGGCCAGAGCTGAGAATTTTCTAGAGCTCATCCAACATTTGGGGACATCAGAAAGGCCAAACCACAATTTCTAGAACCCATCCTAAAGGAATGGACAAAAGTATGAACCATTGCAAGTAAAACGGCTGTCATTCTCTCCAACAGTCAGGCCACAGCGTCTGGAGTGGGGAGTCCTGGATAAATAAATGTTATGTACTTGGCTCGTGAGGGTGATGATGAGCTTGTTTTGAACCTCCCGTATACACTGGTAGCTCATTCATCCTGAAAAGTAACCCAGGACAGACAGAGCCAGGTAAAGACTGGACAAGGTAAACCAGGCCAGCAAGCAGAACCACCGCTCTCACGTTTCATAACCAAAACATGAGCCAGGCTCCACATAAAACCTTCATGTGATCTGCATGGATCGCATGCATGTTGCATTTAGACTAGGGGTCCGGGCATCGCCTCTCTCCCTCAGATCCAGAGCACAGCTGTGCTCCTTCCGCTGTGTCTGGCTTGAGAGCTAGCTGCCAGTGTCACCAGACACTGGGCAGTGGGACCACAGTTCACAGACACCCCATCTAACCAGGGCCCTCCTCCCTCATCCATCTGCTCACTGTGCTCCCCCTGTACACACACAGAGAGGTCCAGACTGCCCTCAAGTTGCTTCAAGGCCACCCGGCCGACAACTGGAAACCAGCCAAGCCCAGGAAAAAAGAACGTGGCCCAGCAGCATGGTCACAGCGGCATCTGGACCTACCAAAGCCCACTCGGCCTGGGTTTCTCAGCTAAGCTGGCCAACCGAGTTCCTTCCTTCCACCCCCCTTACCAAGATCCCAAGTTACTATAAACCCATAGGCATCAGCTCCCACGAAGCAGGGAACCATGCCCGGGGCCAGGTTACACATCCATGCCTCCCCCACCACCGCAACCAAGCAGGACACAGGGACACGTGCAGTGAAAAGCAGGCCCTGGCCTCCCAGGCTCACCACTAGTTGACCAGGCCCCTCGACAGAAGGCCATTCCTCTCTCCTGCAGGCCCCCTCTCTCACAAGCCCCTGGGCCCAGCGTGGGGTGTCACCTTCCTTGCTGGTGTCCTTAACCTGCCCACCCCTGTTTGGCCCTAACAGTCACCATTCTAGTTGCGATGCCCATCTTCTTCCTGCAAACAGGACATGATACATACAGTGGCCGATGTCCCTCCATGACGTGGACACACATGCGCAGTCACCACAGGGGCAGAAGCTGGCAACAGTAACCCCAAAACCTCTGTGGAGTTATAAAGGAGTGACTCTTTAAGAAGGTGATTCTCGAGTTATCAAATCAAGATGAGAACCATCAGTCTCAAAAGGGATTCTCAGAGGCAAGGTAAGATGGGTAAGCGGATTCCAGACACTCCAAACCAGAGACCTGGACGCCCTAAGGGCCCCAACTACCTAGGAGTCACTGAAATGGGTAGGAGACACCCGTATGCGCAGTTCCTTGGGGACAATGCAAAGAAATGGAACCCAAAGGCACCCCCCCCATGTCAACTGGAAATGTGGGCCCGGGCTTATGCGAATGAGCTGCGCACTGTGAAGACAGTGACCTGGTTACTGCACCCCCACAAAGTGCCAGGAAACTCGGGCCACGGACTGTGAACCTGCTATGGGAGGCATGCAGGTGCTCATGGGGCTTTCAGACACTCCAAGCCCCTCTGGTCTTCCGGCAGCCTAGGCCACAGGCCCATGACCCTCTTCCTGTTTCTGGGTGGAGGTCCTGGGGCTCACAGGTTAATAAGTGATTCTCAAGGCCCAGAGTGCCTGAGGGAGGCAGCCCTCAGGGTCCAGTCTCCGGTGGCCCTGGCCTCCTTGCTGCTCCTGGCCTCAGCTGCTCCCCCGCAAACCAGCTGGTAGGTACGGTCCAAGGGCACATAGCCCGAATTCCTAGGGGCACGGCCTTCCAAGTGTCTGACCAGCAGCCAGTCCCTTGATCCCATCAATAAAGACAAGGAGATCTCATTTTAAAAATGGAGATAACATTTAAACTTAAAACAGCTCTGCGGTTGAGTTATCAGAAGCCGTGTGTGAAAACTACAGGACCTCAGAAGTCAGGCCCAATGGAACACTTCCTTGGGCCCCTTCCACCTGGTATCTTGCAGCGGAATGCAAAAACAGCTGGTCCAGAGCACCCATCTTCCATGAGTAGCCCCGCAGGTGTCCAGAAGGGTGGGTGCTGCACAGGCTTCGACCAGCCGCAGCAGCTCCACAGCCCCCCTCCCCCCCGCCCCCGTGAGGCTGGGAAAGGGGCAGGGCACACTCTGGCAGCGGTCTACCTGCAGCCGCGTGTACCTGGTGTAGGAAGCGCAGAAGGGGGTCTTCGTCCCACCGAGCAAACCACAAGCTGCCAGGGCACTCACGCGGGTGCCACTCACCACATACAGCCTAGGCACTGAGCTGGGACGCATCTCCTAAACTGAACGGCTCTGAGAGAGGTCCAAGGACTCCACACCAGCCAGCAGGGCATCGGGGGCCCTCGCAGTCCAGCCCTGGCCCCGAGCCCTTGCCACTCCCCAACAGTGCAGGCCACCAGCCCGTCAAGGCCAAAGCAGGAACCACATCCTCAGGCCCTGGGATCGAGGTTTGTTTCTCCCTAAGCCAGTTAAATGGGCCTCCACTCCCAAGAAGCCCTCCCTGAGGAGCCCTGCCTGAGGATGGATGGTACTAGATATCTTTCGCGTTGGAAGAGCACTTCATCATCACTCTTGTCTACATACTAATCTTCAGCTGGCCCCTCTCTGCTTAGGCTAAAACTCCTTAAGCATCTCCCACTGTCCCTCGTACGTCTCCTAGCAGAGCATTCGGTCAGAAAATCCCAGGCAGGGCCCAGAAGACCTCCAGGCACCGATTTTCTCACCTATAAAATGTGGATACCACTGCTTCCATGCAGAGCAGTCAGAGAAATCCCGAAGTCAACTGTGAATCACGGTGGCACCTGACAACAGAACCTGGCCCATGGCTGCTATTCGCAGGTGCCCATCTGAGACCAAGACACCCACGGGATTGCCGTGGGGCTATGAGGACTCCACCAACACCCAGAGGGGCCAGAGGAGGCCCAGCCCGACAGCACTCACAGTGCGGGGCCTCTGGGGTCTAATGGTGACTCAGTTAACCAGATAGGACTCCCCCACCCCCACCCCCCATGCTTACCACACTCTACTGGAAACATGCTCTGCTCAGCGATGGCCTCAGTAAGTCCAGATTCTTCCCCGTACAATCCATTTGGTGTTTTACAAAGTGTGAACATCACAGCTGTCCCCTGCCCCCAACTGGGTCATTCAAGCCAAGGGCACCCCAGACCCCCACCGCACGGGGAAGGGATACCGCAGAGCGGCGAGGACCAGCCCACAGCCTCACAGCCAGCCATCTGGCGGGGAGCGGGCGGTGCTGCGGGGAGGCAGGCCTGCGATCCCAGTCCACATCCGAAGGGCTCCGAGCCGAGGCAGAACTGTGGGCAAGAATAAAACGCCAGGAAGACAAGGTTCTGAGGGGATCACGAGGAAATCCATATTAAAATTGTCAAGCCTTTTCCAAAACCATATCAAACGCAGGCAGAAACCACGGCCTGCATCTACTTGGCTCCCTCTCTCCCACAGAGCCACAAGATTTCATCAAAAACCTATTTGAACTTTGCAGCCACAAACTGACACCATCGGCAGGACTCTTATCGGTGCACACACAGCCTCCCTTCTGCAGAGGTTGCTCAAATGGTCAGGAATTAACCGAGGACTGGTAACCTGGTAACCGCCCCCCCCCCCCCCCCCATGGAAGCTTCCATTCACCTGCGTCTTCCGGGATGGTGCAGAAAGCACGGTCTCTTCTTACTTAGTTCAAGCAACTAGTTCACTTGAATACACGGTCCCAATTTCATTTTGCATCTGATTTCTGTTAAACATCATCACCGGTATTTCATATGCACTAAGCCAAGACAAAACACTGATACCGCAAACTGCAAAAACAGAGACTCTCGACACACCTGTAAGCCCAGCTTTCCATACGGGTGGAGGCGTGCCACACCTCTGGGCCCCGGTGCCCCATGCGTGGGTCCCAGGGCTCACCTCCAGGCTCAGCCACGTACTGTGTGTGGCTTTGGACAAGTAAGTTAGTTAACATCTCTGTGCCTCCTTTTCCTCCCTGTAAAGGGCAGGTAATAACAGGCAGCCATCACTGGGTTGTGCAGAGAATGAGGCTGAGTGTTCTGCACAGGACTTGGCCTCCTGGATCATTTCTCAGGGTCTGCTACTTGCCAGGAACAAATACTCATTATGCTTCCCAGATTATAACACAGAAATTGAAGCTCAGAGCAGTGGGTTGCTTCTGGGCCAAGGTCACAAAGCCAGGGATGGCCCAGCTGGGGATGTAAATGGTCCCTGCACCCCACAGGACGCCAGGCTCTACGACATTTCTGCTGAATAAAAGGTGCAGGGCCCCTCTCCCTTCCCCCTTAAGAATTAAAAAAACACTTTAGACATCTGAATAATTCAAGGATGAGCTAGACACGTCTGAAACAGTTCTGAGCTTTCGTTCAGCTTCCCTGTCCCACTAGGCTCGCCGGGGCCCATGCTGGTAAAGCAAACAACCAGGCAGCTTCAGGCTGCAACTCCATACCCCATGGCTTCACTTCTAGAATCCATCCTGCACCAGATCTGAGCTCCCTCACACCCGAGTGCTGAAGGACGACGGAGAGGCCGCCCAGAAGCTCGGGCTCCATCCAGCAGAGGGTGGTGGTGTGCAGGGCCTGATGGGGAGGATTTTGTCCTCTGAACTTCTACTGCAAAGGGTTTTAGAGAAGGCGCTCGAAGAACCACTACCAGTGCCTGTTATTCCAGCTCTGCACAGTGTGACTGCCTGGGAGCAGACTGGCATCTGAATCGGGGCCCCAGGTGATTGCAGGGTTTCTAGAACTGAACCCCTCTGTGCGGGGTCACCTGGGCGCCCCTGTTCACCTTCAGCAGCCCAAGCCTTTGTTTTAGGAGCCTGAAAGCTTGATTCCAGTATCAAGGCCCCAAATGTTAATAAAGTGTAAATAAGGGTCTGTGCTTGAGAGATCAATGGAGGGTCCACAGGAGGTCTGTCCCACCCTGTTCCCCACCAGGGTGGGTCAGGGGAAACCACAGGGCTCCTAGAACCTGATCTTGGAACTAGCTCCTATCTCTACCTAACTCTAGGAACAAAGGTAGTGCCTCACAATCTAAGGACCTGACTTGTCCCCAAATATTTACAAATCCAAATTCGTGGTGAGGCATTCTTAAGTGCATTCTTTCACAGCCGGCCCCGAGGACAGAAGACAGATAAAACTTGGGGTCAGCACACAAAATCCCAGGAGCTGGGCCAGTGGCTTCCCTTCTTCCCCTACGAAGCTGGATGAAGCCAGAGACCCCTTGTTACTTGCAGCCTCCCTGTGCATCATAAAACCACCGGGTAATACAAAGTTCTACAGTTCTCCATCCAAGGCACTTTCTGTTTCTGGGCTGACAACAGTAAACGCTTATGCTTTGAGAGCATCTCCAGCTCGCCTGAGAGAGGACCAGCCCAGGGCTTTCAAACAGTCTGAGTCTGAGGAAGTTCTCGGGTACACATCCAGGCTTCTCAGGGAGAGAGGCCCCACCTCTGCAAACCCCAAGCAGGCAGGCGCCTCTGCAAGCCCAGGAGCCTCTCACCCACCCCAAGAGCCCTCACCCTAGTAGAGGAAAGCCAACAACACACCCTTCTCCTCCTCCCAGAACACACTGACTATTGCTTCGAAAAAGCTTCCAGAAAGGAGACCAGCACAGCAGGCTCACCGGATTCCTGCTTGACAAAAACCTCTTCGGAATCCAACACCCAGCCAAGCAGTCTTTTCTGCTTCTAACACATCTTTCTGGAAAATTAAAATGTAACTCAAGGCACAATACCATGGGCTTAAATTTTAATCCGACCAAATAAAAAGTCAATGCCCCCTGGCTGAAACATACATGTTCCTGAGATGCATCATCTTCTGACCTTTAACCACCAAAGTCTAGGAAACATGCAATTAAATAGTAAACCTGGGTCAGCATTTAATGTCATAATTTAACGAAGTGGCAAATGCTCTTTACCGCTCCACCCACTGGGCGCAGTGACACAACTCAGCAGAAGCACTTTTGGGGTGGGTTTCCAGGTGGGATGCCTTTGAGAGACCGAATTTCTCGATCTCTAGGTCCCAGACACGACTGGCTGAGCTGTGGCCAGTGGGGGAAGCCTCAGCCTTCATTTTCCCTTCCTGCCCCACCAGCAGGAGGCATTCCTCTCAGGGAATGTTCCAGCAACAAGGGCAGATCCCTAATTCCTTTAGCTGCGCCCCCACTCAGCTCTTTAAGACATGCCGCTCCAACGTATTTTTATTTTGTGCATTTAGTAATCATGAAGATCAAAGACACACGCATGCTTCTGAGATCAATTCTGTATTGATAATTACAATGACACAAAGTGCTTCTGGGTGGGGTTAACACAGCCAGCCTTACGACCACAGAAACGGCTTAAACTCCGATTTATACACACTTGTGTCACGAGTGTGAAGATCAATGAAAGACTCTGACGTGTGATGTTAGGCTAAAAGTCCAAGAGGGGAAAATGGAGCGA
The DNA here is from genome assembly GCF_048418805.1 of Vulpes vulpes. Lineage (NCBI taxonomy): Eukaryota > Metazoa > Chordata > Mammalia > Carnivora > Canidae > Vulpes > Vulpes vulpes. The sequence continues at coordinate 1,393,900 of NC_132792.1, read as the reverse complement.
TACAAGTTGAAGGAAAAAAAAAAAAAAAAAAGATGCACATGTTACAACCGTTAACATGCTCATTTTTCAAAGGGTGATTAGTGGTTTATCAAATCAGTAGTGTACTTACTCGAACCGGATCCTTTCCAAGAGCGGTCTAATCGCGAACGTCTATGTCCACGTGTACACTACACCAGAAATTACATCCAATTCTCAGCTACTTAAAATCAGCAATAAGCTCAATGTCCGCTTAGAAATGCACCCAGTTCCCAGAGTCATTTTACAGAACATGAGCAGAAACGCCTGAAGATCTCGGCAATAAAACTCTCAAAGACCCGTCATCTAACCAGTCGTGAAGAATGTGCTCCCCGCCCCCCGCCTTAGTATGTCCAGCGAACCCTGGATCAAGACTCTTGGTGTAAAACCAGCAAAACCCCTCCCTCAAAATAATTGGTGGAAAAATATTTCCTTCCCATTTTAAAGCAAAAATCATACTCTTTTGGGTAAATAGATTTTCCTACAACGATGACTAAAATGTTGGCAACGAGAGGCAGAGTATTTGCTGCTTTCTGGCCTTGCAATGTCCAACCGATCGCTCAAAACGGAGATAAGATTTTATGTCAAGTACAGTGACCACTACACATCTGGACCACATAAACCACGCTGTCCCAGCTCCTCCTCCCGGTCGGCCGGTCTGAGGGTCTGCTCTGTATCCTGTCTTTACAACGGGAAGCATTCGGTGGCCAATTCATCTGGCTCCAGATTCAGAGGCAGAACCCCGGGGAGAGACCCTCAGGCAACCCCCCCTCAAAAGCAAAACCTCGGAGAAGCAGCCGCACTGCGGAACCCCAGGTCAGGAGGTACTTTTTTGAATGCAGCAAAAGCAAGCACCCCCCGGGCACGGGTTCAGGAATGCAGTTTTCCTCTCCCGCCAGCAAAATCCTTCAACAGGTTTGGGAGGATGAAAACCCCAACGACCTCGGTCTGAACAATGCTTCCCTCACCTGGGCTTCGGGCCAAGCAGAGGTGGGAGGGCAAGGGAGCCCTGCTCTCGGTAACTAGAAAGGGCTCTGCAAACCCCTCCAGTGGCAGGGGCGGTGGCACCCCACCTGGGGAGGGGAGCGGCACCCCCAGGCCTAGCCCAAGGCGCACCCTCCTGGGGGTCCCCTAGAGTCCACCGCTCACCTGAGGCCCCAAATCAGCACAACAGAGCTCTGAGCCCCCCTGTCCCAACTCCGTGGGTCTGTGTCCTTTCCCACAGCCTCCCTCACGCTGCCTGCCCACTGGCGAAGGGGGGAACGCCACCGGTCCCCCAGTCCCCCCGTCCCGGGCTGCGGCCGAGGGCCCCTGCAGGAACGCCGGGCTTCAAAGGAGCTCCATTCGTGACATGAAAACACTAAGTGGATTACGCTGTTGCCCTCGAAGTCTGTGGACGTTTTAATCTTCTTAAAATGTCTCCTCTAAAAGTCACTTGCCAGGGAAGGAGGCTCACAGACGCCGTCAGGCCCCCACTAAATGTTTCCAGTGTCCCCGCTACCCCACCGGCAGCGGGGTGGAAGGAACTCGCTCTCGTGCAGACTGGTCAAGTCGGACTTTTGGCAAACCTCCTCCTGATTTAGGGCCGGGAAGCTTCCTTTGCGCGCACACAGTGAAAAGATCCACAATCCCCCAGTTCCCTCCAAGTGCCGTATTTCACAAAGGCTTAGCATTTGATACCTTTAATGAAAAAAAAAAAAAAAGCCACTCCAAGCACATTTTGAAAGTTCCACGTTTAAAAAGATCCTTGTTCATTGATTTTGGTGGGGTGATTAAGCTAATCTAAACAAGGGGGCCTTGTGTGGGCGCCCGTGGGGGAGGTGCGACGGGCCAGGCTCCGGCCGGTGAGCCCCCCCGCCCCCCCGCCGCGGACACTGGCTGCTGGGGCTCCGGGGTCCTCTCCCACCCCCTCCCTTCCCGGTGGCTGCTCTGCATCTGGGCGGCGTTTTCCCTCTGGTCAGATTTCCACTCCGCACAGCGAAAGGCTCTCGGGTTTCCTGGCTCGGAGCGGAGGCAGAGCCCTCCTAATGGGGCTTCACTGAATGCACCTTCATCAACACAAGTGTGTTGTGACAGAAATCTGGGGAGCCAGAGGCCACAGCCGCGGAGCAGCACCCTCCCCGGGAACACGGCTTCCAGCGCATTCCAGCTCCACAAATCACAGACGGGGCTCTGCCAGGGGTGTTCCCGAGGAGGGCACCGCAATTTGGGGCTGTCTGCCACCTACGGCGCTCGCCAGCCGCCTCACCCCGCGCCAGGCCGCGAGAAGCACCCCTAACGGCTCCGCGGGGCTGGGCTCCGGGGGCTCGAGGGCCGAGCAGACGGGAGACGGGGCACAGGGTGCAGATGGGGGACAGGGACCCCGGAGACGGGGAGAAACAGCAGAGCCCAGACCCCGGCGCAGCCCCCCGCGCTTCTCCCCGCCATCCCTCTGACAACACAGATAAAACCAGTCCGGCATCAAGCAGCCTAATCGCTGACCAAAATACCTTCCTGGACTCCTTTCCTCCACCGGGGATGGGGGAGCTGCCGCTGCCGCAGCCCCTCCTCCCCTGCAGACCTGCAGGGAGGGATCTCCGGGCTCGGAGAGGGCAGGGCCCCTTTCCCAGGCTCCTCCCGCCCCTTCCCAGCTCCCCTCCTCTCCAATAAGCAAAGTTGAAGAACAGAAAGAGCCCCAGGATGTTGAAAGCTGCAGGCCACCTTGGAGCTCACCCAGTCCAATCTCTGCTCCGCTTTCCCCACGATGCGACAGGGGCCAAGGCTGCAACACTCCGGTCTGCAACGGAAGCAGGCACTTCGCTCGCCACCACCACCCCCACCGAGCGGGTGGGCAGCCTCCCCCGGGGGGCACCCTGGCCACGAAAAACCACCACTAAATACCTAATATGCATTCCAAATGCATCTCAAAAGATCCACGCCTTTCCTTTACAGCTGCTGCCCATAAAAACAATTAGCCTGCATGCGACTGAAATTCCTGATTTTTAAGACCATCTATTTCCCCACCCTCTCACCCGAGAGCACTTGAGATCTTGATCAAGCCTGGGTCTTTCCACCTGGGGCCTGCAGAGCTCCAGGCTACAGATGCTGCCACTACTCAACTTCAGGCGGATTCTGCAAAAATCTCCTCCCCAAGCCTTAAATAAACTCTGTTCATACTTAATTCGGATCTAGAAGAAGAGCAAGGAAATTACTCATATTTTTTTAAAGGAGGTCAGGGATTACAGTTTCTGATACCCAACCACCTACTACACCTCTTAATCAATAAACCGATCCTTCCGGCTTTTCGTTTTCTTCCCTTTTCTCTCCAAGCACAAAATGATAGAGAGGACAGACTGACCCACGCCCTACCTGTCTGTCTGTCTGTCCGTGGCCGGGGAGTGAGACGGTCGTAGAGAAGGAAAGTGCGGGGCACATACACAGACCCCTGGCAAGATCCGACCTGGGTTTCTCCAGCAGAAACAGGCTTCGATTCTCACAATCACTTGACCCCACAACAACTGCTTCAGTCACTCATCCTCCAAACCCCACTCCCTTCCCAGAGCCTAGGGCGAGGAGACGCCCCAATAACCACAAGCACCAAGGCCCCTTTTGCAGGAGTTGGCGGAGGTACCCGAAGGGGCTGGGTGGCTCGCTCTGACCCATCAGCGCCCCCGTTGGAAAAACAAAACACTCTCCCCGGGAGATCCCAGGGCCCCTTCCTACTTCTCCCTAGCAACCCTGCCCCTCCCCCCGCACCCCACCACTTTCTAGAATCTTTACAGATAACCTCACCCAGAGGGCTGGGCTTTTTCCAAACCACCCGCCGGCCCCCCCATATTGATAGGTCTCCCTTGGAAAAGCCAAAGTGCTCCCCAATAAGAGCAGCACACCTTAGGGAGGAATGGGTTAAATTCGAGAGCTCCAGGAGGAGGAGGAGCTGCTCTGCTGGGGGGGGGGGGGGTAAAGGGAAAACGGGGCTGAGATGCAGAGAAAGGTGCAGGGCAGGGGCTCCAACCTGGATGCACGGATGCACTGGCCCGTGTCCTGCAGGCACCAGCCTGGCCACGGGGGCTCAAGGTGCCTTCCCAGGGACGGACTGGGGGCCATGCCCGTAGGACAGACACACAGACACACAGGCACGGCCCGGGGGGGGGGGGGGGGGGCAGCTGGGAGCCGAGGTGTGCAGTACTGGATGGGCGTGCGGAGGGTGTGCGTGTGCGGGGGGCGGGGGGGCAGGACTCTCAGAAGTCGGGAGATGGACGGATGGACGGATGGACGGATGGACGGACGGATGGAGGTCAGGCCGGCGGGGCAGCGGCGGGGGCGGGGCCGGGGCAAGGGCGCGAGGCTCCCCTCCCGGCGGAGAAGCGTGAGCGAGCGGGGAGGGGGGGGCGGGAGGCTCCGGCAGGTGCAGCCCGGGGAGGGGGGCCCGGCGGGTGGGGAGGAGGAGGAGGGGGAGGAGGAAGGGCGGGAGGAGGAGGAGGGGGGGGTCCCTCCCTCCCCGGGGACGAGGTGCCCGGGCGGGCAGGCGCGGAGCGGGCCGGGAGCTGGGGGCCGGGCCGCGCGGGGGCGGGAGGCGGCAGGTGCGGGCGCCCAGGTGGGGCCCGGGCGGGCGAGGCGGCCGCTCACCTGTCTCCTCCGGCCGGGGCCGCGGGGGCGGCGGCGCGGCGGGGCGGCCGGGCCGGGCCGGGCCGGGCGGAGGCGGCGGGGGCGCGGGGCCCCGGGCGCGGGGGCGGCGGCGGGGCGGCGGGGCGGCGGGGCCCGGCGGCGGCTGCGGTCGGCCGGCCGGCCGGGCGGGCAGGGAGCGGGCGACGCGGGCGCGGACGGGGCGCTGCGAGGCTGCGGCCGGCGCGCGGGGACAACGCCGCTTTATCGGGTCGGAAACAGCCGCCGCGCGCCGCTTCCGCTGACGCAGCGCCGGCCTGCGCTCATGACTATGCAGCAGCCGCCGCGGGAGGCGGGGGCGGGGCCGGCCGCGCGCGCGCCCATTGGCCGCCGCGCGCCCCGCCCACCGCGCGGCCCCGCCCCCGCCGGCCCGGGCCCCGCCCCCGGCCCCGCCCCTCGCCGCGTCCCGCCTCCCTGCTCGGGGAGGGGCGTCCGCGCGCCCCCAGCCCCGGCTGCCCGCGCCGCCGCCCGCGCCCCTCCCCCTCCCCTCCCCGCCGACGGCCCCCGCGGCCTCGCCCCTCCCGGACCCGCTCCGGTCTCCCTCCTGGAACCCCTGCCCGGCGGTGGGCCGACCCCGCACCCCATCCCGCGCCCCTGCGGCCCCTCTAGGGAGCGGGGCAGGACCCGGGCCAGCCCGGGACCCCGATCCCGCCGCGCTCCTCGTGCGCGATGGCTACAGGCCCCCGCGAGGACGGGCCCCGCCCCCACCCCCACCCCGGAGGCGGGGAGCCGAGCGCGAGGCCCGCAGCCTGACCCGCACACGCGTTTGATTTAATGGGCCTCGGCCCTGTGCCCTCCTGCCTGGGTGCAAGCGGCTGCGCACGAACCACCGCACCGCTGGGAGCAATGCACCGATCCGTCCCCAGGGGCCGCTGGAGGGGTCTCGAGGTGCAGGGCGCACCGCACACCTTCCAGAGCACCCAGGATGGGAAAGTCCGACGACATCAAGTGTTGGTGAGGAAGTGGAGCCACTGGAACTCCCTCGCACCGCTGGTGGGGCTGCAGGATGATGCCTCTGCCCGAGTCTGTGCACACGCGCTCCCGGGGGTGTGCAAACCCCGGACCTCGCAGTGCCCCTTCCGAGATGGGTGCCTGTGTGCGCCTCCTTCTGTTCGCAGCGGCACTGTTGGTGATAACCCAACGTGGGGTGGGACCCAAATGGCCATCGACCATAGAACAGGTGTCTGGACTGCGTTCTCCTGTTGGTGCAGTGAACGACCGCGTGGCTGTGGCTAATCTACACCCGCATACAGCACGGGTGACTCTCACCCATGATTTTGAAGAAAGAAAAGCCAGACCCCAAAGCATATAGGGTTCCATGTATGTAAAGTGGTAGACGTTCATATAGAAGTCAGGATAGTGGTTAACATTAAAGGGAGATGTGCCAGAGCCAGGAAGGGGAAGCCAAGAGTGTCTGGGGTGCTTAAGATGCCCTTTCTGGGGATCCCTGGGTGGCGCAGTGGTTTGGCGCTTGCCTTTGGCCTAGGGCGCGATCCTGGAGACCCGGGATCGAATCCCACATCAGGCTCCCGGTGCATGGAGCCTGCTTCTCCCTCTGCCTGTGTCTCTGCCTCTCTCTCTCTCTCTGTGACTATCATAAATAAATAAAAATTAAAAAAAAAATTAAAAAAAAAAGATGCCCTTTCTTCATGTGGGGGTTGGTTACATGGGTGTGCATGTCATGCTTCAGCGAGGGGTTAATAAGAACATCAGTGGCTGTGCATAAGGAGCCCAGCGTGGCCCCCGAGACGTGGTGTGTGCCCCGTAACTATCTACCTCCTCTGTTGCGTTTTTGGCTCCTATGGCGGGAGGATGGAGACAGAGGCGATCCCAGAGATGCTGTGACGTTGGGCAGCTTTTTTAATCTGTCAGAGCCTTCATTTGTAAATGAGCCTTCTAATAACACCTAGGTCACCAAGTTGTCATGGGGATTAAATGACTCGTTTTTTAAAAACTTGGTACAGTAAGGAGTACAGAGTAAGGACTTAGTAACTTTAATTATTCCCTACACATCAAATGCTGCTACTTACCAAATCTACTTTATTTTCGTTCATTCAGCAACCGACTACCGAGTGCCTACTGTGTGCCATGTGCCCTGCCAGATGCTGGGACTAGAGCATCCGCCCTCCCATCTCAGGGATCCTTACAGCAGAACGGGAAGCACAGATGATAAAGGAATGCTTGCTGGCGGCGGCTGCCGGGGAGCCCAGCACAGGATCTGCTCCTCGGAGGTCAGTGTTTCTGAAAAAGCAAACAAATGCGTGTACACAGGTGTCTGCACAAGCTTTCATGTGAATAAAATTTAAACATCAGATTAATTTACTTCTACAATCTGGAGGTCGACACGGAGAATGGGCAGAGAGCAAGGTCACCACACATGTGCGTGCGCAGGTATGTATGCCTGTGCGTGCACACGCGTGCACATGTGCATGAGGGTGGGTGGGGCAGGGCCACTCTGCCAGAGATCCCTCCTGGCCTCGCCAGCTGGGGCCCTTGTCCCGCTACCACTACCAAGAAGGGTGTCGGTTGTAGAAGGCGTGTTTGTGTTCCCCTAAAACTCATGGAGAAGCTCTCACCCAAATGTCAGCAGCTGACATTTGGAGGTGGGGACCTTTGGGGAGTTATTAGATTATGAGGCTGGAATCCTACTGATGGATTAGGACCCTTATAAGAAGAGACAAGAGAGGGACATCTGGGTGGCTCAGCGGTTGAGCGTCTGCCTTCGGCTCAGGGCGTCATCCTGGGGTCCCGGGATCGAGTCCAGCATCGGGCTCCCTGCATGGAGCCTGCTTCTCCCTCTGCCTGTGTCTCTGTGTCTCTCGTGAATAAATAAATAAATCTTTAAAAGAAGAAGAGACAAGAGAAAGCCCCTTTCCTATCCTTTTATGTGCCTGCACCAAGGAAGGCCGGATGAGGAGGCCGTCCCCGGGACCCAAGCACGCGGGCACCCTGATCTAGGATTTCCCAGCATCCAGAAGTGTGAGAACTAAGTGTCAGATGTTTGAGCTGCCTGGTCTGCGTAGTCTTGCCACAGCAGCCTGAGGGTAAAATATGTCTGTAGCTCGTGCCCACTTCCCTCCAGCTGCCAGGGGTTGGGGGGGGAGGGACGGGCTGCAAAGCCCTACAGCTTCTCCTCACTCCCTCCTTAACCACAGACCCCCCCCCCCAATCCTTTGAGGACAGAGCTTGACCTGTAGGAAGCCCCCTTGCCCCAGACTCAGAAAGACCTGGACTCTGGCCTGGCTCCAGAGCAGGGCGTGCCTGGGCCCGTACCTGTCACAGGTGTGCAACCTCAGAAGCACTCTGTGACTGGTTGAAAGCTCTGCTGTGACTGTCTTTAAATTCTTCTTTTTTTTTAAGATTTTATTTATTTATGAGAGACAGAGAGAGAGAGAGAGAGAGAGAGAGAGAGAGAGAGGCAGAGACACAGGCAGAGGGAGAAGCAGGCTCCATGCAGGGAGCCCGATGTGGGACTTGATCCTGGGTCTCCAGGGTCATGCCCCAGGCTGAAGGCGGCACTGAACTGCTGAGCCACCCAGGCTGTCCTGTCTTTAAATTCTTAATAATTTCTGGGGCGCCTGGGTGGCTCAGTCCGTTGAGCATCTGACTCTTGCTTTTGGCTCAGGTCATGATCTGGGGGATGGACCCCCCCCATGTGTGGGCTCCTGCTCAGTGGAGAGTCTGCTTCCCTTCTCCCTCTGCCCATCCACCCCCACCCCCCGGTCAAGTACACTCTCTCTCTCTCCCTCTCTCTCTCTGAAAAAATACATAAATCTTTTTTTTTAATTTTCTTTTTTTTAAAAATTGTATTTATTTATATTCATGAGAGAAACAGAGAGACAGAGACACAGGCAGAGGGAGAAGCAGGCTCCCTGTGGGGAGCCGGATGTGGGACTTGATCCCGGGACTCCAGGATCATGCCCTGAGCCAAAGGCGCAGATGCTCAACCACTAAGCCACCGGGGTGTCCCTTTAAAAATTCTTAATTTCTAACAAATTATGGAGCCCATCCTGTATCCTTATTTGTCAGCACAGTGACCCCTGGGACACTCGAGGGAAGCCAGAAGCCAGGGCATGACATCTCCATCCCTTCTGCGACCTTGTCTTGTCCCTACCTCACCTGGGGTCCCTTGGAGCAGAGTTGTATCCTTCTCATCCATGGACCCCCGGGGCCTAAGAACTGATAAAATTGTAACCTTGACCATTTTCAGAGACTTGCCAGGATTTTCCCCCTCCAGGAAGCCCTCTGGATGTCCCGCCTTACAGGAGTGAGTGGCTCCCTCCCAGGAGCTCTGAGGCACTCTGCCCCTTCATAGATCATTCCTGACTGTAATTGGGCACGTCTGTCCCTCTGGTAGTCTGCAAGCCCTGCCCACGGGGCTGGCACCAGGTCAGGTCCATTGCTGTGTCCCAGGGCGGCCCACAGTGGGGCTGCAGACACGTTTGCAGGTAGCGGGGACAGAAAGAGAGAAAAGGCACCTCTTAACGAGCGCCCCTGGAGAACCACTGCAGCGTCCACAGAATCCTGAAACCATGTGAAGCCACCTTGGCCAGGCACTTGCTGGACGCCGGACCCAGCGCTCTAGGGGTTCCCCGCAGTCCCACGCCTCTATGGCTCCAGAGCTTTCATGGTCATCGTGTGACCCCACCAGGTTGAGGACACCTGCAGAAGGCACGAGGGCCCTGTAACCTTTGGCACCCCGGACCCTGGCACCGGGAGGCAGAGAGGACAGGAGTGCTGGCCTGGGAGGGCAGGATTTGGGGCAGGTCAGGGTTGGGGAAATGGAAGGGAATCAGCAGAAAGGTTTGGGGCCGGGGGTCACAGGGCCTGGGTTTGAACTTTGACCTCACTGTAAATAAGCCTCCTCAGCCTACGAAGTGGAATGGACCTTACCTGGAGAGGGTGGCAGTTGTGAGCACAGACATGCCCCTGCCTGCCTGGGCTGACATCCTGGCCCCACCTGGTGACCTTGGACGGGTCACCTCAGCTCACTGGACCTGGGTGTCCTTAGCCCCCCGAAGGGGAGAGGGAGAGCACCTGCCTCACTGGGCTGTTACTGGAAATGGATGAGTTTGCATCTGTAGAGGCCAGTGAGTGCCATCTAAGTGGCCGATAAGCAGTGACCTTCAAGTTCCCAGGGCTGGACAGGGCAGGGGGTGGCATGTGTGGAACTCAGCTACCTGGGACCACTCAGCTTCACTGTGGTTACCAACAGCAACCCGACTCGTCACCGAGGGCCTACTGTGCACCAGGCCCCTCCTAGGCCTCGCCAGTCCCTTCAGAGATCTGACCTGAGCCCTCCGCTGAGGCTGCAGTGTGTACCCCGGGGGTGAGGCCGGTGCAGCCTGCGGACAGAAGCGAGTGTAGAAGCCAAGACCGCGGTCCTCAGGGGATGCTTCCTCCCATTCTTTGCAAAGCTCTCCTTCCTTTTTAAGCAATAACACTTTTTTTTTTTTTTTTTTAAAGATTTATTTATGTGACAGGCACCTGGGTGGCTCAGTCGGTGAAGCGTCTGCCTTCAGCTCAGGTCAGGATTTCAGGGTCCCGGGATGGAGCCCCACGTTGGGCTCCCTGCTCTGCAGGGAGCCTGCTTCTCCCTCTACCCCTCCCCCTGCTCATGCTTGTTCTCTCTCTCTCTGAATTAAATAAATAAAATATTTTTTTATATATAAAAAAATTTATTTCATAGAGAGAGAAAAAGAGAGCATGGCTTGGGGTGGGGGGCAGAGGGAGAGGAGAGTCTGAAGCAGACTCTGCCCTGGGTGCAGAGCCCAAGGGGCTCAGCGTGGGGCTCGATCTTATGACCCTGAGATCACGACCTGGAAACCAAGGGTTGGATGCTTAACCGACTGTGCCGCCCAGGCGCCCCTGAGCAATAACACTTTCTAAAACAAACTCTTGCAAAACCCAGTATTTCAATTAGCATGCTCAGTTATCAGCAGGTATTCTGATTCCACTCGTTCTCCCGGTCTACCTGACGGCGCCCTCCTTCCCTGCTCCCCACTTTCTTGGGAGTTTAGGTGTGATGGAGAGAGCAGAGAGCCCAGGGGCAGATTTCCAGCCCTGCCACTTCCCGCAGTGTGACCTTGGGGGAAATACCTCATCTCTGTGAGTCCCCAGGCAAAATGGAGAGGATGGGCCCCCCAGAGTGGAGTGCAGACTTCCTGAGACACAGGGTCCTATAGGTCCCAGACCTTAGAGCAAGGCCGAGCACCCCAGGTGCCCATGATGGGACGTGAGGCCTGAAAGGACCAGGCCTGCCCAGGTGTCCTGAGCAGTGAGTGGCCTTCAGAGTAGCCTCAGTTCCAGGGGGACAAGTCTATGTGACAGGACCTCCAGGCGCTGGAATTGGCAAGAGAGCAGTAGGCTGCGTGGGGTGTAGACATGCCTGGGGTCCCACAGCTTCTCAGGGGTCTGTGGCTACCCAGAGCCACAGAGATGTCTGGGGTCATACAGCACCCCAGAATCGTAAAGACACCTGGGGACACACTGTCATGCAGGGTCATACAGCTGTCCAGGTCGTGCAGCCACCTGAGCTCCTCCAGACGTTCCATGTCATGCAGCTTCCCGAGGTCGTGCAGCTCTCTGGGGTCATATGCCTATGCAGGGTCATACAGCTTTCTAAGGTATGGTTTCTCGGGGTCATCTGGTTACCTGGAGTTATATGGCTGCCCAAGGTCATACGGCTTACCAGGGTCATATGGCTTCTTGGGGTCATTATGGGTTCTTAAGGTCATAGGGCTTCTTGGAGTGATACAATCACCTGGTGTCATATGGCTGCCTGGTCATAGGGCGCCCTAGGGTCGTATGTCCACCTAGGGTGATACAACTACCTGGGTCATGTGGACACTGGGGCCACTGTGTGTCTTCAGAAGAGGTTCAGGAGGGGATCCCTGGGTGGCTCAGCAGTTTAGCGCCTGCCTTTGGCCCAGAGTGTGATCCTGGAGACCCGGGATCGAGTCCCACGTCAGGCTCCCGGCATGGAGCCTGCTTCTCCCTCCTCCTGTGTCTCTGCTTCTCTCTCTCTCTCTCTATGTCTATCATAAAATAAATAAATAAATCTTAAAAAAAAAAAAAAAAGAAGAGGTTCAGGCTTCTTCTAGGCCATCCTACATCCCCAGTGTCCTGGGTGACTCCACCCCCTCCCCGCCTTCGTGTCCTTATCTGTGCGGTGGACAGGACATCTGTGCCTGGGGGACAGGGCGGTGAGGAGCATGAGGAAGGGTTGCACAGAGGCCTCGCGGGCACCCAGGCCAGGCCGTGCTCAGTGAGTGGCTGTGACCCTGGGGAAACCAGCTGTGGCCCTCAGAACAGCACTGACCTTCCCAGCCAGGGCAGACCTGCAGGGTTTCCACGCGGAATGGGGGAGGGCCTTCCAGCCTGGGAGCGGCAGGTGCCAGGGAATGCCTGGCCAGCTTGTCCGGGACCAGATGAGGAGGGTCGGGCGGGGGAAGGCCTCAGGTGGGGATGGGCTGCAGGGGACAGCAGGTTCCCCCCACCCCACCCCACTGTCCAGGGTCTGAGGAGAGGGCACATGGTAAGTCTCTGTGCTGTGCCTTCTCTGTGGTTGTCTTATATGCTACCTGCAGTTCCTGGAGGAAGTGGCTCCTGGGCCCACCGGCCTCCTTTAGAGGGGACCCAGGAGTCCTGGAGTGGGGACAGCTGGGGGCCAGCCTCCTTGGGCTCAAGCCCCAGCTTCATCCCTTCCTTGCCAGCTACACATGGGGCGCCTCGCTCAGAAGGGCCCCACGTTTGGTTTAATGCTCTGCCAAATGCTGTTTTGTAATCTCTAAGAGCTTATTGATGGACCAGGATCCCCGTTTCTTCGTCTGACGCTGGGCCTAAAAATTATGCAGCTGGGCCCAACTGCCAATGAGTCTCTTTGCTGCTCTGTGCCTTGGATTCCTCATCTGCAAAATGGGTGCACAAGTTCAGGTCTGGCTTGACTCAAGAGCCCGGGGCATGAGGGATGGCACTGTAAGGGACGGAGCACCGACCAAGCCCTGCCCACGGCACTTGGGTGCACTTCTGCTGGAAGAGGAAGCCGAGGCGCAGAGATGTCAGGTGGCAGGCCTGCTGTCATACGGCAGGTAAGTTACCGAGCTGGGACTTGAACCCAGGCTGCCTGGCTCTGCGTCCTTGTGCCCTCTGCCCAAGGTTGAGGGCTTGCGAGGAGCTCCTGGCCCATCAGAGTGGGGAGGCGCTGCGGCATCTGCTCCGCACTGTGAGTGCACCTGCCAGCACAGTGAGGGAGGGAGGGGGGTAGAGCCAGGCTCCCTTCAGCCCAGCCGGGAACCAGATGACCAGGGTGACCTGGAGACGAGGCAGGGAGCCAGCTACCCTGGCAGGTGGCAGGGTGGGGCGTCTAGCAGAACTTCTTGGAGTGAAGGGTGAAAGCAGGTGATGCATGGGGCCACCCCACCCACGGCCCAAGGCCTAGGCCCCACCTGCTGACGTCAATAGTGCACAGTGGGCCCCTGGGCTGCTCCAGCTCAGTGGCAGCCCTCAGCCCGCCCTCGACTCAGGACTCTCCCTGGCACCCCTGCTTGGACGGCAGCACCCCCTGGGCTGACCCTCTGACCTCCTGCCTTTGCTCACACTGTTCCTCTTTCCAGCAGTGTTGTTTCTCCTCCTTGGGGCACCTCCTCCAGGAAGCCTTCCAGACCACACAAGTGCATGGTAATTCCTGCCTCTCCCCCAGCGCACACCAAAAATAAAGCCGGGCTTTGTGCCTTGAATCACCATTTACAGAGCAATGTACACTTCACAAAGTATTTTTCTGTCCGTGTCTCACTGAACCTCACAGGAACCCTAATGGGGTCAGATGAGTTTTGTCCCCGTTTTGCAGATGGGGACCTGGGAGGCAAGGGGAGGGTGTATGCTCACACGAGGGTGCAGTTGCACCCGTGCCAACCCTTCCCGAAAACTGCCTGGGTGCCAAGGGCTGCCCCGTGTTTCCACACAGTTGTTTACTCAATAACCATTGACTGAGCACCTACTCTGTGCCAGCCGCCGACACAGATGCTGTGCCAGCAGCACCGAGAAAACAGACCAACACAGTCCCTCCTCCTGCAAGCCGCGTCCTAGGGAGAAGAGACCGTGCTCGGCAAGTCAGGTGGTGAGTGAGGTGGTGACACTCTGTGCAGACCAAGAAGTGGGGGGAAGCCCGAGGGGGGCATCAGGCAAGATCGCAGGTGAGGGGACTTGGAGACACCTGAAGGAGGGAAGGGACAGCCCCAAGGATGTCCACCCCGAAGCCAGACTGTCTCCCATGGGGGGCCGGGCCGTGCCCCTCTGCCCCCACCCTGAACACTCCCCGAGGAGGCCCCCCGCTGCAGCTCTCCCCGGCCCTGCCTGCTGGGCCCTCGCCCTCGCCCCGGCCACCAATCCTGCACCCCTCTCGGCCATGCAGGATGGTCTCTGTCCTGCTTCATTGGTCCCCGGGGCCCGGGGTTGCCAGGGCTGAGCCTGGCACAATGCAGGATCAGGGAACGAGGGGATGTGGGGGCAGGGGGCAGATGCCGGCCCTGCTGACAGATGCCCCTTTGCCGGGGTGCAGGGTTCGGATGCTTTTCAGGAAGCAGCCCCCCCCCAGGCCACACCAGTTAGAGCCACCCTTTAGAAATGAGCCCAATACGCACACCCTGGCCCCGCTGCCCTCCTGTGGGCGCACACACCTGCACGTGCATCCACGTGGTCGTTCCTCCAGCAGATAGTACAGGCGTGAGGTGCACAGGTCTCACGGGGTGTGTGTGGTGCACACACACCGAGTCCTCACTCTCCGGGGGCTTCCATTCTGGTGGGGAGACCTAGCAACCAACGGTGATGGCTCCAAACACCAACAAGAAAAAGCCGAGGAGGGGCGGGGAGGGGAGCTGCCACCCACAGCCGAGCCTCAGGAAGGCCCCCGGAGTGGGGTGAGGGGGGTCTGGGTGGCAGAGGAGCAAACTTTGCAGGGGGGAAGCAGGGCAGGGAGCCCCCAGGGTGCTTCGGTGACAGTGCAGGGGGCCCCCATAGGTGACGGTGAGCCGGGCAGTGGCTCGATTCTGCATCAACACCCCAGCCACAGGCTGACTGCGGGATGGGACAGGGCAGCATTCATTACTCGCCATGAAGGTGTGTCTAAACCTCCTTCAGCCTCAGTTTTCTCAGCTTTGAAATGGGGTGCTCGGACCCCAGTGCCCAGGCGCTGATGAGAACCCCCAGAAAGCGTGGGTGGGGAGTCCGCCTCCGGTCACGCAGGCAGCCTTGCTGTGGCCCCCTCAGTACTCGCACTGGGCTGGGCTCGTAATAGGTGCTGCACAAACTGTGGTTTCTTTAAAAAAAAAAAAAAAAAGTGGGAGGGAATAATCCTGAAGCCAAAAGCAATGAAGTGCTAATGGAATGTCATTTGAATCAAGGTGTTGGGCGGCTGCCTGTGGCAGGGTAGGTATTGTCTGACCTTGAGGTGGGAAAGTCCAGGCGAGGTTGCTGGGGGTAACCGGAGTCCAGAGCCAAGAGCGGCAGGCTGCACAGAGGCCTGACCCCATTTTGCAAGGCAGTGGTGCCAGGAGGCCTGTTTTCCATGGTGTTCGCTGACTCCTCCAGCTCCAAGGAGCTCTGAGTGTTTGGGCCATGTTCCCAGGGTCATCCCCCTAACAGCACGCTGGAGGTGAGGAGGGAGCAGGAGGGGCGGCCGGGCCAGCTGGGAAGGGTGGAGGGAGGCAGCAGGTGCCAGGGAGAGGTGCATGGCTCAGCCTCTCCCTAACCTGTCCTGGGGAACCACTCCCAGGCCCACCTCCGATCTGGGTTCAGAGCCGGGGGCCAGGGTGGAACTCGGCTGAGACCTCTTTCTTCAGGCTGCTTGGTAAGGAAGGGGTGGGGCAGACAGATATAAGGGGGTCATGACACGACTAGTGCACAGGGCCAGGCTCAGTCACAGAGCAAACGGTCAGTGTTCGGTCAGTAAAACTAGAGCCAGTGAGAAATTGACCGTAGGGTCGAGGCCTAATATGCGACAAGGGTCAGGATTCAGTGCCTGACCGAGGTTATACCTCTAAATGTGAACAGGGCTCAGGGCTCAGTGTGTGAGTAGGATCAGGGCTCAGAGTATGACCAGAATCAAGTCTCAGAGTGCGATTAGGGTTAGAATAAGTGCTTGAGGCTAACCGGCATGGCTGATGGGAAGGGAGCTGATGGGAGAGAGAGGGTGGGTGGAGGCCAGGACAGCAGAGTGGGTGACGGTGCAGACAACATCAGTGTGTGACCAGGATTGGGGCTCTGTGTGTGATGGGGATCAGGGTTCAGCATATGATTAGGGTCAGGGCTCAGTATGTGACTAGGATCAGGGCTCAGTGTATGACTAGGATCAGGACTCAGAGTGTGACCAATAAGAGGGCTCAGAGTGTGGTCAGAGTCAACATCCGTGTGTGGCCAGGATCAGGTTACAGTATGCGACCAGGACTAGGGCTCAGTATGTAAGTAGGATCAGGACTCAGAGTGTGACCAATAAGAGGGCTCAGAGTGTGGTCAGAGTCAACATCCGTGTGTGGCCAGGATCAGGTTACAGTGTGTGACCAGGACTAGGGCTCAGTATGTAAGTAGGATCAGGACTCTGTGTGACCAGGGTCAAGGTTCAGTGTGTGATCGAGATCAAGACGCAGCTTGTGTCAAGGGTCAAGCCTCAGTCTGTGAACAAGGTGAGAGTTCCTTCTGGGACGGGGATCAAAGCTCAGTGTGTCACTGGAACTCCAAGCTCAGCGTGGATCAGGGGTCAGTCTGTGGGTGGGATCAGGACTCAGCAGGGGCTGGAGCTCTTAGGCCAGTGGGGCAGCTCTAAGCCTGCGGTGAGCTCAGGGCTCATGAGTCTCTTCTCTGCAGTTTAGCCCCATTCATCTTTCTCTCTCTTTTCATTCACGAATCACGTGCTCTGTGTTCTAGGCGCTTCGGACTCAAGGCTCCGTCAGCTGCAGTCCCGGCCCTGAAGGGACCTCCTCCTACGTCCCAGTTGGTTCAGTCAAGTCCCCGTTGTACAAGACAGTCCCCAGGAAGGACCAGGACATATTTCTGCCCCAGGAGTAGAGGCTTACTGGAGAAGGCTTTGAGCCGGGTTCCATTCCAGCGGAGGCTGGGGGGTGGGGGCCCAGAGCACGGGGGTCAGGCGGCCAAAGTGAGCACTGGCCAGTGTCAGGCCATAGCATGGGAGCATTTTGGGCCAGCCTCATGGGGGCAGGGAGCCACGGCGCACGGCCCGGAGGCGGCCCCAGCCGGTTCCCGCCAGGTGACAGGACTGCTTTGGCGAGCACTCCCTGCCCCGGAGGACACCCACCTTGGGAGGACCAGATGCAGCAGACACGGGGAAGGAATGAGTGCTGGAGGTGACAAGCGTGGCTGATGGGCGAGGGAGGGCGGGTGGAGGCCAGGGCACAGAGTGGGTGAGGGCACGGCCAGCCCGAGAAGGCCACGGTCAGCAAGGGCCCTGCGGTGGGGACCCTGGACACGGTAGGGCTCCGTGTCTGAGCGCTTGACCCACTGGCCTCCAGCACCCCGCCCCCACCTCAAGCAGGCGGGCCTCGGCCTTGGGGTCCCTCTGCTGTGCCCCGGCCCGGAGCAGGCGTGTGCAGGGTCCCTGGCCCCACACCTCGGCTCTGGCATTGGTCCAGCCCACTTCACAGCACCCTTGGCAGAGCTGGAGTGTCACCTTCCTGGAGCACGATGGGACCAGGTCCTGGCCCTGCATAGCCCCCTGCCGTTCTACTGCTCCCCTTCCTACCTCAGGCAGCCCCTGGGGAGGTGGGCTCTGGGAGTGACAGGCAGGTTGGCAGAGGGGTAGGGGCTGCTTCCCAGGCCGTGGACCGGAGGGGAGGGGGAGATCTGGAGGCCCAACAGCGGGGAGGCCGGGGGTGCAGGCAGGGTGGGGTGCAGACAGGGTGGGGTGCAGGGAGGCAGAGGGCTCAGAGGGGGAGGCCTGAGCCTGCAGACAGGGCAGGGAGGCCAGGGGTGCAGGCAGGATGGGGGTACTTTGGGCCAGGGCCACACAGCTACAACCCCTTGTTCCATCCTCCAAGAAACCATTTTGTTGGACCAGGCGACCATTCCTCCCTTTGCTCATGTGAGGAAACCGTGACCCGGAGCGGCCCAGCCAGTGGGCAGAGCCAGCGCTGCTGTCTAGGCCGGTGACCCCGGTGTCTGAGCTCCGAAGCTCAGGAGCTGCCAGGGCCTAGAATAGAGCTAGTGCCGCTCAAGGCGATGGATGGGGGTGGGGGGCACCCCCCAGCACGCTGTCAGGCCCCCAGAGGGCCTTGCTTGCTGCCCCCACTCCTGCTGGGGACCTCACACCGGTGTGACCTGTCACTCTCAGTGTCACCTGAGCCCGATCTAACAGCTGGCGTTTATTGAGCATTTACTCTGTGCTAAGCCCTTTTCATCCCTGCCTCATGGCCCCGCCGTCTGGGGACCACATTCTGATCACCGACTGATAGGAAGGAAGGTTGGGAGCCGTGGTGCTGGGGCCTGGCCTCTCTGCGGCGGTGACAGCAGATCGCTGACCCCTCTGTTCGTCGCCCCGGGCTGTCCTCAGGGCCAGGAATAAGGTTACCACCTCCTGCAGGGGTGGGGCGGGATGGAACGAGGCCCACCCAGTTCCCGCCCAACCTGCTGGGTTGGTTTGGCCCTGCCAGTGCCCCACGCCTGGGGAGCCTGCCCGCCGCCCTCTCCGCCCTCTCCGCTGGCTGTCTCCGAGAGCAGGGACTGTCAGAGTCTGCTGAGGCCACCGCCGCGGCCACCGTGGGTGTGGGGCCGTGGGACCCTCCTCGGTGTCTGGGGCGCAGGTTCGAGAAGCTGGGCAGGGCCTCAAGCTGCCAATCCCGGGGGTGAGCGCAGGTGTTCAGTGATGGGCGCACAGGGCCCGCACAGCCCCGAGGCAGCCCCACTCGGGGTGCAGACGGCAGACGGCCCCGACTGGGATGTAGACAGGTCACATCGCTGCCCAGTGTTTTGGTTTCCACACCTGCCACATTAGGCAATGAGCCTCCGTCCCTGGCAGGAGACCGGGGTGAGGGCCGGCTAGCACCTGGCCTCAGTGGGCCTTTGCTCCCCGCTTCTGGGTGGGGGTCAAAGGGCGCGGGCTGACATCAGGTGCAGACGTTTGTTCCCGTCCCTTCCACACTCTGCCGGCCGTGTGTTAGACAACCTCTTTCCCTCTCCGTGCCTTGGTTTCCCCACCGTCGCGGCACGTGGCACTGACACGGATGGTGGGGAGCGTTCAATTCTCTGATGCCGTGGAGAGAGCCCGGTGCCTCGTCGGGGTCCCCCAGGGCACGTGATGGGGATCCCTGTTCACATGCGCACACTCTGCCCTCAGACCCGCGGGTAAACACACACGTGCATGCACAAGCATGTGCACACCCACGCGCCGTCCTCAGCCACCACGCACACGCACCTACACGTGCCCACAGCTCCAGCGCCGACGCCGTGCGCCTCTGGGAGCGCCTGCAGCCTCCCGTCCCACACAGGGCGCGCACGCCTGTCCTGGCCTTCGCTCACACGCACAGCCTCTCCGGTCTTCCACGCCCGAGTCCCCAGGCACACCTCAGAGCTGGCACGGCACTTACTTGGCTGTGCCTTTCTGTCCTCAGCCCCGTTTCTGGATGCCTGCTTCTGGAGTTCATGTCTCCTGAGACTCAGCCCTGGGGCCGGGGGTTTGGGCAGCTCCAGAGAAACCGGAGCCCTCCTTCCTGGGCCCCAGTGGGGGTCCCCATAAGCTGAGGCCACCCCACCCCAAACCCGCAGGGTGCCCGCTGCTGGCAGGCTGATGCTCGGTTTGCCTGCTGCTAGCACCCTGTGGACCCCTGGGCCTGGCAGCAGCCCTGGGGGGGGTCTCCAGGGGCCCCTCCTTTTGGAGCACCAGGCTGCTCCTCTGCAGGGGGTGCCCGGCCTCAGGCCCCTTTGACCACCTGGAATCCTGGTCAGACACTTAACCACCCTGAGACGTTGGCTCCCACCTGGGCCACAGGACCCGAGGGGAGGGTGTATGAGGTTGTTCACGGGATGACCTTCACTCCCATCGAAGTGCTAACCAGGCCCGACCCTGTTCACCGTCCGAGATCCGACGAGAAGGGGAGCGTTCAGGGTGGTACGGCCGTCGACACGAGACGAAATCAGAGAGGGAGACAAACCATGAGAGACTGAACTCTGGGGAACACACTGAGGGGGGCTGGAGGGGAGGGAGGTGGGGGACGGGGTCCCTGGGCGAGGGGCATGGAGCAGGGCACGCGAT
Source organism: Vulpes vulpes (assembly GCF_048418805.1). Taxonomy (NCBI): domain Eukaryota; kingdom Metazoa; phylum Chordata; class Mammalia; order Carnivora; family Canidae; genus Vulpes; species Vulpes vulpes. The sequence continues at coordinate 1,373,985 of NC_132792.1, read as the reverse complement.
GGGATGAGCACCGGGTGTAGCAGAAGACCGATGAATCACTAAACTACCTCTGAAACGAATAATACACTCTATGTAAATTAATTGAGTTTAAATTAAAAAAACAAAAACAACACCCTACAAAGAAACAAGAGAACAAAACAACCAAACAAAACAGAAAAGGAACGCCTTCACTGAAGGAAGACGGTGACAGAGACCAGGATGAGACCTACACTCTTCATCCCCCGCTGGGACACAGGCTCCTTCCAGAAGCTTCTCAGACTCCCTGCGGCTGATTCAAGGTTCAAGCATTGTGCCCCGGGGCTCTGCAGTGTCCCACCCTCCGGAGCCACAGGGGTGGGGGGGTGGCCAGTGCGGGGCATCACTCCCAGCTCCTGGGGGCAGGATGGGGTCTAGGGCCACACCCGGGGAGGCCTGCAGCGCTGCACTCGGAAAAGCCAAGAGGGAAGGACAGTGGCCCCAGATCGGAGCCCCCAGGCCACGAGGCATGAGGTCCGCGGCTGGCCCCACCTCGGCCGCCGCCTGGCTCAGAGCCTCACGTGGCAGAGCGGGACCTGCCACTGACCAGCACTCCCTCCCGTGGGCCACACGGGCCCTCCCACCCTCCCGGCAGGAGGTGGAGGACTCAGAGAGAACGGCACCGGGGCCTTGACTGAGCTCCCGTGGGCTCTCCGATCTCCGTGACTCAGTTTCCTCCTCTGTGAGACGGGGCAGGGTTGTGGTGTGCGGGTGAGGGCGTGGCCAGAGCGCGCTGCAGTTTGTGTGATGAGGACCAGGGCTCAGGGAGCCGTCCTGGCCCGGGGTGGGCGAGCCTGGGTACGGAAGGGCCGCTGCATCAGTGGGCGCGGAAAGCGTCCCCGCAGAAGGAACAGCAGGTGCAAGGGCACTGAGGCCTGGAGTCCTGCTCAAGGCCAGGCAGCCCCCTGGGAGGCAGGGAGCCTGAGTGGGGTGGGGGTGGGGGTGCAGAGTGGGGGGGGGCCCTGGAGGAGCCGTAGTCCACACTTGGCCACCCTCCCAGCTGCTTCACAGGCCGGAATCTCCTGCCGATGCCACCCAGCCCAGCCCAGCTCTCCCCGCCGGCCCAACTAAGCCAAGATGCAACCTCACTCACAAAGGCTTCCCTCGCCACCACCAAGACCAAGAGCAGCGTTTGGGACCAGCGTGAAAATACGCTCGCTCGCCCAGGGAGCTCCCGAGAGAGGTGTCCTGGGGGCCTTGACTCAGCCCTGGGACTGGGGGGCCGGGAGGGGCAGGGGAGGGGGACTTGGGGTGGGGCCTGCAGCCCAGCCCGGCTCTGCCCTTCTCTGCCCGGCCCTGAGCCTGCTCCTCTGTCCGAGGCAGCCGGGCAGCCCCTCTGCCCCCGCGGAGAGAGGGGCAGAGGTCATCAGAGCCCCAAGACTGCGGCTTCCCAGCTGCAGGCTCCGCACAGAGCTCCTTGGGCCACTTCCTGCCGAGATTCCGGCTCCACGCCGCGGGCGCCAGCTCAGTCCTCCTCGCAGCCCGTGTTCCTGATGGGCACTCTGGGGACCCGAGCCCGGAGGGAAAGAGCATCGTGGCCCTGGGGTAGGGCGGTCGGGAAGACAGGTGCCAAGACTGCTCCGCGGGCAGGGCTGGCCCTGCGCCCATCTGTGGGAGGTGTCACCCGGGACCTGGGGAAGAAACCGATACCACCCTGGGCACCCACAGCCAATTAGTCGAGGAGGAGGAGGAGGAGGGGGAGGAGGAAGAAGAGGCTGTTGCAAGGGCCCGGATTTTGAAATTTGACTATGACAACCACCCTAATGAACTCGATTCACCCACAGCCAGGGATCCGCCTTTTCTGGAGCCCGAAGCCTCCCTCCCTGAAGGCGACCCTGCAGCGCCTCGTGGGGACCTGGCCCACTTCTTGACCACCGAGGCCTTCCTTGGCTGTGACATAGGGTGCTGAGGCTTTCCTCCTGGGAGGGTCATGGCTCAGATTGTATCTCCATCCTCAGATTCATAGGCTGAAGTCCCAGCCCCCAGGAGCCCGGGGCGGGACCGTATTTGGGGACATGGCCTTTATGGAGGTGACCGTGTTAGTGAGCTCCTGGGGAGGGGGGGTGCTGGTCCGCCTTGACCGGTGTCCTTGGAAGACGGGACATGTGGGTGCAGGTGTGCCGGGGGGCCGCCGTGTGGACGTGGGGACAGCTGTCTGTCCACTAGCCAAGGGGACGGGCTCGGACCGGGCTCTCCCTCAGGGCCTCACAAGGAGCTGGCCTGCCGGGCACTGACCTTGGATCTGGATCCGCCCCCAATAGGGGACAGGAAACACTGGGTGCTGCCCCGCCTGTGGTGCTTGTTACAGCAGCCCAAGCAAACTAATACGGGCGGCTCTTCAGATCATTTAGATTCAAGTAATGAAGTGCCAGGCACGGTTGGCAGGTGCAGGCCTCACTCAGTGTGGGCGATTGCATTAATATTAAAAAGTACATCATGCTTCTTGGCAAAATAAAACAACTGCCACGACCCAGGGTGCCGCAGCTGGGGAAGCAGCCCTCACAGGGCCCCACGCGGCTGGGCAGGGAGCCCTGGGCAGCCCGGGGTTAGGAGCCCAGACAGAGGCACCGGCAGGATCTGAGCTCAGCACAAGGCTTGGGCTCTGGAAACGGTTCTAAATTCACTGCTCCTTTCCCAGGGGTGGCTGCCTCCATGACCTCCATACCTAGGTGCCTCCTACCAAACCTCCTCAAGCCCAGGGCCGCGGGGTGGCTGGGGGAGGTGGCTAGCGGAGTGTTGAGGAAGAGGGGACACTCCAAAGGGGGAATCTGGAAGGGCATTCGGGCAAAGGGAGTGGCTTGTGCAAAGTCTCAGGGGCGAGGGGATGGGCGCGTGAGGTGGGGCGAGCATGAGAAATGACACTGGGTCAGGACCACAATCCATGGGCATGAGGGACTTTGAGCAGGAGAGGTAGGGAGCTGATTTAGATTTGGAAAGCTCCGTCAACTGTGTTCCCCGCTGGGGATTGGATGCGAGCCACAGAATTCACTTTATTTTTTATTTTCTTTATTTTTAAGACTTTATTTTTTCGACAATAAGAGGGAGAGAGAGAGAGCACAAGCAGGAGGAGAGGCGGAGGGAGAAGCAGACTCCAGCTAAGCAGGGAGCCCGACATGGGGCTTGATCCCAGGACCCTGCGATCATGAGCCATTGGAGACGCTTCACTGACTGAGCCACCCAGGCGACCCCACAGGAGTCACCTTAAAGTCTCTGGTTGGTCATGTTATAAAAAGAAAAAAGAAATGGGTGCAATTTTTAAAAAAAGATTTGTTTATTTTTGAGAGAGAGAGATTAGGAGCAGAGGGAGAGCAAGAGTGAGAGTGAGAGGGAGAGAGGGACAGAGACAGAGAATCTCAAGCTGTGGAGCTGACTCCCTGCTGAGCACAGAGCCGGATGCAGGGCTTGATCTCATGACCCCGAGATCATGACCTGAGCCATAATCAAGAGTTGGACGCTCAACCCAGGAACCCTGGTGCAATTTATTTTAATGATATATTTTACTTAACCTAATATATCCAAAATATTATTCAAAATGTCCTTAATACAAAAAATATTGAGATATTTTACATTATTTTTTTCATACTTGGACTTGGAGATCCCGCTGCGGGTTTCACACATTGCATCTCAATTTGGACCAGTGGCACTTGCCGAGCTCACAAGGGGCCAACAGCCACCCCGACCCGGACAGCACAGGTGTGGGGATTGCAGTGGAGGCGGGGAGGCTGGCGGGAGGCCTCTGTCTCCCCGGTGAGAGCTGTGGCAGGCCCAGGGCTCCTCCTCCAGGTGCCAGCCCAGGCGGGGCACTGGAGGGACTTGGAATGGTGGGTCCCAGCTTGCACAGAAGGCAGCGCCAAGTGTCCCCGGGGCAGGTCACAGCGTAGCAGAGCTGCTCCAGTTGGTGTCATAGTCAGCACAGACAACTAGTGTCCTCAGCCCTGCAGCCTCTGCCCACCCCAGACTCCAGACTAATGTGAGGCTTCCTGTCCCAGCTGGAGGGTGACCCGAGGCCTGACCCCTGAGGCCCTGGCGGAGGAGCCCGGAAGGAAGGCCTCCTCCTTGATGCACTGCACAGCAGGCGTCTGGCGGGGGCTTCCCCGGGGAGTCCTCGGGAAGCACTTCACACTCCGGTGGGCGCTCAGCCAGGACAGCCCCCAGCAGCTGCAGGAGGCGAGCCTCAGGGGCCGGGAGCGCCCGCACCTGGGTCGCACCTGGGTCACACTGGGGTCCAGGGGTGCACCAGGGCTGCTCCGTGAGATAGCTGGAGCTCTCAGGGGACATGAAAGCAAGCTAGCAGGCCTGCTTCCTCTGCAGCCCAGACCCCTGCCCCGGGCTCGGGGCCTCAGAGCATCCTAGCTGCGTGGCCGAGGTGAGGCATCCGCCTCCTCGAGCCTCCAGCCTCCAGCCGCTTCGCTGTGAAATGGGGGCACTGAGTCGCTTCTCTCGTGGGCCAGGGTGAGAACTCGGGGGGCTCATGTGTGCACGTGTCCGTCCCCACAGGACAGCTAACGATGGCCACGCTCTGAGAAGTTTCTGATGCACGGAGTCCTCTCCCCGAGCTCAACTCCCAGGATGTGAACTCGAGTGAACTCATCAGGCCCCTTGTTCATCCTTCCTCTGAGTAAGCCCTCGGGATCCTGCAACTCGGCCGCCAGGACTGTCCACGGGGACTGACCCCCGGGTGTCCATCTCCGCAGCCCCCCGGCCTCCACTAGTATCCACTGAGCACCTGCTGCCTGCCAGGCACCAGCTGAGGCACTGAGGGTGTAGCTGGGAACAGAAGGGACAAGAGCTTTCCTGGAGGAGGCATTAATCCCTTAGACGGAGCGCCCAGGCCTTCGGAGCTGGTTGGCATCAGGAGGGCAAAGAGTGGAGGGCCGGAGGGCTAGGGGAAGCCTGGGGAAGCACGTGGCAGGGAGGTGTGTGTGTTGGGGGGGATGGAGCAGCCAGTGCAAATGTCCTGTAGCAGGTGCTGGGCTGTGACGGAGGCTGGGGACAGGGGCAGGTCACTGCCTGCAGGCCTCCTGGGGTGGGGGGACGTTGGTCTCCTGCAGGAGCAACGGGAGCCCAAGGCAGAGGACGGAACCGGGGCGTGGGGGGGGTGCAGGTCTGCAGGATCAGCCTGGCACAGGCGCGGAGGCGCGGGAAAGAGAAGCGGGTGGTTGCTGCACGCACGGAACCCCCCAGGTGTGCCGCCAGGTGTGCCCCCAAGTGTGCCGCCAAGCCGGCCGGGCGCGGGGGGCTCGCTGACCGCCCCCGGGGGCTCCGCGCCCGCGACCCCGCTGTCCCCGGGGCTCGGCCGCCCCCCCCCACATTGACGGGTCTGGGAGAGGCCCTGCGCATGCTCAGCCCGTGAGCCCCGCCCGCAGGCGGTGCACCCTCTGCGCATGCCCGGCCCCGGGAGCCCGGCCTGCGGGCGGTGCGTCCTCTGCGCATGCCCGGCCCCGGGAGCCCCGCCCGCGGGCGGCGTGCCCACTGCGCATGCGCGGCGCCGGGGTCCTGCCCGCAGGCAGCGCAGCCTCTCCGCGGTGGCTCCGGCCGCTGAGTCACGGGGCGCCCGCGGTGGCCGTGCACCTGAGCGCCCTCTCTGGTGTCCGCTGACTGTCCATATGCCTTATTCTTTTATTTGCTCGGTGAGAATTAAGTTAGGGGAAGGGGGGGTTGGAATCACCTGCTGGGCACAGGTGGGTGGTGGAGGGAGGAGCCAAAGTCCAGGTGGGCACCTGGGCTGCAGGTGCGCTGGGGGTTGTTCCCCAGGGCTCGCTGCCCACCTCGAGTTCCAGAATTCATGCTGCACGTCGGGATTCGTGCACTTGGCCGGTGCATAGTGGGGCGTCCAGGGGTGCACCGGGGCTGCACCCCGCCTTCCCCGCCTTCTGCGCTGCCCAAGCTCTGGGGACTGGGATCTTTGCTCCCCATTTCAAATGCATCAGACTGTATTGCGCTTGCACGCCCCTCTCCTGGCTGCCTGCTGCCTGACTGGGCCTGTGGAGGAGAGAGAGGAGGATGGATCCACCGCCCAGGAGGAAGCATTTGCTCTGCATGGGCAGCGTTTGACCCGGAGGCGGGGATGGGGCTCCCGCCAAGGCCCTGCTGCAGCTGGACGGTGGGCACAGGCAGGCCGGGCTGAAAGTTTAGGGAAGAAGAAGGAGCCCCACAGGCCCTCCCTTCTGTCCCTCGGTGGCCCCCAGCACTTCCTTCCCCCTCTGAGCCTCATTTCCCCACTTGCTACACGGGGAGAACAGCACCCATGCTGCGGAGCCAGACTAGCTCAGTCTTCAAGTGTGGGTCCCGGGTCCGTATGAAGGGGCTCTGTGGCCAAGGACCGGGCATGGGGACAAAACAGGCAGTGGAGGCGAGATGAGGGACAAGTGGTGGGCTCTGAGCTAGCACCTGCTCCTGTCCTCAGGACTCTGATATAAGAGGGCTCATGCGGCTGCGATGATGGTCACATCCCAGGTTCTGGAGACAGGCCAGCGCTTAGCAGAAATGAGAGTTTGTTATCAATTCCCTGAGCAGAGGGCAGCACTTGTTCTAATACGGTGAGAAAAGGGAGACCGGTCTTGAGGGCCCCATAATCTCCTTAACCAGCTTCCCAGTAACCTACCAGACAGTGAGGGGCCCCGACATGGGCCTCAGCGGCCTTCGTAGGGCTCCCTTCCCCAAATGCAAGCTCAGTACCTGAAACCCAATCATTGGGGTCACACAGCTTTGATCCTATAACACTCCTGGCTTTTTCAGTGTTGAGCAAACATTTATGAGACGCTGCCAGCAGCTGACAATTATTAAGGATGCCCTGCGTAGCAGGCTTTGTGCTGAGGTTTTAGGTTTTTTTTTTCTTTTTTTGGCATTTTCTCTTATTTATGCAGAAAATATATCTTCTTAATAGCCCATTTACAGACTAGGAATAGTAGCTCAGGGAGGTTAGGTAACTTGCCCAAGGTCACTGAGCTCCTGGGTGGCAGAAACAGTATGAAAACCAGCCTACATGCTTATGGGGTGGGGAGGACCCTGATTCATCTTTAGAACTCCCACCCCAACCCTGGCAGGGGCAGTAGGACCCTGGAACGGGCTGAATGAGCGGATTAGCCAGGCAGCTGGGGTGGATGGGGAGGGAGGCTGCTCTTGGGGTCCCATGATCCTGAATTCAAACTGTGCTCTGCTGTGAATGGGCTGTGTTTCCTCAGGCAAGTTCCTTCACCTCTCTGAGTCTCCGTGTCCTCCCCTATTAAATGGATTACTGAGATACAATTACAAAATAAGTTGTGAGGATTCAGTGGGGAAATCCTGCCAGAGTCTGGAGCCTGTTTATTTAGGTTGATGATAAATCGTTGCACTAGCCTTTATGTTGACTTCTAGCAGTGGGGGCACAGAGCAGGGAGTGGTGTTCTGGGAGGGCCAAAGTGAGGTCCTGGGCATTTGGGAGGCTGTGCCGGGGCCCACCCCGAGGTTTAGAGCCCTCCGTGCATATTAGAACAAGGCTCCTTGAAGCAGATACAGGTCCTCGGGCTCACAGACCCGACCCCGCAGAAGAGAACCAGTTCTCTTCTTTTCTAGGTCCAGAAGGATTGCATTTCCCCTAATCCCTCCCTCATCCCTGAACTGGCTGGGACACATGACTGGGTCTGGCCAGCAGGTTTGTGAGCAAGGTCAGGACTCAGAGTATGATCAGGATCATGGCTCAGTATAGGGCCAGGATGGAAGCTTAGCCTGCGGCTGGGATCAAGGGTCAGCGTGTGACAAGGATCAGGATTCATTGTATCCAAGATCATAGCCAGCGTGCGAGTGGAATTGGGGCTCAGTATGTGACCATCATGAGGATTCATTGTGCACCAGGATCAGGGTCGGTGTGTGGCCAGGGTCAGGGCTCAGCAAGTGACACATCAGAGCACTACCTAAAGCTAGATGTCTCAGCGCAGTCATCTCCAGGTGGCACGCGGTGGCCTGGAACCAACTCCTCACCCCCATGGTGCACGCTGCCCGAGACCCAGAGAGCAGGGCCAGCCACGGGTACGGTGTCTTCCTCGTACCCGTGTTTGTAAGCTCTTGCTGGCAGGGATCTGGGCACAAGTTCTTTCTCAAAGTCAGAACCCTTTGCACTCTGTCAGCTGTCTGGCCCACATCGCTGAGTGTGACCCAGCCCAACCTACAGGTCCTGTGGCTGCCTCCCCAATCCCAGCCCGTGCACACACACCTGGGCCGTGATGTGGGCAGACCCAGCTGGAGAGGGTGTCTGGGGGACCCAAGGAGCATGTGCACATGTGCACACGTGTACCTGAGCACTCACGCCAACTTGGGCATCGAGAGACCAGAGCTGTAGCACTGTGGGGTGGGAGGAGTGGGGGGGAACAGTGGTCCTCTGCCAAAGTGAGCCATTTGTCAGCAGCGTGGTGCTGGGGAGCAGGGTCAGGAGAGCCTGTGACATATCCTGTGGTCTGTAGTCCCGTGGTCTGTAATCCCATGGTCTGTACTGGGCATGACTACTGACACCTGATGTGACCTTGGTGTCACATCACCCTTTACCCCCGGGCCTCAGTTTCCCCATTTATAGCATGGGATAGAGAATAGCCCCTCCCTGGGGGTCTGGTGTGGATGATCAAAGATCAGCTTGGGAATAGTGTCCGCACCATCCACAGCCTCAACCCACATCCCTGCTTGTGGCCCCTCCTCCTGGGAGCCCACCCTACAGGCTTCCACATTCTGTCCCAGGGCCTTCACGAATAGCTCCTCTGGGCGGGCCCTGTGTCAGCTCGTGGGAGCGAGACCCACAGCTGTGGGCTCACAGGGCTCTGGGAGACATGAGGGTGAACCTGCGTGGTGGCCGTCCAGCACGGCCGAAATTATGGAGACGAGGACAAGGTGCCGGGATTGCTTGGGACACGGGAGCCGTGTGCTCGGAGAGGCCCAGAGTGGGAGATGCCCCGGATAGGGTGGCAGCCAAGCTGCATCTCCAAGGATGAAGAGCTCATCAAGGGAAAGGCATGGGAGGCAGTGGGAATGGCAAGTGCAAAGGCATAGTGTGGAAGTGGGAAGCGATTGGGGTCGAGCATGGGGGGTGGAGATCAGGAAGGGGTGCATCAGGCAGGCAGTCCCCCGCCCCCCCCCCCCCTGCACTGGCCCCAGCCCCGCGGGGAAGGGCCTGGGTCCCTGCTGCAGGTGGCCGACTACACTCTTCCCCAGGGCCTACTCATTCTCTGCAGGGAGACAGCTGAGCCCAGGGCGGGCACCCTAGGTCACGCAGCAGAGGAAGCTGAGCGAGACCCCAGGAGGCCGCATTCCCGACCTTTCTTCAGCCTTAAGGCAGCAGCGACTTGGTCGAGGTGATGCCTGGTACCGCGGGCTCCAGGCTCGCACCTCTCAGAGCGCCCGAGCGCGGCCCTCTGGGGTGTCACGGTGACTCCATTCGCGCTCTGGGGGCTTCTGGGAACCCCTCCCCTGCCCCCAAGATATTTGTTTTTGAAACGGAGGGCAGGGACTCCCAGGCCCCAGAGTCCAGCTGGTCCTTGGCAGGATTTCCTGAGGCCCACGCGTCCCGGTGCCTGTTTGCGCACAGTTCGCAGCTACAACAGCCCCCATCCTGCCCCGTGAGCCAGGCTTGCCTGGGCAGAGCAGAGGTGAGCAGAATGAGATAAAAAGCGCCCTGAGATCTGGGAACAAAGGAGAGGTCTGTAATTACCATCTCGGCAGCCCCGATAACATCGCTTCCCGTCTCAGCCTCTCCCCTCCCGGTTTGTCCACTCTCCTCCGGCTGTAGGAGCTGTTGTGTCCCGAGTCACACCTTGATTAGGAGGGAGACACCACTCCCGCCCTCTCTGCGTCCCACCATCTCTGTGCCCCGAAGCCCGACGCCCCGGGAACCTTTAAGCCAAACGGTGACCACACCGAGGTCCGCTGAAAATAACCGCAGCCGACGCTGCGGGCGGTGCGCTCCTGCAGCTCTCCGACACTGGGGAAAACGGGGGGCACGTCCCCAAGAGTTTCACAGAATATGAATTTTTAAAAATCTAGTCTTTTAAAAACCTCGTCTGCCAAACGTCCAGAAAGACCCAGGTCCCTGGCCCTGGTCTGGGTGGCCTGGGGAGCGTGATGCGTCTCCCAGCTCCACGTCCAGGTGGGGAGGCGGTGGGGGCTGTGGGGCCAGCCGGAGCTGGGTTGCAGTCCCTGAGCTGCACCTTCGGAGCTGACCGGCTGGATCAGGGCCTCTGCCCGGGAGGGGCCAAGGTCCTGGGGCAGTGGTTGTCCCCCGCCGGCCCTGGGAGCCCCAGGTGCACGCTTCGGCTCGGCCTGTTTTACGGACTGGGAGGTGCAGGCTCTGTGTGGTCCCTGCCGAGGCCCAGAGCAGGGTCTGAGCTGCAGACCGGCCGACCGCACCCCGAGACCCTCCTGCTCCCTGCCCCAGCAAGCCCCACCCCTGCCACAGCTGGGCACAGCCTTGTGTCTTGCACAGCGCTGGGCCTTCTGCTCCCATGGCTCCCCCCCTCCTGCCCAGGTAGGGCTGAGGTGCAGGCGGCCCCCCTGCAAGGCCCATGGGTGGGGGGGGCAACGGAGCCTGGGGGCTGTGCCCCCCGGGGAGTCCCCACCTCCCTCCCATTTTCCTTGTGTGGGTCTCAGTCTCCTGACCCTGGGGTCCCCAAGGTCCCCCTGGCTTGGGGGGGTTGGGGGCTGGTTCTCTCCTTGGCTCTTTTTAATTTTATTTTTTATTTTTAAAGATTTTATTTATTAGAGACACGGGGGGTGGGTAGGAGGCAGAGACACAGGCATAGAGAAGCAGGCTCCATGCAGGGAGCCTGACATGGGACTGGATCCCCGGTCTCCAGGATCACACCCTGGGCTGAAGGGGCGCTAAACTGCTGAGCCACCGGGGCTGCCCCTCCTGGGCTCTTTTTAAAGAAAAATATTTTTAAAGATTTTATTTATTTATCTGAGAGAGAGAGACAACGAGAGAGAGAGCATGGAGGGGCAGAGAGAGAGGGAGAAGGGAGCCCGATGGTGATGGTGATGATGATGGGCTCCATCCCAGGACCCCGGGATCCTGGCTGAGCCCCCCAGGCACCCCTCTCCTGGGCACCTCTAAGCTAAGGAACCACAGCAGTCCTCGAGGGCACCCCAGGCCCAGAAGTGTGAGCTGAAGCTTCTCTTCCAAGGAGGGGATGGGACGTGAGTGGGAGGGGTGCGAGTGGGGATGGGTGGGGGCAGGGGGCAGCTTCCGGTTAGCGGCCGGGGTCTGGCTCCTGCGGTGGCACAGCGGGGAGAGGACGCGGACTCTGGGGTCCCTCCCCCGCTCAGCCTGTGTCCTCATCCCCCACCCCAGGCCTGGGTGTGGAACCCCTAGACTCGCGGGCGGGCCCTGGTGCAGGCAGCTGGGGCTTCTCAGCCCACGGCCCGCTGCTCCCGGGCGGGGGGCTGCTCTCGGCGGGCGGGGGGCCGGCAGCCGTTGGCAGGGCCTTGGTGTACTCACCCGTGAGTCAGCGGCCATGGGAACATTAATTTAATTGAGTGGTTGGCGTGGCCAAGGCCTTGGAACACGGGAAGGCTTGCCAAGGCGGGGCCCAGGGCGGCAGGGTGGGTGCGGAGAGGACACCGAGGACACTCCCTGGCAGGCACCTGCTTGACGTCCGTCCCGTGTGCCGGGCGCCAGACCCGTGTGCAGCCGTGGGCCCGGGGAGCGTGGCCCCTCGGAGCATCGCTCAGGGGGCAGCAGTGTGCCGAGGGGGCAGGGAGGGAGGGGGACTCCCTGTGATGGGGCCCGGGGAGGCCGGAGCTTCCCCGCTGGAAGGAGCAGAAGGCGCCGTGGGGGGCAGGGACTGTCCCTGGAGGCTCCGGAGGAGGCAGCTCCGGTTCCACCTTGATCTTAGGACTTCTGACCTCCAGGCCGGGACGCAGTAAATGTGTGTAGTTTGAAGCCACTAAATCTGTGCTGGAGCGGCCAGGAGACTTAGGCAGGTTTTCTGGGGCCAGAGGCCAGCCGAGGCGCTGGGCTAGGTGGCAGCGCGGGGTCAGGCCGGTCCTAGGACCCTCAGCAGCGGTCACTAGGAGCCCTTGGCTGGCCCCCACCCACAGGATGGCCAATCGAGATGGGTGGGCTTGGGCTCGGGCTGGCACACAGGCCTGTGACCCCCGACCCCCCAGGCTGCACCCATGCTCTTCTAAGGCAAATTGCTGTGGCACTCCCAACCCAAGTGGCGTGGGGGTCCCTGGGGGATGGCGAGGGTGGGGGGATGCAGCAGGTGGCTGAGTCTACTGGCCAGTCTCTAGGATCCTTTAGGATTTCCCTGGAAAGGGGATCCCTGGGTGGCTCAGCAGTTTGGCACCTGCCGTCAGCCCAGGGTGCGATCCTGGAGTCCCAGGATCGAGTCCCACGTCGGGCTCCCTGCATGGAGCCTGCTTCTCCCTCCTCCTGTGTCTCTGCCTCTCTCTCTCTCTCTCTCTCTGTCTATCATAAATAAATAAATCTTTAAAAAATAGATAAAAATAAAAACGTTAAATGAAATTTTAAGTAATCTCTACACCCAATGCAGGGCTCAAGCCCAAGACCCTAAGATCAAGGGTCACACACTTTACCGACTGAGCCAGCCAGGCACCCTCAGGAGGTCTTCTTAGTTTTTTTATTTTTTTATTTTTTAAGATTTTATTTATTTACTTATGAGAGACACACAGAGAGAGACAGAGGAGAGGGAGAAGCAGGCTCCATGCACGGAGCCCGATGTGGGACTCGATCCCCGGACTCCAGGATCACACCCTGGGCTGAAGGCAGGCGCTCAAGCGCTGAGCCACCCGGGTGTCCCAAATAGGTTTCGTTTTGTTTTGTTTTATAATTGAGATTCAGGTAACATAGAATCAACCATGTTAAAGTGAACAATTCAGTGGCGATTGGCACACTCGTGATGCTGTGCAGCCACCACCTCCATCTCCTTCCAGAACATTTCCATCACCCCGAAAGGAAGCCCCACGCCCACTAAGCGACCACCCAGGCCACCCCGCAGCGCCTGGCCGCCCCCTTCACAGGTCTCCTGTCTCTGTGGCTGTTTCTGCTCTGGATGCTTCGTGTGAAGGGGATCACACGCCCTGGGCCTGTGACCCGTGTACCCGGGCTTCATCCCTCTGCGGGTCGGGGGATGCTCCCCTTCGTGGCTGCGTATCCGCCCGTCTGCTGCCTTGGGCTGCCTTGGACCTTTGGGCTGCCTTGGTCTGTGGCTGCTCCGGGTGGTCAGGTAGGGGGTCCTGGAGCAGAGGGCGGAGCGGCTGGCCAGGAGCCCAGAGCCGTGTGGGTTGGAGCCCGTCTTTGTGGGGTCCTTGCCGTGCTCTCTCCTGAACCCCTCTCTGCTCCAGGCCTGTCCTCCCAGTGGGCCTGGGGGCCTGGCCTTGGTGGCTCCCAGTCCCCTAGCAGGCTGGGCCGGGGAGGGGTCAGCCAGGGATGTGCCCGGTCCCTGCAGGCTGCAGCAGCTCATGAGCTATTCTGCAGGGGACCTTCCTGCCTGATGTTCCCAAATTGGCAAGTTCCACAATTCCAAGTTCTCAGAACCGGTGGGTCTGAAGATTCTTGAAGCTCCAGCTCCCGGAGACAGAGTTCTGAGCAGGATACGTGTCCCCGCCCCGTGCACCCCAACTGCAAACATCACTATTAGGGCTGCAGCATCCCCAGCGCCCCTGCAAGGGCCTTGTGCTGAGGTCCGTGGGCCCTGCCTTGTGCAAACGGTCCTACTCCTGCCAAGTCCTCCCTCCCTCCTGGCCTCTCATTCTGCATCCCTCTGCACACCCACAGGCCCTTCCCTGCTCCCTCCTGGCCAACCCCAGAGGGCCTAGATCTTTCCTGCCACCCCGACCCTGCCCCCAGCAAGGTCTCTGGACAGCCAGGAAGGGACCTGGAGGGAGGACCCTATGGGAAAGATCCTGCAGAGAGGGACCCCCAGGATGTGAAGGGAGGACCCTCTGGAGATGGTCCTGCAGGGAGGGACCCCCAGGGATGTGGAGGGAGGACCCTATGGAGATGGTCCTGCAGGGAGGGACCCCAAGGGATGTCCTGCCAGGAGGGCCCGCAGGGTCTCAGAGTAGGGACACGTGGCGGGGGCTGGGAGAGGTCGCGCAGACTGTCCAGGGCGCTGGGCCAGCAGCAGAGAACCCGCGGGCCCTCTCTGGTGCCGGGAAGACCCCAGGCTGCCGGTTCGCAGGAGGAGTGGCACCCTGCACTCCAGCCCCTCCCTTACGTGCCCACCTCATCCTTCGGGGGTTGACGCCCCTGGGTTGGTCCCCCCGGATCCGGATTTGGATCCGGACCTCTAACGAACTGAGGGTGGCCAGGGGGAGGGGCTGGGCCCTCCAGGGGGTCACCATGGCAACGGGGAGGCTCATCTGTTGGCCGGGCCGCAGCAGGGCGGTTTCCGGGCAGGCGGCGATGAGATCATTCATGTTGGTAAATGCTTCTCGTCCCCTTCCCCTGACATCTTTTGGGCCTCAGTCCCACCTTATCTGGGAAAGGGGCTCGGGACTGGAGCCGCGTGCCCCGGGGGTTCTCAGGCTGGGCCGGTGGTGCCCTGGGCTCCCCGGGACATGGGGGGGCGGTGCCCAGTCTGCTCCTGCCCCATCGATGGGGTCTGCGGCTCTTCCTGGAAGAGGCTCGGTGTCTGGCCCTCATGCCCCCACCCCTGCCCTCCCACTGTGGCCTGGGAGCGGGGAGTCCTCTGTGGGAAAGGACGAGCTCTGGGCCTGGAAATAGCTAAGTGTGGACAGAAATAACCCTGGCCTCAAAAAAGAGCATGGAAAATTAAATAGGGAACATTAGCATTCGCCTGGCACTTTCCACAGCCATCAGCGCATCAGGGAGGTGGTGTTTTCATCCTCATCTTATAGACAAGGGAACCGAGGCCCAGAGACAGAAGTGACCCTGCCTGAGGTCCCTGTGCCATCCCGCCAGGCTTTTGGCCCCCCTGTGCTCGCTGTAACCTGGCCTCCCCTCCACACCTCTGAGCCCCGACCCCGCGGTGTCTGCTGCTGGAGATGTCCCCTCTTGTTTCTCCGAGACGCAAACTCCTATTCATCCTTCAAAACCCAGCCCCACATCACTTCCTCTGCAGGACCTCGCCCCCCAGATTAGAGCAGTGGGCTCTCTGGGACGGGGACTGCGCCCCATGCATCCCCGCATCCTCCTGTTTAATGCCAAGCAGCAGAGCAGGTGCTCCATGAATGCTCGTCGAGTGACTGGTCAACGGTGAGTGACGCACCGAGCAGCTAACTTCTCGGGTGGTTGTGAGGAAAATGCAGGGAAAGGGGACAGGCCTCCAACTTACAACCACTCACACGTCAGCGAGAGTGTTGACTAAGTGCGACGGTTGACCACGCAGATAAACGGGTTCCAGGGAGAGAGGGGACAGCTGGGCACAGGCCAACCCCGGCCGGTACAGACGGGCCTGTCCCTCGGCCCGACCGCAGGGCCCGGACCCCCGAGGGGCTCGCAGCCAGGCCGCTGTGTCGCTGTGTCCTCGTCCGGTGCGGGCGCCCGGCTTCCTGGCTGCCGGCTCTGCGGCAGGTGCCGGCGCTGGGGCTGGGGACGCGCCAGGACATCGCGGCCCGGCTGTGTCGCTCTCTCCGCTCACGCGAGGCCCCACGGCCCGGCCGCTGTCCGACCCCCTCAGGGTCGGGAGAGGGAATGAGGCTCTAACCTGGGGACCCCGTGTGACCTTCGGGGCCTTCAGCTCCCCGTGTGACCTGCGCAGAGCAGCCAGTGCTGCAGGGCAGGGCGGGGGGGCCCTGCTTCGGGGCCACGCTGCCCCCCGGGGGGCCGGACGCCGGCTCCTCTGAGCCTCCCAGGGTCGCCCACCCGCCGGGGTTGTCCCGCCCAGGCTGAGTCCTGCAGGTGCCGGGCACCCCGGTGGCCTCTCCCGGGCCAGCAGCGCCACCTGGTGGCCCCGGCTCCGGACGGACGCTGTTGTCCAGCAGGCCTCCCCGGGGCAGGAGCTGGGCGGGTCTGGGGGGTCCCCTGAAAATGCCCGGGACTCCTGCCCGCACCGCACCCCGCCCCCCCCCCGGGCCTGAGCCTTTCTCACTGCTGCCCGCCCCACGGCATGTGCGGGTGCCCGGGAAGCTCGGGGGTAGGGCTTAACCCGCGGGGTCTCAGTCACCAGCATGGGGTGCGGGGGTGTGACACACGTCACACACATATGCACACACCACACGTGTGCATGCACACGCAACACACATGCAAGTACATGGCACACATGCACACATGCGCACAACAAATGTACACAAGATACACAGTCGCACACATATGCACACCCAGCACACACATGTACACACATGTACAAAGCACACATGCATGCCGCACAAGGCGCACGTACATTTGCATACATACACACAAGTACATGCACATGCATACACGCACAGCACACACAGGTTTGCACACACAGGCACACGCATTCGCACAACATGCTCACATACATCATATGTACACACACCAAACACACCAACACACAGGACCAAACACGCACACGCGAACGTGCACCACACATGTAACATGACACCATAAATGCACGGGACTACACATCGCACACAATGCATGTGTGTTCACCACACACACACGCGCACACACATGCACACAATTCTCACACTGCGCCTAAAGGCGGAGGCTGTCAAAGACCCCCCCCTTGACAGAAGAGGGAACAGAGGCCCAGAGCAGCAGGTGACTCACTCGGGTTGGAGAAGGGACCTGGCCTGGGCGGGACACCCGGTTACCTCCCTGGACTCTGTCCCTGGAGGCGCACCCTGGGCTGGGCTGCGCCATGACGCCCTCTCTGTGGGTCCCGGAGCTGCTCCCACACCTGCCCCCATGGCTTTGGTCTGGAGAGGACAGGTTGGAGCTGGGGTCAGACCCCTGGACCTCAGTCACAGAGACTAGAGCTTGACCTTAGACCTCCCCTGCCCCCCGCAGCAGGCCACAAGGAGAGGTGCCCGGGTGGGCGGGGTAGGAAGGCCCTCCCGCGCCCCAGGACTCTCCATGAAGCAGGTCCCAAAGGCCCCTGGTGCCGTCTGGACAGTTGGGGCACGCAGGGGCCAGATGACCTTTGGTTCCCGTAGTCCCTGGATGTGAGGGTAGGGTCTGGGGCACCCTGTGACACCCTGGGGACGTACCGATGCCTGGGTCAGTGCAGGGCAGGTGACCGTGCACCTGGCCCACTCCTCCCATCACGCTCACGCCCCACCCCGCTTCCTGTGGGACCCCGTCCGGAGCCCCCACTCTGGTGCGTGGCGCCCTGGGAAGGCCTGCCTGGCCTGGGGTGTGCCTGGGGGCACCCTGCCTTGTGAGTGCCCCTCCCTGCCCAGGCACCCCTCCCCCAGCTAGAGCAGTGGGAGCTGAGGGGCAGCGGGAGGGGGAGGGAGGCAGAGGCTCGGGCCAGTTTATAAACAGACACTGCTTCTCCCATTTAAGTCCTTTCTGTCAGCTGGACCCCAGGATCTAGCCTCGCGCTGGCAAGATGCTGGGTCTGAACTCGGGGTTACAGCTGAAGCACCAGCACCAGGCCCGGAGGGGCAGGATGCGGCCGAGGTCTCAGGGCCCCTCGCAGGGACTCCGCTTGCCAGGTTCCGCTGTCCCCCTCCGTCGCCTTTGCAGGCGGCTGGGGCTGTGTCAGTCCTGGGGAGCAGGACCGGGCAGTGAGCTCCTGCTCATAGATGGGGGGGCCGAGGCTTGGAGGGGGCCCAGAGCTAGTGGCTTTGGGGACTATGCGTGGCCCCCGGGGCCCCTCACCCGCCGGGCCTCCCGTTCTTCATCTGCAATACGGGGGTGGAGCGTCCTGGCCCTGCCAGCCTGCCCAGGCTCCGGGGCCCTCGATGCTTGAAGCCTCGGGGAGAGGCCCAGCGGGGAGGGGGCGGCGAGCCAGGTGGGCGCGGTGAGGACCCGGAGGGAAGGGCCTCCAGCCTCCCGTTCCAGGAAGCCCCCCCGATGCCCTTGCCTGGCTGGTCCTGTTTGGCGTAGCACGGGACCCTGAGCACCCCAGCTGTGCCACCAGGCTTCGGACTCCTGGGGGTTCTCCTGCAGGGTCCCCGAGGGCTCAGCAAGGGACCAAGCCCAGTGGTCAGGTGGGGGCTGGTCCTGGGTGGGAAGGACTCCGGCAGGCGGGCCCCGGGCCCAGAGGGAGGGACGGGACCCAAGCGGTGGACAGTTGGGGCAGGTACAGGGCAGAGACTGGAAGGGAAGGTGTGTGGAGGGGGTGTGGAGGGTAGGAGAGGGGCTCCAGGGCAGGGGAGGTGGGGGGCTCCATGGGGCAGGGGCCATGTGGAAATGGGGGGCAGGGGGATGACACAGCCAGGGAGCAGCAGGGGTCGAGGCTGGGGGATCCGTTCCCCTCTCCCTGGGCCGCCTCCTCCCTCCCAGCCTCCCTGGCTCCTGCCTTGGTCGGGGTGGGGGCGGCCTTGGCCCTGGGACCAGGAGGTCTGGCTGGTGCTCCTCCTGGGTGGCATTGGGCAGCCTTGCGGGGATCCCCTCACACCTCCGGGCCTCGGTGTGCTCCTCTGTGAACTGTGTGGGGGCGCCCCTGGCCGGTGGAGTGTCCTCACCTCCTTGGCACCTGCCTCCTGGGCTCCTGGCGGGCTGGGTGGGGGGACACAGAGCCTCCTGAGGGAGGGGGAACGGGGGGGGGTGTGGAGTCGTATCCAGGGCATCAGGGGGGACATCCGTCTCCCACAGGGCCCTCCACGCCTGCCCCAGGCACCAGAGGCCCCCAGGAAGCTGGGATGGGCGCCGCCGTGACATTTTCTGCTATTAATGGAGCTTAATCTAAACAGGCCCTAATATTTACCTCCGGCCGCCTCCGGCCTCAGAGGGCGCCAGACAGCAGAGTGATGAGCCGCCTCCAGGCACACCCCTTCCCCCCAGGGCTGGGGCAGAGGCGGGAGGACCAGGACCCGCGCCCCAGGGCCCGGCCATCCTGCATCCCCAGAGCCCCCCTTCCCCACCTGGAAACGGAGATGCCCGCCTCCCCGGGGTCTGGGCAGGTTCAGAGAACAGGACACCGGGGTGGCACTCTGCAGGCCCAGGGGTAGTGCTGTACACCCCCTGCCCCCCCACCCCCCCGCCAGCTGACCCATGTCACCCACGACCTCTCCCCAGGCGGGCAGGGCTGGGATGGGGATGGGGCGACAACGGGTCCTGCTGGTCTGTGCTCTGACCCTGGTGCTGCACCCACACCCTGCCCACAGCCCCGCCGCCCCTGCCCCTCCCCGCCCCCCCCCGCCCTTCTTGGGGGGCAGGGCTCCATCCCCTAAGCCCAGGTCGGTGGGGCTGCTGAAACCACACAGCCGGGCTGCCCACGGGACGGTGACAGGGCTGGAGGACCGCGTGGGCTCCTGGCCGGCTCAGTGCCCCACAGCCACCCCTGCCGCCCTGGCTCCCGGAATTGAGGGCACGGAGGGAATAAACAGGTTTAATTCAGGATGAGGACTTCTCGCTAAGGAGATTGTTTACATCAGATATAAATACACTCGCTCTGTCATGTCACTTGGGCTTTTCGAAAAATCGGGGAAGAGAGGCCACGGGGAGGGGGCGCAGAGACCTCCGCCCTGGCCCCAACGGGAGCAAGGCCAGGCCAGGTCGGCCTCGGGGAGCCCTGCAGTACCCACGAGGCCAGGGTAGGAGGGAGCCAGACCTCAGGAGGTGGGAGCAGGCCTCCGAGGGGGCTGTGGGGTGTCCCCCCCGGCCCCCTAACCTCCAGCTGCGACGCCGAGGAGAGGAGGGAGCAGCTGAGGCCGCCTGGAGGGAGCTCTGTGGGGGGGCCGTGACCCTGCGATCTCAGAGGAGCGAGGTCTGCCCCCAGTTCCCGCCCAGCTCAGGGGACAGGTGGGCTCGGGCTCCAGCTCGGGTGGTGGGAGCCTCCCCCTGCGCCCGGGGAGCCCTGAGACGCCCAGCTTGGATGTTGGGATTTCCGGCTCAGGGCCTCGGGTGCCCCTGGGCGTGGACCCCAGCGCTGCCCGCGGCTCTTCCCTCCTACTGCTGGGGCTTATGGAGGCGACAGCCGGGAAGCAGGGAGGGACAGAGCCCGGTCCTGGACCCAGATCTGCACTGGCTCATCTACCACAGAGACCCCTCCTCCAGAGGAAGGGGCTGTTCCAGAAAAATCGCAACCCCTCCACCGCCAAACACAGCAGCGGTGGGGGTCACACACTCACTCCTGAGCGTGGATGAGCGTGAGAACCAGGGGCGGCTGACCGTGGAGGACGAGAGGCCTCCCTCCTGCGCCGAGTGACCCCCAGCGGCCAGATGCGGGGCCAGGACAGCAGGTGGGGCTCTGTGGGAGCTTCCCGGCCCCAAAACCCACCCCTAGCGCCCGCTGGCCCTCAGCTCGGCATCCCTGTTGCCTCGCGCTTCCTGGCACCCAGGCAGCTCCCAGGTGCCCCCTCCACCTTGGGCAGCTCTGGGTCCCCGGTGAGCCCCAGGCCTGCGCTGAGCGAGGTCGGGGAGAGGCTGCGGCACGGAGCCTGGCCGGGGTCGGGGCCCGGGACGTGGATGCTGGCGATGCTGAGCGCCAGGCCTCCAGGCCCAGGGGGCAGCCCGGTGGGGGCCCGGCAGCGCCTGCACCCTGTGAGCGAGCCGTGGACCCCCTCGGTCTCCAGCAGGGAGGCCTTGGGCCGACGTGTCCTGAGGTCGGAGGAGCCGCTGACGCGGGGCTCCGGGTGGGGCTGGTGGCAGAGACAGCGCTGGCCCCGCAGTGCCCGGTGCTCGCTGTGACCCTGGCTGGGACGTTCCTTGCCCAGGCTCAGTTTCCTCATCTGGAGCGTGGGCACGGGCTCCCTGCCTCCCGGGAGGGCCTCCCTCCAGGGCCCCGAGCGTGGAGGACGGGGCACTCAGTCTGGAGCCACTGAGCGTGGCTTGCAGGACACTTCTCTGCCGGGGTGAGGCCGGAATCCATCGCACCCTGTTCAGGGACGGTGGCCCGGGGCCAGGGTGGGGCCTGCTGCCTGGAAGCCTCGGGCCCCTCTCCCCCAGCCTGCCCCTGCCCCTACGGCCGTCTACAAAGGGCTCAGGGAGCTTGGCTCTCAGCAGAAGGCATGTGGAGGCCATCCCGGAGTCCAGCTCAGAGGAGGCCATCAGAGACCCAAGTCAGAACCGACCCCCCCCACCCCGGGAAGGGCAGGAGCGGAACGAGCCAGGCAAGAGCAGGGTCAGAGCGCTCTGGCCCGGAGGATGAGGAGGGGCTCTGTCTGCGGGTCACTGCTGGGCCTGGCTTCGTTGCCCAAGGTCCTTGTCCTTCGTTGTCTCATCCACAGTATGGGGCCGTGAGCCCCGCCGCCCCTGGGCATTCCTGGGGTGGGGACTTCCGGGAAGGTCGGAGCTGCCTCCAGGGGGGTTTCGATCCTACGCGGCTCCCCCCCCCCCCGCGCCCCCCGCGGCGGCACCTGCACCTGCTGCTCGACCCCTCCCGCACCGGATGGTCAGAGCACAGCCTCCCCTTGCGGGAGGTGCCGCGGGTCCGGCACCAGCCATGCACCCTCGTCTCACTGTGTAATCACGGGGCCCCAAGCCCTGTCTTCCGGAGGCGCGGAGCCCCCGCCCCCGTCTGTCTGCTCAAGTGACATGTGTGATCCCCACGTTCCTGGCTCTCTCTGGGCCCCGGGGGGTGGGGGGCTGGGGGGTGGGGGAGGGGGTGGGAGCCTCTGTGGGATCCCCTAGGGCCTAAAAAGACCTCTGTCCCTGTTTCTGGGGAATCCCTTGCAGGGTGAGGAGGGGCCGGGGAGAAGCAGCATCCCCGCCGTCCCTCTGAGTTTTGGCTGGACATGGACCGTGCCCCCGGGATGGTCGGCATCCGCATCAGACGGCCACATCCACGAGAAGCCCGCGGCAAACGCTGCTGCTCACGCGGCGCCGTGTGGCCTCGGACCCTCCCTGCGGTGCCCCGGGGGGCCGTCACCCATCCATCTGGGGGAACCCGGCCCGCCCGCCCTCCTGGGCAGAGCTGATGTCTCCGCTGCCCTTGCCCTGGCCTGGCCAGCCCTGGCCTCTGGTCCCCTTGCGGTGACCGGCCCACTAAGCGCCAGGCCCGTCGGCCAGGTCCTGCGTGAAGGCGCTGGGGCCGGCGCCGAGGATGTGGTTGTGGCCCGAGCCCCGGGAGCTCTTGTGCATGCTGACCATGTTGCTGCTATTGGGCTCGTACCCGGCTCCGTGCCGACGGAAGAGGCCGCGGACGGTGGCCTGGAAGCCGCTGGTGACAAAGCAGTAGACGATGGGGTCCATGCAGCTGTTGAGGCTGCTGAGGGTCACGGCCACGTGGTAGGCCACGAGGCTGGCGTGGTGCGGCACATCCGGCCACAGCGCCACGGCCACCTGGCGGGCATGGAAGGGCGTGAAGCAGACGAGGAAGATGACGAGCACGGTGAGCAGCAGCTGCATGGCCCGCACGCGGCGCTGGCGGCCCTGGCGCAGCAGGCCCGGCCGCGACAGGGCGCACACGATGCGGCCCGTGAACACGCTGATGACCAGCAGCGGCAGCAGGAACTCCAGGACGGTGAGCGCGAGGACGCGGCAGCAAGGCCCGCCACCCGCCGCCACGCCCAGCACCGACAGGGTCACGGCCCCCGCCGCCAGCCACACGAAGGCGCACGTGGCCCTGGCGCAGGCGGGCTGGCGCCAGCGGCGGGATCCGTCGGGCTGCACGATGGCCAGGTAGCGGTCCACGCAGATGCAGGTGAGGAAGAGGACGGAGCAGTGCATGTTGAGGAAGTAGCCGAAGACGTGCGGGAAGGCGCATCGCAGGCAGCCGCGCGTGCCGTAGAAGACGGCGAAGCGCGTGGGCAGGGACAGCCCCACCAGCAGGTCGGTCACCACCAGGTTGATGGTGTAGATGACCGACGGCGTCTTGGCCTGGGTGCGGCAGCAGAAGACGTACAGCGCCAGCCCGTTGAGCACCAGCCCCGCCAGGAAGATGACGCCGTGCACGGCCATCAGCGCCAGCCACAGCCCCGGGAAGGCCGCGTGCAGCTCCTCGTCCAGCCGGGCGAACTGCTGGAACAGGGGATTCTCCGGTTCGCTGCTGTTGGCCGCCGCCGTGGCGTTGGGGGCCGCCGGGGCCCAGGACCCCACGGGAGACGCAGAGGACATGACGGCGGCCGGCACGCGGCGTGGGCCTGGAAGGAAGGAGACCGGTCACCCCCGGGTGTCGGAGCTGGGCCTGCTTACCTGCTCACCGAGTCCCCAGCATTCCCATCGTTGGGCCTTTGCCCCCCTGGGGCCCTAAAATGCCTGCCCTCTGCCCTCTGCCCTCTGCCCTCCGTGGGACCCCCCCCCCCTTGCACTTGCCGGGGTGGAGCTTCAGCAGAATGTGAGTGTCCTGAGCCGTGCTCCTCGCTCCTCAGTGTAGCAGGAAGTAAAGCCCTGCGCCGGGGACGCCTGGGGGGGCCTTGGCTCAGGGCGTGACCCCGGGGTCCCGGGATCGAGTCCCGCATTGGTCCCCCCGCGGGGAGCCTGCTTCTCCCTCTGCCTGTGTCTCTGCCTCTCTCTGTCTCTCATGAATAAATAGATAAAATCTTTAAAAAAGGGAAAAGGCCCTTGCTGTGCAGCCCCGGCCCAGGACTGCCGGGGAGGACGAGGGGGGTGGCGCAGGTAAGCTGCAGAGACACGTTGTCTGTTCGGAGACTCCACCTGTTCGGGGTTTGGACCCAGGCTCCAGTCCTGGTTCCTCCCGTACTTGCTGTGCAGCCTCGGGCAAGTCGCTTAACCTCTCTGGGCTCCGTCCTAACCTGTATGGCTGGGGTTGGGAGCCGCCAGGAGGATCAGCCGAGCCCAGCAGCGCCAGAGAAACCCCAGTGTGAGCTGCTGAGGGATCAACTGGGTCGTGATGGCCCTGCCTGGCCGCCCCTACCCCCACGCGTCAGACCCTGTCCTCCAGGCCAGCCATCTGTCCTCGCCTCCTCTGAGGCTGGTGGTGCCCGCCCGGGGGTCCAAGCGCCCGCCCCCCCACCCCCTGCCCACTGGGAGTCCAAGCCGGAGGAGCCCGGAGCCCCTGCCCTGCAGTGGGGCGGGTGTGAGTTAAATAAACGCTGCGCTCCCCGGGGCGCAAGGCCCGCCCCCCTGTTTATGTTCCTGCGCCGCCGCCGCGTGTTTAACTTGCCGAGATTTATCTCTATTTATACGTGAAGGGTTAACAGGCCCCCCGCCCCCACCCTGGCCGGGCTGATGCTCCAAATAAGGACATTTCTGACTTTTTCAGGAGAAAGGAGCTGAGAAGCAGGGAGGAAGGGTGCCTAGCGGGGCATCCTGGCCACAGTGTGCCCTCCCCCCACCTGCCAGGGGAAAGGAAGACCCCCCACCCCAGCCCCGTGGCCCGTGGCCGTGGGCCGTCGCTGTGAGCAGGCCGGACACTGCCCACGGCCCCCCCAGCTGCCCACAGGCCTCGGGGAGCAGGCTCACTGTGGCAGCTCCGCCCCGGGACTGGGGACCCTGAGTTCTCCTGGGGGTGAGGGGGGCACCAAGTGGGCAGCCTGGGGGGAGGCGCAGCGGAGGAGTCCTTGCTGCCTGAGGTTCGGGCCCCCGCCTGGCCTGGAGGAGGCCCGGGCTGGGGGGTCAGACGGCGCCTCTGCCCTTGGGCTCAGAGAAGTCAGCACCTGCTGAGGCCATCGGCTCTGCCTCTGGGCCCCCAGCTGCCCAGGGCCCGGGCCACACCCGCCCCCCGGGGGCCCTGGGCTCAGCCCCCCGCCCCGTCCTTCTGGGCCGGGCTGTGTGTGGACCCGAACACGCGGGGCCGCTGGCCTCGGGCAGACGGGGAGGCCCGAGGGGCGTCCGGGCAGGGAGAGATCTTCCGGGGGCTGAGCAGGAGCTGGGAGGCCACCAGGCTGGGAACCTGGAGGCTCGGGCCGTGGGGGGCCCAGGATTGCCCCCGCGGAGGCGACGGATGCCTCCCAGCCTGTCTCTCTACCGCGAGAAAATAAATGAGCCTTGGCAAAGCCTGGAGGAGCGCTGGGCGCTGGCTCCAGGGACGCACGGCGAGCAGCGTCCTGGATTCCCTTCCACATGCTTTTTGGTTTTCCAATGTGTCTGCAGTAGGTTCGACTCAGTGTCACAGGGAGAGACAAATAATAAACATTACAGAACGTTTCCTCTGGGAGACAGTCCCAGGATGACGCTGGCCCCGGGGATCCTGCCCTTCCAGGAAACTCCCCCGGGCCTGCCTCACACGCTGGCCAGCGGCCGGCTCAAGGGGCCCGAGGGTCCAGGCCAGGGCTGCCAGGGTGCTCGGCCCGGGCAGTGGGGGTGGGTGGGCAGGGTGCTCAGGACACCCCGGGGCCTGACAGGTGAGGAGAGATGGACGTGTCTGCGCAGTCTGAACCCTGATCCCAAACAAAGCTGAGCCCTGATCCCAGTAATATGAGGAACATTGATCCTGCTGTACACTGAGCCCTGATCCAGATCGGACTCTGAGCTCTGTTCTTGGGCACATACCAAACCCTGATCCTGTCACTTACTGAGCCCTGACCCTGGTCACAAACTGACCCCTGACCCTGGTCACATACTGAGCCTTGACCCTGGTCACACCCTGACCCCTGATCCTGGTCACACTCTGAGCCCTGACCCTGGTCACACTCTGAGCCC
This sequence comes from Vulpes vulpes, assembly GCF_048418805.1. NCBI lineage: Eukaryota > Metazoa > Chordata > Mammalia > Carnivora > Canidae > Vulpes > Vulpes vulpes. The sequence continues at coordinate 1,348,406 of NC_132792.1, read as the reverse complement.
TGATCCTGGTCATACACTGAGCCCTCATCCCTGACTTACTTTCTTTCTTTCTTTCTTTCTTTCTTTCTTTCTTTCTTTCTTTAAAGATTATTTATTTATTTATTTATTTATTTATTTATTTATTTATTCATAGAGACACAGAGAGAGAGAGAGAGAGAGAGAGAGGCAGAGACACAGGCAGAGGGAGAAGCAGGCTCCATGCAGAGAGCCTGACATGGGACTTGATCCGGGGTCTCCAGGATCACGCCCTGGGCTGCACCACCGGGGCTGCCCTCATCCCTGACTTTCTACATGCACCATCTCGTCTCTTGTTCTCTCTCTGAGTCTGGCTGTCTCTGTCTCTGCCTCTGTTAGACCCCCCGCCCCCAGCACAGCCCACCCCCCGCCTCACCTCTATGTACCATCTTATGTAACGACCCCTCTCCAGAGCATCTGTTCACTCTGCTTTGAACAATGAGGAGCTCAACTGTAGGACTCTTGACCCCGTGTTTGGTCTGTGGAGGCGGGTCCCCCGGGCAGTGGCCCGCTGATGGTCTCCTGATCCTGCCCCACAGCACCGGCCCACCCCTCTCTGGGGCAGGGAGGAGCTGGGCTGGGAGCTTCTGGGCTGAGCAGCCCCCTCTCCCCCTTCCCCACACGGCCTCAGGAAGGACTTACACTCTCTGGGCTTCAGTGTCCCCGTTGGCCTCCCCACGACTCCTTGACACCTCACTGAGGTGGCTTCCCCTGCCAACCCCCGAATCTGTTCTGGTCAAGGATGTGACCCTCAGCCAAGCGTCCTGCTCCACCTGACACATGGCCAGCACCCCTGTGCTCCTGCCACCCAGGCCTGGCCCACTTACAGGTGAGGGCACTGGGGTCTGTTCTAAGAAGAACCAGGTTTAGGAAGGGTGACGGCTCCCCCTCGCCTCCCCCTGCCCGCTCTCCCACGGTGCCCACACAGGGCCCCCACCCTGCCTGCCGGCCAGGGCCTGTGCATGCTCCCCCAGGAAGATGGGAGTCAGGGCAGTGGGGGGTGTCCCAGCGGGCGGTGGCCAGAGCCGTCGTGTCGTGGGAGCGTTTGCACAGTAGCCGTGGCCAGCAGAGGTTGGTTCCGCGCACCACCCGCCACTCTGGGGTTGCGGATGAGCCTCTCTGAGCAGAGCTTCCTCCCGCTGATTCTGAGCGGATGCACCGTGCCGGGTAACCGGGTAACCGTCCTGGCCTCTGCGCCTCCTGTGCTCACTCTCAGGGCAACCGAAGCTCCGGGAGGGACAGGCCAGGACTCGAACCTGGGTCTGCCTGGGGGAGCCCACAGCCAGCCCCCGGTCTTCAGGGAGGACGGGGGCACCCAGGCTGGCGGCCCCCTCCGGCGGCAGGCCCACGGCACCCACTCCCCACGTGCCTCGCTCTCTGCTTGGCCTCTAAATATAGCCTGGAATGAGGGGAAAGGAGAGAAGGTTCTGCTCCTCTGTGGGGACAGCCTGGCCCTGGGCCCGCCCGCCCAGGCGGAGGGCAGAGGCACAGACCTGGCCCTGGAGGGGCCCGGGCGGTGAGCGAGCAGAGGCCCAGGGGCCCGGGTTCCAGTGGGGCGAGGCACGCCCGGGCCCAGCGACCTCCGGCTGTCCTCGGCCCTGCCCGCGAGCCTGGCTCCCTTCATCCGCTAAGTGGGGTCACTAGTGCCTTCCGCTGCCTGAGGGGGGAGGCGCGGCTGTCCTGGGAGACAGTCTGACGGCGGTGGCACAGCCCTGTCCCCTCCCCCTTCCTGGCAGGTGTCCTGGGCCTGGCTGAGGTGGAGCAGACCTCAGAGCCGGGGCCAGCTGGCTGGAGCCCCGCGGGCAGAGGCCACGTCCTCGTAGTGCTTGGCACGGTGCCGGCCCGGGGCCTAGAAACTTGTAGGGCAACCGTCCTGGGCTCGCAGCCCCTGGCCTGCCCACTGCCCCTCCGGCTCCGCTGGCGCAGTCAGGTGCTTCTCCGGGCAGAACAGAGGGAGGCAGCCTGCTCTCCGGGGCTCGGGGTCATTCGGGAAGGACTCGGCAGGGTGGGCGCGGGGGCCGTCACCCGTCCTAAACCTGGTTCTTCTTAGAACAGACCCCAGTGCCCTCACCTGTAAGTGGGCCCAGGCGGGGAGTCAGGAGGCAGCGGGGCAGGGCCCGGAGGGGTCCTGGTGGGTGGGGGCAGGGCCACGTGCGGACACAGGTGAGCGCTAGGAAGAGGGGGCCCCTTCGGTGGCAGGGGCTCTCTGCCCGTCATTGGGCCCCCAGGTGTGAGTCCCGGTCCTGGTGGGAGGGGGTGGAGACCCGGGGCTCCAGCTCTGCAGGGGCCTCTCCCTCCCTGCCTCTTTCCTTCCTCCCCTCTTCCCGCTCCTGCCTGTCTCGTGGAAGTGGGGGGGTCTCAGTGGGAGGACCATCCCAGGTCCCCCCCCCTGCACACCTGTCTTGCCATCCACACAGTGGGCACCTGTAGCTCTGAAGTGCTCCAGGGCTTGGACACGTCCGTGCCAGCTGGGGGCCCTGCCTGTCTCAGGAGTGCTCCAGACAGCTCCTCCAGGGAGCAGGGCAGAGGAGGGATGGGGGCCTCCTGGGGGCCGGGGCAAGGCCCAGGCCCAGGGCGCCCTGGGGTGGGAGGAGGCCCTTGCACACCCCTGGGCAGGATGGCTCAGCCTCCCTTCCCCGTTTGTGGGCTAAAGCCCTTCCATGGCTTGGTCCTGCTCCATCCTTAGCCTTGTTCTTGGGCCCCTGCAGCGCTGAGCCCCAGGGATGAGCTGCCCGTCCCCCGGGGACTTTCACCCACAGCTCTCTCCTCCCTGGGGTGGCCCACCAGTCGGAGGTGAGACTCAAGGTGCTGATGGCCGCCAGGACCAAGGGCAGAGACCAAGTCCTGAGGAGGTGGCTCTGGTGCCTGGATCCAGCCCTCCCTGAAGCTAGCGTCCTGGGGCTTGTTGGTTAAATGAAACTATTCTCCCCCTCTTCGGCCTACATTACTCTGAGCTGAGTTTCCATCGCTTGTGGCTGAAATAATCCTACCAGTACACTCTGATCCACACAAGATCTCTTCTGTTCAGATGCCCCTTCCTTCAGGGAGCCCTCCCTGGTTGCCCCAAGTACATTTGTGGCCTCTTTTGGGCCCTTGGAGCACCGTGGCTCTGTCATTGCCTGGCCACTTGCCTGGTTTCCCTGCCCGTCCGTGAATTTCTGCAGAGGAGAGGATTGCAGAGACATTCAGACCCCTCGAGGGGATGAGCGGCGGATTCCTGAGAGCTTAGCTTGCTCTCCTCCGAGAACAGGGAGCTCGCACCCGGTTAGCCTGCTGCCTGTTCAGCTGCTCGGAAGACAAAGCCTTCCTCTATTGCAGCGCGGACTGGCTCCCCGCGAGAGCAGCCCAGGGCCCCCGGCCCCTCTGCTTGGCCCCACCTGGTGGCTCTTGCCGCCTGCCCCCGGGAGCCAGAGGGGAGCAAGTGGAAAGGACATCTGGCTTCCTGCTATTATCGGGACAGGGACTGAGCACATTAGGACACAGGACACAGAGACGGGGGGTTCAGCAAATAAGCTGGGGTCACCCAGCTGGGCCTCGGGGCTTGCCACCCCGCGGGTGACCCTGAAGGCAACCTTTCTCACGCAGAGAGCCCTTGGGGTGTTTCCGTGGGGGCCCCCGGGGTTCCCTCCCCTATGCCAGGCCTTCCATTTTCCAGGTGAGAACTTGATGCCTTGGGCGGGGAACAGGGTCCGATTTAGAGCCAGGCCTGACCACCCCCCCATCGCCCCAGGGTTCCCCTGACACCTGCAGGGTGTGTTGGGTGGAGCAGATGGGCCGCCAGCTGGCATGGTGGCTGGGAGCCACAGGGCCGTGGGATCAGGGAAGGCTTCCTGGAGGAGACAGCGGACTCGCAGGTGTGGAAGCCTGGGTGAGCAGCCTGGGAGGCTGAGGCCAGGAGCCACCCTCACAGGGCCTTGAACACCGGATCCGGCCCAAGGGCGGCAGGCTCCTGGGCAGGGGTGACCTCGTAGGCCTCCTTCCTGCGCCACTTCCTGCCCCAGCCAGCCTTGGAGGAGGGCTCTGCCCCAGAGCACCTGGTGCAGGTGTGGCCAGAGGTGGAGGGGAGGGGGGCGGGAGGGGGAGCGTGGTGAGGGTAGTGTTTCCTTCTGACCCCAACCCCCCTGACCCCCGCAGGTGGGGAGGCCCCTCCCCGCCCAGCCGGGTATCACAGGCCTCCTAGAGCTTGGCTGAGATGCTCCAGGAGAAGCCCGCGTGGTCCGGGTCCTTCCCAGGAGGGACTTGAGGCCCCGGCGGTGGGGGGCCCCCTCTCCAGTCCTCCAGCACCCCAACAGTCTGATGGCCCTCTGTGTACCCTCTGACCTCTTGCTTTTGCCCAAGCTACTCCTCCACCTGGAAGGCTTCCCTGCCCTCCCATCTTTGGGACTCTGGGCCAGCCCTCCACGGGAAACCCTCCTGGAGGGGAGGGCGGAGGGTGGGGCTCCTCTGGAGGGAGGGGTGGGGCTGCAGGGCAGGGGTAGGGCTGCGGGGGGAGTGTGGGCTGCGCTCCCATCTGCGCCTCCAGCACCCGACAGCCCAGCACAGAGCCTCATCCATCTCTTTCGGGGCTGAGGGAACGGCACCGAGCCCTGCCAAGGCCCGCAGGGCGAGGCCGCCTCTCACCTGGGCCGGCAGCGCCCGCCCATCCCACCCCTGGCCTGGGCCCTCGCAACCCACCCGGTGTTCTGGGCGCCAACCTGGAACCGGCTTCCACCGGTCCTCCCAGCCAGGAAGGGCTGTCCCCTCCTCCAGGGAGCCCACCCAGTTACCCTGGTGGGTCCAGCCCGTCCCTGTCACCCCGCCCCCAGTGCTGGTCAAACAGGGCTTAGCTAGAGTTGTGGAGCGGTTTCCTCACCGGAGATGCTGGGTGTCATCTCTGTCTAGCGCCGAGGCACCTGGGTCCCCACCTGAAGGGTCATCCAGGGCGCTCAGAGCCTGGCTTCTCGAGCCTCTGTGGCGCTCGCTCTCGTACCCTGGGAATCTTCCAGAGCAGGGAGTCCTTTGCCTCTGTCCTCCCCACCCAGCCTGGTGGCCGCACCAAGCGGCGGGGGCTGCACTCCCCTGCTTCGGCTCTCAGCTCGCTGGTCTGTGCCCCGTGCCCCACAGGCATGCAAGGTCAGGAGCAGTGACCTGCCCGCGGACCCCAGGGGGTCCCCTCCTTGGCCAAGGTGGGCGTGTCCTGCCATCTTGGCTCCTCCTCAGGCTGCCCTCGACCCCTGGGGACAGCAACCCTGCAGCCCGGGGCCATGTAGGGCACGGGGGCAGGTGGCAGCCCGGAGCTTGGTCTGTGCGGGGTCGGGGGGAGAGGGGCAGGCATGGAGGGCAGGCCCAGTCTGTCCCTGACCGAGGTGCCAAGAGCATCCGTGGTGGCCTGGGCACCTTCAGGATGCCTGAAAGCCACTCAGCAGCTTACAGATGAGGGAGCAGAGGCCCCAAGAGGTGAGCAACATGCCCTGGGTCGCACAGCATAAAGTTGGCGGAGCTGGGCCAGGTCCACTGCTTTGGGCACAGGCAGGAGAGGGACCAGGGTCGGCGGCTGGCATCTGTGGACCTGGGGCTTGTGCACCAGGGCACTGCCGGGGCGTACGTACCTGTGCATGCCCATGCTGCTGGGGGGGTGACCCTCATAGCCTCCCGAGGCCAAAATAGCCATTATTGGGGGAACCATCTGCCTGTTTATTTTTATGATTATTCTTGGTTTCACGGCATCTGCTTTAGAACATCGCCTGCTGTTTTTGGCTCGTCTGAGCCTCTCTGCTTATTCCATTCAGGGACTGCTGGGTCCCCACTGAGGTCCCCGACAGGGGCCAGCCTGGCCCTGGGTCCCCTAGCAGGTCCCAGGTGGCGGTAGCCGGAATCTAGGTTCCCATCCGGGCCTGGCTCCCTCCACCGGGCTCCGGGCGCCTCCTCCACTGGAGGGGGCGGGTGGAGCGCTGTCGAGAAGGGCACCTGGTCGCCATCGGGCCTGGCCCTGCTCACAGGCCACCATCTGCCTGGTCTCTCTGGGAGGGGCGGCTCCAGGCCGGGCTGCGCGTGGAGGTCCCGCCGGTGCTCACAACCCTGGGGCGCCCACAGCGGCGCGAACCACCCCGCTTCCCTGGGGGCAGATCCTCAGGCGGACACTCGTGGCCCTTGCACCTGCTGTTCCCTCTGCCCGGCAAGTGTCTCTGCCCGTGTCACCTGCTGCAGGCCCCTGGTCCCCAGCTCACAGGGTCCTCCCTCAGCCCCTGCACTCCCCTCCAGCGAGGGAGGGCTGTGATCCCACAGTTCAGGGCTCCCCCCAGACCACTAGTTCCTCCTAGGCTCCCGCTGACTCCTCCCAAGATGCCCCTGCTGGGGTCCAGGATGGTAGGCGGTGTGTGTCCGTGTGTCCGGGTCACTCGGGGGTGGGGTGGGGGTGGAGAGGCTGCGATTTGAGCTGTGCCCCGTGGAGCCTCCTGCCTACCCCAGGCCACCGAAGGCTGACTGCAGCCCCCTGTGCAGATGGGGGATCGGAGCCCCGGGTCGGGGGGGGGGCAGCAGCTCGCCCCAGGCCCCACAGCCCTGCATTGGGGTCCAACTCGCGGGTAGGACCCTGAGCTTCGGAGGGGGGGTCACACCTGACCTTGAAGCCCCAGTGGAGCAGGTGCAGAGGGCACAGAGGATCCCAGGCAGGGCTCGCTCCACGGAGCTCGGGCTGGGGAGGAGGTTGGGGGTGTGGGTAAGAAAGTGGCTGGGGAGCGGCGGGCGCAGGAGGGACCCCAGAGGACCTGGGAGCAGGGGTTCCGGGCAGTGGAGGAGCCGGGACCCTCGAGAGGCCCGAGGGTCAGCCTGGGCTCTGCTCGCTGCGGGGCAGTGCCCTGGCGGGGTGGGGGTGGGGCGGGGCGGGGCTGGTGGGCTCCGCCGGGGCGTCCTCGTACCCCAGGGCACCTCCGTAGGGAAGCCCTCCCAGATGGCCCAGCCCGCCGGCCACCTTCTCTGTCCGCCTCGCTTTGTCTTTCCGCTGCCCTCCCACCACCTGGCGGCTGGCGGTCATTCCCTTTCCTGTGTCGTGTCTTCCCCTGCGGGGCTGGCGGTCCCAGGAGGACAGGGCCTGGGCTGGCTGCATGACCCGATGCCCCCTTTGGGCCTTGGTTCCGTCTTCCGCGAAGCGGGCGTGTGGAGACCCCCTCACATCAGGTGCCCCGGGACGGCCGAGAGCCGCGTGCAGGTGCTCGGAGAACGCCCCCTCCCACACACACCAGGGCTCCAGGGGCAGCAGCCCCCCCTCCCCCCACCCCTGTTTTTGCCAAGGCTCAGAGAGGGGCGGCGACTTGCCCATGGCCACAGGGCGGGGGAGCCGTCGGAGGGGAGGGGGCACCCCGGGCTGGGGGTGGCCACGCGGGGGCCAGTGGGCAGGCCCAGCCGCCGCTGGAGGGCCGCGAGCTCCCCCACCACCCCTCCGGCCCTCCAGCCCCGGCGCGCCCGAGGTTGCACAGCTGCTCCTTGTCTGTCCCGCCGGCACCCTGGCCACAGGCCAGTTCCCAACCCGCCCGCCCCCCTCGGGACCCTGTTCCCGCAGCCCTTCTCCCAGGGCGCTTGCCGCGGCCCGAGCCAGGCAGGGGCAGTGCCAGCTCCGGGGCTCACGCGGGGGGCAGGGGGCGGGGGGCCAGCCGCCCGGGGCCTCAGGTTCCCCGCGGGGAGCCCGAGCCCTCGGAGCCGCACCCCTGCCCTGCCCCAGCCCTGGAGGCCAGCGGCCCGGCCCAACGCTGCTCAGCACCGGCCTCCCGGGGCCTGGCCTCCGCCGCCCCCCTGTGCCTCGACAGGTGTGAAAACCGAGGCACAGCTTTGGGCGCCCGCGGCCCAGCAGCGAGATGCTGAATGAATGAGCGCGCGGATGAATGAAATCCAGGGAAGGGGGCGTGGGAGCAGCACGGGTGGGGCTCCGGGGTCAGGAGGGAGGCCCCCACAGCCCCCGGGAGCCCCCGCTCCCCTCTCTCCACCCAGCCCGGCCAGCGCCAGCAGCCACCCCGCCCGCGCCCTCGGGTCTCGGTTTTCCCATCTGTACAATGGTTCCCTGCGGGGTGCGACCTCGAGGCCCCTCTCAGGCTCTGGCCTCCCCCCTCCCCAGGTCCGGGGGCAGGTCCTCGGCCCCTCGGCCCCCGCGGCCCCTGCGCTGCCTGCCCCGCTGGGGACTGAGGACGCTCGGGCACCGTCGGGCTCTCGGGGGACTCACCGCACCTTCGCCTGCTCCGCGGCTGGAGGCAGAGGCGGCTGAGCCGGGCGACCTCCTGGGGCAGCTCCGTGGGCCACTCGGTCCCCGCCGACCCGCCTTCCTGGGGCCTGACGTCAGGCCCGCGCCGGGGCTCCTTTTGGGCAAAGCGGAGGGGTGGGGGCGGGGTGGGGGCGGGGCGGGCTCCTTTCCCGGGCCGGCCCCCTGGAGGAGCCTGCTTCCAGGGCCCGGGGGAGGGAGCCAGGGGCAGCAGCGGGCAGCTCGCCCCCGCCCAGACGGAGGAAGAAACTGAGGCACGGGGCCGTGGAACCAAAGCTGCAGCACCCGGGTTGGGGGGGGCTCAGCTGGGGCTGGCTCTGGGTCCTCCTAGCGCCTGGTCTGGGGGAGGATGCAGGCCCCCCCCAGAGCGCAGGGCGCTCCCGTGTGACAGGGGAGGGTGACTGCCCACCGTGGCTCTGGGGGCTCGTGAACTGCTCTCTGGGTTTTCTGTGTTTGGCGTGTTCCGAGCCCGGGTGTGTCTGTGCGCCCGGGACCTGGGCCCACACCCTAGCATCTGGCCCCATGGGTGCCCCTCCCGCGTGTCCCTGGGGCGGATGTGGCTTCGCAGCGGCGCACACGTGCCAGGGCGTGTTGGTGGGGCCAGCACCAGCCCGGGGCCCCTACGGGACCAGCTGTGACCCCTGCGAGCGCTACCACCCCGTGGGGACATGTGGGGTCGGGTGCATGGGAAAGACCTGGAGGTGACCAGGGCCCCCGGGATGGGGCAGCGGGTCGAAAATCTCGGTAGCCAGGCCTGACCTGGGAGTGGTGGCCGGGAGGGACAGGGTGACGGCCTGTGGGCAGCCTGGGCCAGTCGGGGTTTCGGGGTCGGAGGGGGGCCGCGTGCGGGGCAGGGGGAGCTCAGGGTCGGCTCTGGGCTGTCCCCTCTCCCGGAGTGCCCTGTCCAGTCTCCCATCCCCGTGCTGCTCCTCACTCATGCAGGTGGGGGGGGGCACCCAGCACCCTCCCCCAGGCACCGACTGAGCTGGTGCGTGCTGGGCACTGAGAACAGAGACGCTGCTGCCCAAGACCAGGCCCCGGGCCCTGAGATCTCAGTCTGGGGGGGCCATCGGGGCAGCCAACAGCCAGCTGGGGAGGGGCGCGGCCCGGAGGGCAAGGTGGGCAGAGGGCCGACAGGTCAGGGTCCCCGGACCGGAGGGCGGGGATACGCAGCGGAGCAGGGATCTGAGCCCGTCCACTCCGGGGCTTAGCTGCCCTGTGGGAACCAGAGTGGTGGACTGGGCCTGAGGGCAGTGGGGAGCCATCGAAGATTCTGGGGGAGGGTGGTTCCCGGAGCAGCTTCCCTGCTATTTCGGGGCCCAGCCCACAGGCTACCATCGCTGTCTCCTTAGAAGCCTGTGCTCTGTGTCTCGGGAGGGGAAACAGGGCCCAGGAAGGCGGCGGAGTCCCTGGCCCAGGGCGGCCCGGCCCCAGGCTGGCAAGGCGGGGCACCCAGGATCTTGCCGAGGGAGTGTCCAGGCCCTGTTGTTTCTGTACAGGGCAGCCTGGAGCGGCCAGGATGTGGGCGGGGGCCGGAGGGCTGAGCCAGTGGAGGCTCGAATTTTATGAGCTAGAGCCTGCCGCTGAGTCACGGGCAGGCCGGCCAGGCACAGGCTGGTTCCCAAAGACATCCTGGGGGGACCCTCTAGAGCAAACCACACGACCGTGGGCTGCCTGGGGAGCAGCCAGGGTGGGCTTCCGGGACCCCTCCCCCAGGGAGGCTCCTCTCTGGAGGCCCAGGGCTCCTGGGGGCGGCGGCGGGAAGGCGCTGGAGCCCATGAGGCTCGGGGGACCCCCCCCCATAGCCCTCAGGGGAGACCAGAGCACAGGCACAGTCACCTCCACGGGCTGGCTCAGGCCAGGCTGTCTGTGGCTGTGGTCAGGGCACGGCTGCCCCTCCTGGGGCCCCTCCCTGAGCCCGCAGGAGCCCCCCACTCTCTCAGCTGCACTGTGAACTCCTGTAGCGCTGTCCCCAGGGCTCACAGCGACCCTTGCCATGCGCGGCTTGTTCTGCCACAGGGACTAGAGTCTGCCATTCGGAGCAATTCAGCCACAAATAGCAGACGAGCCACTGAGGGGGGGCTGGGGGGCAGGCAGGGGACACTCAGTGACAGCCAGGCAGGTCCCGTCACTGTGCTGGTGCCTGCGGCTCCAGACCTCATTCATCGTCCCGAGTGGCCCTTGTCTTGGTGTCACTTGAGGGTGTAAACAGCGCTGGGGCCCTGGCAGCGTGTCCTGCAGGCTGCCTGGGGTGAGCGGCCAGGGTGGGGGCCGCAGGCCAGCGCTGCAGGAGGACCTGAGCTGCTGGGAGCGCAGGGGGTGTCCCTGGAGATCACCTGGGGAAGACAGGAACAGGAGCCGAGGGGCTCCTAAGGGGTCATTGGCCACGTGTCCCTTCCATGTTCTGGACCCGCTGGTGGGGGGCAAGTCACCCACAGTGAGGGCAGGGTGGGTGGGGCCTTTCTCCCTCTCTGGGAAAGGTGGCCTCGAGGGAGGAGCGTCCAAGGCGGGGGTGTTGGGAGGCTGGGAAGGGGGAGGCCCCTGGGAGGCCCTGGCTTTGAGCCTGGCTGGACCAGTCGCTTATAGGGGCCAGGGACCATGGCCCTTCGTGTATTCCCAGAAAGTGGGGACAACACAGCCAGTGGAAGGCCCCAGGCCAGGTGCCCCGGGCCAGCACCTGGTCCAGTGTCACAGGGATGCTCATCTCCAGCATCCGCAGCATCCCCAGCATCCCTGGCAACACCAGTATCCCCAGCATCCCCAGCATCCCCGGCAACCCCAGCAACCCCAGCATCCCTGGCAACCCCAGCATCCCCAGTATCCCTGGCAACCCCAGCATCCCCAGCATCCCCAGCAACCCCAGCACCACCAGTATCCCCGGCAACACCAGCATCCCCAGCATCCCCAGCATCCTTGGCAACACCAGTATCCCCAGCATCCCCAGCAGAGTGGGATACCTGGAGACACCAGGGCAGGCCCTCTGGAGGGAATGAGGCTCAGGTGAGGCAGAGTCTACAAGAGCGTGAGGACGGGTGGGCTGGGAGACGCTCCAGAAGAGGTGGGGCTGGCTCGGGCTGCAGAACTAGACCTCGGGCACCTCGTCCCCCCTCGTGGAGAGGCGTCTGGGCACTTAGCAAGGGCCTAGTGCATAGTGACCTTGGGAACGTGCTCCACAGCTCTGGGGCCATCCCAGAGATGACTCCTGGGACCACCACCCTAGGCGTTACCCCCCAAGTCCCTGGGCCACTCTCCATGCCATGTTTGTCACCCAGGCGCCCCTCAGAGCTCGTCTTGTCCCACCTTTGATTTTTTAGAGGTGGAGTAACTGAAGTCCGGGGAGGGCTAGAGACCTGCCCAAAGCCACACAGCGAATGGGTCACTGCAGATGCCGCTGGGGACCCGGCCGGGGCTTCCAGGCCCCCCTCAGCAGCCACAAGGCAGCCCCGACTCTTGGGCCCATAGCCCCCCAGAGGTCAGGCCAGGGTTGTTCCGACCTCCCGTTAAACTCAACTTCTGGGACCGTGAGAACAGCCTGCCTTGTGGGTTCGTGAGACTGTGGGCCTGGTTCTTGGTGGGCCTAGGGTGGGACGTGGGGCCGGGGGGCTTTGGTGCTGGCAGAGGTCCTGAGGCCCAGAGGAATGGCAAGGAGGTACAGAGGCGCTGGGCCGGGGTGGGGGCCCGGGTCTGCAAGGGGAGGGTCCAATCCAGGAGGGCTTGCTGGAGGAGTCTCACCCCGCTTCAGCCCCCATGTGCACGCACACACATGACACACAGATGTGCACACACAGACGCGCATGCACGCTGCTCTCCAGCCAACATCGAGTCCTCTTGGGAGCCCACGCCAGCCCCTCCCTTTCATCCAGCTGGGCCGTGGCACTGGGTAGAAGGGGCACCTCGAAGCAGGAGGAGATGGCTCGGGGTCACCGAGTCTCCCCTGAGCCAGATCTGGCCTACCCGAGGGCAGCAGCTCCTCAGGGGACCCACGGGCATCCCATGGTTCACACGTGGCTCAGCCTTGACCGTGGAGCCCACGGTGTTGGCCTCGCCTCTTACAGGGGAGCAAACCAAGGCCAGGAGTGGGGCCCTGCTCTCCAGCCTCAGACGTGGCCTCCGCCCCTCGGCCTCCCCGTGTCCAGGCAGGTGCTCCCCCGGTGGCCTGGCCCCTCACCTGCCACTGGCCAGTCGGGGTGGGGGTGCATACTGGCAGCCTCCGGGCCCGCAGAGCCCATCCAGGGCCAGCTCCAGAGATGCTTGGAGGGTGGCGGGTCTCCCCCTGGGGGCAGAGAGGACGGTTTGCCTGGGGGCCACCCGGGTGCCCCGCCACAGCCTGTGCCTGGACTGCTCATTTCATCCGCCCCATCCCTGCAGGGTGGGGAGGCCGGGCCCTCACCTCCCCTGGGCTCCACGGTGCTCCGAGGACTCAGGATGGGGACCTTCCGGGCCTGGGGCTGAGGAGAGAGCAGAACCAACCCCTGGGCCTGTCCAGTGCAGGAGCTGCTGGGGTGACGCGGGGACAGGTGTGGGGAGGCCCTTCCGGGGCCTGAGCCCTGGCACCTCCCCACAGCCTCCTGTGGCCTGGGGACTTATGGGGGTCCCTGCTTACCCCTACTGAGTCCCAGGTGCTGCCAGGTGGCTCAGTGCCACTTGGGGCCCTGCTCAGTTGACCCACGGCTGGGCCATGACCTGCGGTTTGGAGAGAGTGGCCTAGGGGGCGGTGGCTCAGCAGGCAGTGGTGGCCGAGCAGTTGCCGTGTGCCAGGCTCGTGCGATCCGAAGCACTTCGGGGGTCCACCAACAGCCCCCGGGGGGGCGCCCTTGTTGCCATCCCTGTTGGACAGAGAGGACCGGTGAGGTCACTTGCCCCAGGTCATAAGCTCGGTGGGGGGCAGTGGGGCTGGGCCAGGCCCTCAGAACCTGAGCCCCGAAGCTTCAGGAACCCACCCCGGGCACGGGGGAGAAGGCGCCCCCCCCACTCAGACGTGCTGTCCCCAAACCCTGGACGCCCAGGTTCTGGAGGCGCGGGGCTGGGGCGTGGGGCTGGGGGGGTGGGGGGACGTGGCTCCCCGGGCAGAGCCAGACGGACCCACCAAGCCAGAAGCCGGCCGCGTCCCCCGCGGGGCCTCGGGACCTGCTTTCTATTTCAGCCTTCCTGGCCTCTGGACGGCCCCGTGGGACCGGAACTGCCCTGTCTGTCTGCGTCTGTTCAGCAGGCCTCGGTGGGGCGGCCGGGACGCCCAGGCTTACTGACCTCGGGCCAGCGAGGGGGCTGTGTCCCCTGGGGACGCTACGGCGGCAGCCGGGGCTCTAGGACGAGCCTGTCCCCCTTCCTCGCCCGAGGTGGTGAGCTCCCCGTCACTGTCCCTGCTCCGAGCAGAGCCCAGATGGCCCGGCCCAGAGCCGCTGCGTGGGCGCTGGTGCTGGGTGGGCAAGAGGACTCGTGGCCTCCGAGGTGTGGGACACAGAGACCCCAGGCTCTAAATGTCACTGGTTCTAAGATTCCACGATTCCACATGATTCCAAGATGTTGTCCCTTCTAAGAGCCCAGGGCCGCCGGCTCCGCTCGCATCCGCAGACGGAGAATCAGACCCAGTGGCATTTCCTCTTCCTCACGCCCGCGGAGGCCGAGTCCCTTCCCCCCAACGGTTCTCCGCCCTGAACGTCCTCCCACGTCTTTCTAGACCCAAGTCCACCCTCGCTTCAGGGCGGCCTCTTCCCCGAGGCCCACCTGCCTTCCCTCAGCCAGCCCGCCTTCCGGGGGCAGCGTGGACCCGCATCACCCGCAGGCCTGTTTCAAGCTAGACGTTCAGTTAATTCCTCCCAGGTAGGGCCAGAAGTTTACTCGTTTCTCCCTGTCGGACACGCAGCACTTGTGCGGGTATACAGTAGGAGCTCAATAAATGCTCACTCATTTAAAAGCGGGGCAGGCAGGGCAGGGCTTCCGGCTACCAGGGCCCCATCATGGGCGCTTGGGCCTCTCGCCGTCACGGGGTTCCCCAGAGAGCTTCCTGGGTGCTGTACGCCTGTCCTGTATGCCACGTAGAGTCTCGCCCTCGCTACCCCTTCTTCCTAGTGTCTAACCACACTCTCTCCTGCTGCAGCTTGGTCTCGTCTTGCTGGGTGTTGGGGCTGCTCACCCCGCCCTCCCCTCCGAAGGGCCAGGCCGCCTCCTCTTGGTTGGTGAAGGGCACAGGGTGGGGTGCGACGCCCTTCTCGTCATCGGAGGAGCCAAGGCTCAGCGAGGGCAGGAGCCGAGGCCACCCGGCTACCAGGAGGTGCAGCCAGGATGTGAACCAGGCCCTGCGGGGTGGGGGCCCCATTTCTCTGCACAGAGCCCCCCCCCCCCCGGCACTGACAGGCACGGGGTGTGGATGGCAGGAGCCTGGGTGGACCCTGAGGGGCAGGCAGGTGGTGGGAATGGGCAGGGATGCTGTTTCGGTTGGCCAGGACGGTGGCTTTCTGGAAAGCCGGTGCCAGTTCTCCGGGCTGGCGGGCGCCGAGGGTCAGGGGGCAGGCCAGACCCCACTGCCGCCTCGGCCACCCACCCGCCCCGGGATCCCGGAATCCCAACGGCTCTGAGATGGGAAAGCGTGTTGGTCCCATGTCTGCGGACCAGAGCTGGCCCGAGGGTGTTTGGAAGCCGGGGACTCCCACTCGTGTGATCCCGGGACGGCTCATGGTGGAGTGACGGGTGTGTTGGGTGGAGGGGGCCGCCCCGGCCCCACGGGGCGTCGGGCAGATGTACAGCGTATACGTCTATTGTCTTTGAAAAATCTGCCCCGGGGATGCGGGAGCCCCGGCAGGTTCACAGAAGCAGCTGCGGATCCGGTTGTGTCCCGCATCTTAGGGGAAGTGAGCTGTGGTTGGTGGGGCCCGTCCTGGGGGCTGGATGTCTGGTCCCCACCAGACCAGGATCCACAGCCTTGGTGACAGGGTGCGGGTGGGGTCATTCGCCGCCAAGGAAGAAGCTGCTCCCCCCATCACTCTGTTCTGTTGAGCTGTTTGCCCAGAGGCCTCCCGGGGAGGTAAGCCGCCTCACCCCTGCCGGGCGCAGCCCTCTGTCGGGGATGGGGACGGGCCCTCCCTGCCCCGGCCCCCCGCACTTGCCCAGGAGACACTGTCTTCTCTCGTGTGGCCCCTCCAGGGCCCTGGTCAGGTCCTCAGAAGCCTCGGTGACTCAGGTCCCAGTTTGGGAACTGACCAGCTGTGGGAGCCTGGGCGGGGGCCTCATGGCCTGGGCTCAGCCTGCTCACCTAGTGCAGGAGACAAGATCCCTCAGCCCTGCCAAGCTCACGGGGCCGTGGAGGGGGGTCAGGGCTCAGAGTGGGACCTGGATCAAGGCTAGGTGGTGACCAGAGTCAGAGCTTGGTGTGACAAGGATAAGATTCCGTCTGTGAAGAGGATCAAGGTTCAGCATGTGGCCAGGATCGAGGCTCAGCGTGTGACCAGGATCAAGGCTCAGTGTGTGACCAGGATCCAGGCTCAGTGCATGACTGGGGCTCATTCTCTGGTGGGAGTCGGCAGTCAGGGTACTATCCCGCCTGGACACGTGCTGCCCTACCACCTGACTCTGGCACCTCTTAAGGAAGGATGTCACACTTCACCACTGCCTGGTGCCTCTGTGACCTACCTGGTGCCCTCTGTGCCCTGCCCGGTGCTCTCTGTGCCTTGTATAGTGTCCTCTGTGTCCTGCCTGGTGTCCTCTGTGTCCTGCCCGGTGTCCTCTGTGCCCTGCCCGGCCCCTGCCCCAGGGAGGCCTTTCCTCCTGGTGGGGAACAGGGAGGTGCTGGAGGTACCCCCAAGGCCCTTCCCGAGCTGTGCTGTTTCTCCCACGAAGCTGCTGGCACCTGGGACGGGGCATGGGGGGCCTGCGGGTGGAAGCGCTGGAAGGTGCGTGGGTGGGCTGGAGGGCCGGAGAGGGTGGAGGCCTGGGGCAGAGGGGAGACCGGGCCGGGCCAGGCCCTGTTTGCAGGCCATGGGGATGGCTGCCCGGGTCAAGGGTGCGCGTCCACGGCCAGCAGCCTGGTTCTGCGTCCACGGGGGCGATGGGGCCGCTCAGCAGAGGGAACGGCGGTCGGGCTGCTGGGGCGACTCGGGTGCCGGCCCGTCACCGTCCGCTCTCGGGAGTGAGCCGTGAGCCGTGTGTCCTGCCCAGGGGGGTGCCGATCCCCGTCCCCGCTCCAGGCTTTTCTTTTTTTTTTTTTAAAGATTTTATTGATTGATTCATGAGAGACACAGAGAGAGAGAGAGAGAGGGGCAGAGACACAGGCAGAGGGAGAAGCAGGCTCCATGCAGGGAGCCTGATGTCGGACTCGATCCTGGGTCTCCAGGATCACACCCTGGGCTGTAGGCGGTGCCAAACCACTGCGCCACCCGGGCTGCCCGCTCCAGGCTTTTCTCTGGGGCGGGGGCACGGAGCCTTGGATCTGGCTGGGAGATGGGTCAGTGGGTGCGTGGACAGGGATGGGCGTGGTGGTGATGGTGGCAGCAGGGATGGAGATGGGGGGCGGCTCTGGGCACAGCCTCCCCCCCGCCCCCCAAGCACCTGCAGCACCAGGGCCGCTAACACTGCGGAAATCGTGTGCTGGCAGCGGCGGCGGGGGCGGGGCGGTGGCCTGGGGGTGGCTGGATGGAGCATGGGGGAGTGAGGGTTACCCCGGGACAGGGCTGGGACCTCGCCCAAGTCCCGAGCAGCTCTTCTCGGAGCCCTGCATGGGCTCGGGAGCTAGATCTGATCCCCCCAGGGGCAGGGGACCCACGGCCCCCAAAGCCCAGGCATCAGGGTGTTCGTCGGAGGAAACTGCCCCGGGGACGGACCCCACTGCGCGGAACAGAAGAGGGGCGCCCTGCAGGCCCTGGGGGACGGGATGCAGTCACTGCTGGGGACCCAGCACAGCCCTGCAGAGCCCCTCCCAGCCTCCGCACCCCCACCGGCCTCGGACCCCGGGCTGCCCCGTGGCAGGGGCTTCCTCCAGGGTACGCAGGGGGGAGACCCTGCTGGTGAGGTGGGCGAGGGAGGAGCAGGGCTCGGCTCAGGCAGGAGTCACAGCTGGGGGCCAGCTCTGGGGGGGCCTCCTGTTGCCGAGGGGGGCGGCTCAGGTAGGTGGCAGGTGCAGAAGCAGGTGCTGCTCTGTGTTCTGCGTGTGTGTGTCCGGGACAGCGGCAGGGGGGCATGGCCTGGGGGGCAGCGAGTGTGGCTCTCAGGCCTCAGGAAGGACCCCTGGGTCCCGGCCCCTGGCCCACCTCTGCCCGCACCGGGCTCCTGGTGTGGGGGCAGGCGGCCCACCAGGGAATTCAAAATCAGTCGCCACAGGAGAAAGCTCTAGAATCTTCCATTCTTTTAGCTGGGAGGCCTGTCCAGCGTCGTCTCATTCAGGGCCTGGATCCGGGGTGCTGGGTGCTTGAAGTGGGGCTGTGGCCCCCAGAACTTGAATGCAAGATCCTGTTTGGGTTGTAAGGGTCTCTAAGCCTGTGCAGGTTAGAGGCGGGGCATGCTCCTGCCCCCTGTCACACGCGGGGGCGGGGGCAGGGCCAGGCCAGGCTGACTGCTGCTCCAGGGGCGTCTCCGCCCCCGCACCCCGGGCCCTCCTTCCGGGGCAATCTCTGTGTCCAGCCTGGTCTCTGGGAGGCTGGAGACACTGGGGTGGGGCTCGCATGAGGTGACGGGGACATTTTAGGATGACAGACTGACTCCAGTCCTGGCCCTGCTGCCTCCTGTCCCGCGCAAGTCACTTAGCCTCCCCGTGCCTCAGTTTCCCCGCCTCCGTATGATGAGGAGGTAAGGCTAGGCGCTGCAGCGAGGAGCGAGTGAGAAGACAGGCGCGTCTTGGGGTGCGGCTCCCGGCCGCGGGGGGCGAGGGCACAGGTGGGCAGCACCGTCACCTGGGAGCTTTGATCAAACATGGAGCCTCCACCCGGAGAGTCGGCGGGACCTGGGAGCAGCGTCACCTGAGGCCTCCCCAGGGGTCTTGTAGCCGGTCACAGTCACCGGGTGCTCCTCGGGGCTGCCAGCACTGCCACGCTGGATGGGACACGGGTGTCAGCTGGGAGCCCGGTCCCACCTGGGCCTGCCACCTCAGTTACTGCCTCACCTTGGTCTCAGGCGGGTGTCACCCCTGTCCCTCCAGCCTCCACCCTCCACCTCCATCCCTCTGTCCCTCCAACCTCCATCCCTCTGTCCCTCCATCCCCATCCCTCTGTCCCTCCATCCTCCATCCCTCTGTCCCTCCATCCCCATCCCTCTGTCCCTCCATCCTCCATCCCTCTGTCCCTCCATCCTCCATCCCTCTGTCCCTCCATCCTCCATCCCTCTGTCCTCCATCCTCCATCCCTCTGTCCCTCCACCTCCATCCCTCGGTCCCTCCATCCTCCATCCCTCTGTCCTCCATCCTCCATCCCTCGGTCCCTCCACCTCCATCCCTCTGTCCCTCTATCCTCCATCCCTCAGTCCCTCCATCCTCCATCCCTCTGTCCTCCATCCTCCATCCCTCTGTCCCTCCATCCTCCATCCCTCTGTCTTCCATCCTCCATCCCTCGGTCCCTCCATCCTCCATCCCTCGGTCCCTCCATCCTCCATCCCTCTGTCCTCCATCCTCCATCCCTCGGTCCCTCCATCCTCCATCCCTCTGTCCTCCATCCTCCATCCCTCTGTCCTCCATCCTCCATCCCTCGGTCCCTCCATCCTCCATCCCTCGGTCCCTCCATCCTCCATCCCTCTGTCCTCCATCCTCCATCCCTCTGTCTTCCATCTTCCATCCCTCTGTCCCTCCATCCTCCATCCCTCTGTCCTCCATCCCCATCCCTCTGTTTCTCCATCCTCCATCCCTCTGTCTTCCATCCTCCATCCCTCTGTCCCTCCATCCTCCATCCCTCTGTCTTCCATCCTCCATCCCTCTGTCCCTCCATCCTCCATCCCTCTGTCCTCCATCCCCATCCCTCTGTTTCTCCATCCTCCATCCCTCTGTCCCTCCATCCCTCGGTCCCTCCATCCTCCATCCCTCTGTCCCTCCATCCTCCATCCCTCTGTCCTCCATCCTCCATCCCTCGGTCCCTCCATCCTCCATCCCTCTGTCCTCCATCCTCCATCCCTCTGTCCCTCTATCCTCCATCCCTCAGTCCCTCCATCCTCCATCCCTCTGTCCTCCATCCTCCATCCCTCTGTCCCTCCATCCTCCATCCCTCTGTCTTCCATCCTCCATCCCTCTGTCCCTCCATCCTCCATCCCTCGGTCCCTCCATCCTCCATCCCTCGGTCCCTCCATCCTCCATCCCTCTGTCCTCCATCCTCCATCCCTCGGTCCCTCCATCCTCCATCCCTCGGTCCCTCCATCCTCCATCCCTCGGTCCCTCCATCCTCCATCCCTCTGTCCTCCATCCTCCATCCCTCTGTCTTCCATCTTCCATCCCTCTGTCCCTCCATCCTCCATCCCTCTGTCCCTCCATCCTCCATCCCTCTGTCTTCCATCCTCCATCCCTCTGTCCCTCCATCCTCCATCCCTCTGTCCTCCATCCCCATCCCTCTGTTTCTCCATCCTCCATCCCTCTGTCCCTCCATCCCTCGGTCCCTCCATCCTCCATCCCTCTGTCCCTCCATCCTCCATCCTTCTGTCCTCCATCCTCCATCCCTCGGTCCCTCCATCCTCCATCCCTCTGTCCTCCATCCTCCATCCCTCTGTCCCTCCATCCTCCATCCCTCGGTCCCTCCATCCTCCATCCCTCTGTCCCTCCATCCTCCATCCCTCTGTCCTCCATCCTCCATCCCTCGGTCCCTCCATCCTCCATCCCTCTGTCCTCCATCCTCCATCCCTCGGTCCCTCCATCCTCCATCCCTCTGTCCCTCCATCCTCCATCCCTCTGTCTTCCATCCTCCATCCCTCTGTCCCTCCATCCTCCATCCCTCTGTCCTCCATCCCCATCCCTCTGTTTCTCCATCCTCCATCCCTCTGTCCCTCCATCCTCCATCCCTCTGTCCCTCCATCCCTCGGTCCCTCCATCCTCCATCCCTCTGTCCTCCATCCTCCATCCCTCTGTCCCTCCATCCTCCATCCCGTCAAAACAAATGGACTTTACTTTGTCCCAGCTCTTGTAGATAACTATTTTCCCGTCTGTAAATCAAATCCTGTTTAAACCCCGCTTCAGCCCTTCCAGCCAGAGCCCCCACGGCGCGGCCTGCACCTCGTCTCCGGCGCGCAGGTTTGTTTAAGTCCGGCTGACACTTCTCCCGCCGCCTCCGTGTGTTTACAGTGGGGCTGTCAGCGGAAACTGCAGGTGTGGGAGGAAAGCCTCTGAGCTTATTCTGTTCAGACGGGGGTGGGGGTGGGGGTGGGGGTGGGGGGGCCCCGCGGGGCCATCGGGCCCTCTGCACGGGTCTGCATGTCACAGGGGAGTCCTCAGATGATTTCCCCTGAGGCTCAGAGGGGACCCTGCAGGCCAGAGGCAGACCTGAGACGCGGCCTCAGGCTTCCAGGTCCCCGCTGCCGCCCCCCCGCCCCCAGGAGGAGCCCAGGAAGGCTTCTCGGAGGAGGTGACGTCTGAATCGGGACTGTGAAGACTGAGGAGGGAACGGGCGCGTGGTGGAGAGAAGGGCGTTAGCAGCAGAAGACAGCGGCCAGTGCCGTCCGCGGAGGGGTGCGGCCAGCGTGCGGGCGGTGGGGGAGGCGCGGGGGGCCCTGGGGGCCGCCTGGTGAGGATTCGGGCTCCACCACGTCCCGCTGCTCGGCCGCGGTGGGCACATGCCCTGTTTCCTCGCCTGCAGGGTGGGGGGAGCGGTGGTGCCGACTGCTCAGGTCTTCACCTGGGGGCGCAGGTGGGAGCTGTGGTGGGTGACTGAGCAGGGCCACAGGGCGACAGGCTCTGCATGGCCGGGTCAGGGTGGGGGTTACACGGCACCCCCGACCCATCAGAGATCCCCGCCCTCCCTCTCAGCCAGCGTGGGATCGGGCTGGGCGGGCGTGGGATGCTGATGCAGGCCGGGGACGGGCGCCGGGGCGGCCTGGGGGTCTGTGCTGCCTCCCGGCCCTCGTACCCAGGCAGCCCTTCCGCGAGCAGGAGGGAAGCCCACGGAGCACGGCGGTGGAGGATCTCAGGGAGTCCCCACGAGCCCGGATGGCCTGGTCGGCGCCTGGAGCCACCCTCCCTTTGTGCCTCTGACGAGAGGGGCAGGGGTCTCCCGCAGTGGCCTCGGGCCCACCCGCACTGGCTCCCCGACGGCCCCTGAACACACCGGGCACGCGTCTGCCCCCGAGGGTGGGACGAGGACCCCCAGCCTGGGAGGGAGGAGTCATGCTCAGTGGCCCCCGCCAGGGGCTCCTGGGCCTGGGTGCTAGGGGCAGCTCTCCCACCCCGCCCGCATCGTCGCCCTGTTTTCGTTCAGGAGACAGTTGGTGCCCTCACGGCGCTGGAGGCCACCACCCTCCCTAGTTACAGGACAGCCGTCACCCCTAAAGGACCCCCCCAGCCCTGCGGGCGCCTTTGCGTCCCCTTTCCTCACCGACGACCCTGGGGCGGCCCTCACTTGGGCGGGCGTGGGCAGGCCTGGCGGGCGCCCTGCCGTCGGGCTCCGGGGTGCGCACCTCACCTCGGTGCCGCCCCGCATGGCTCTGTCGCCCGTGTGGGTGGTGGCCCCCAGGCAGACTACACTCGTCCCCGCCTCCCGTCCTCTGGTCACCTGGGCATGTCATCCTCTCACGTCCTCACGGGAACAGGGCTGGTGCAGAACAACGTGCCCTGAGAGCGAGCGCGGGCCCGGGTGCGATTGCGGCGCACGTGTCACCCTCCCCTCATGGTAGTGGCCCCGCTTAATCCCCGAGCTTGGTCCTAAGTCAGACCCAGGCCCCAGGGGCGCCGGAACCTGACACACGCCGGACCCCGCATGTCCGTGCCCTGTGCCCTGTGTATGCACGGACCTGGGAGAAGGTTTAATTCCAGGGGCTCCCGTACACTGAGGGGCTCCCTTACACTGGGGGGCTCCCGTGCACTAGGGGGGCTCCCGTACCCCGGGGGGCCCTGTACCGTTATTCTCTGCATCAGTGGATCTGTGCTTCTCCTCCCCCGCGGGGAAGTGGGGGTGTAATCGGGGCGTGTCTGAGGTGAGGTGTGTGACCTCCAGCTGTGCGCGCCGAGCTCCCTGGCACCTTCCTGTCCGTCTCCTCCACGGGGGCAGGGGGCGCACAGGCCTGGCACACACAGGTGCCCCACTGACGCTCCCTGAACCGTGAACACATTCGGAGCCACAGCTTGGGCCCCCCTGGGGTGTTCCCTTTGCAAAAGGAAACCTGCTGCTGCTAAAGAACTTTAGAGCTGTGACAACTGTTCCCAACGGCCCGGCCCGGGTCGGCTGTCTACCCCCTCCCCTCCCCCGCCGGGTGAGGGTACCCGCCTTGGGGCCCTGGCGAGGTGGGCAGCACCTGGCCCCTCCTCTTCCCTGTAAACCTGCTCTGAAGAAAATTCTCCAAGGGCAGTTTCGAGCCGCAGTGCCCCGGGCTCTAGGCTGGCCTCCTCTGGGGGGGCGCCCTCCCCGCCCTGGAGGCTGGGCTCGCTTTCCTCCAAGAGCAGGGTGCTCACCACCTCGCCAAGCGTGGGGTCCACGCACCACTCTTCTCTGAGCCCTAGGGGAATGGGGGGTCCCCCACCCCAGCACCCCATCCTGGACTCACTCGGATCTTCGCTACCTTGGGCCACTGCCCCTCTCATGGGGCGCCCCTGGAATGTGTCCTCGCCAGCAGGTGGGGGGGCTAAGAGCAGCAGGCCGGGGGGTTCGGGTGCCCCGGCTCCTCCATTTCTCTGCTGTTCACGTCGGGCAGATTCCACCCTCCGCTGAGGCTGGGTTTGCTCCGCTGTTGAATGGGGACAAGGGGACGCGGTGGGAAGCCGGCCTGGCGCAGGGCCTGCCGCGAACTCCGTAGCTGCCCGCGGCCACCCCAGAACCACGCCTGGGGATCCGTGGCCTGAGCCCTTGGAGGACACCCCACAGCACAGAGTGCAGCTGTCGGCGTGACCCCCGAGGCCCTTTGCTGCCGGGGACAGCAAGTTGCATGTCCCGATCCTGGTGGTGCCGGGCTCCCAACGTGCTCCCCACGTGCTCCCAACGAGCCGTGCACTTGCACACCTCTGCCTGTGTGAGTGCCGTCCCCCCGTCTGGGCTGCTCTGCCCACCTTGGGGTCCTGCGGCACCCCGCAAGCCCCCACCCTAATGTGCCCCAGACCCCGAGCGTCGGCCTCCCCTGGAAGGCAGGGCCCATGGCTGCAGAGCCTACAGATGGTGACCCGGGGACCCGGGCCGCTGGGGCCTGTGCCCGGTGGATGGTGGGCACTCTTCCCGGCCAGGGAGCTGCACCCAATGTCCACGTGGACGCCCCGGTACGTGGTGGTCAGGGTGCAGACTGGTGAACCGTGTTTGCCGTTGAATGTTTGGATGCTCCTGTGACAGGGAACTCATTACATCGTTAGGTCCTGCTTGCAGCCACGGCAGCGTCCCGGGAATGGGGGTTCGGCCCCCCTACAGTCTCCTGCAGGGAGCGAGGGGTCAGCGGCCCAAGGCCGTGTGGGTGGTGGGTGTGATGAGCCATGGGGTGCCCACCTCTGCAGGGGGGCCGCCAGGAGCTGCGCTTCCACAAGCCATGCTGCCCCCTGGTGGCCGAGCCCCGGAAGTGCCGGAGCTCCCGAGGTCTCCGTCGCCCGTGGGCCCCTGTCCTGGCGTCCCTGAGGTCCTGTCGTTGGGGATACGGGGGATCCGGGCAGCGAGGGGACCATGGGCCCCATGGAGAAGACAGACAGACAGACACACACACACACACACACACGTGGAGGATGGGTGTCTTCTGGCTTGGGCCGGCCGGGCAGTGGCCCCCACGGGCCCTTTCCCGTGGGTGAGGGTGGTCAGGGACCCTCAGGCCATCAGAGTTCCCTGGCCGGGACCCAGGGTTTCCAGGAAGTGTTCCCCACCGGCCCGGTCTCACACCCACGCTCTTCCCACAGACACCACGAGAGGGCGTCCGCGAGGCGTGCTGGATCCCAGAGAGGCCCACCCGCCCGGGGCCACGGGGAGGGCGGCCCTTGTGGGCCGCTGGGCGTGTGGGGGGCGGGGGGGACTCTCCCTTGGGAACTGGAATCCGCCAGGTGCAGCAGCAGGTGCGGGCGGGCCCGGCCTGCAGGGTTGGGTGGCGGGCACACCTGGCCTCTGCACACGCTGGAGCACTCCTGTCTCACTGGGCCGACATCTGCTCGGGGTGCAGCCTCCCTGAAATTCTGATGCTCGGGACACACCCTTCCCGGTTCCCAGACCCGGTGGGCCTCCCCCGGGGGCTCCCCTCTGTCCCTGGGGAGCTGTGGGCGGGCTCCCTGGCTGCAGTGTGCAGCCCCCAGGGCAGCCTGGCACAAGGACTCACCACGTGTTGGTCAGAGCCAGGGCTTTAAGCCAGCATAGGGTGAAACAGCTGGAACTCCCCGGCTTAGCTGGGGACCGTCCCCCAAGCAGGGACTCCAGCTCACACGGCCCCCCCAGGGCTCCCACACCCCACTCCACCCTGGCACAGGGTAGGGGGGAGACCCCCTGTCTCCCCCGCAGGGACCTGAGCCCGTCCTGCCCTTGCCCCCTGGTCAGCGGCCCTGCTGCTTCCCACATGGACTCAGGGCTGGCCTGTGACCAACGGGGGACGGCTGCGTGTGACTCCCGGAGCCGCTCAACCTGGGGGAGCTGGCCACGGCGTGTGAGGGCTCCTGGCACAGCGAGGGCCCGGGGTGCACCAGCCAGCACGGTGGCCCAGCCGGGACGGGGAGCCAGCCCGGAAGCAGGTCCTCTCGTCCCCAGCTGTGACTGCTGCTCACCCGAGAGCCCGAGCCAGGACCCCAGGACCGCCCGCCGCCGCTCGGGCTCCTGACCCCCCGACCCTGAGAAAGGCCAGATGATGACCGGCTGGTGTGGGCTCTGGGTCTGAGCTGACTTGTTTTGCAGCGTAGTGAACCAACATACGCAAAGAAAATTCGTCATCATTTAAGTAACGCGGTTGTGTTACTGGAAATTCGGACGGAGAGACACAGTGGCTCTCACTGCTCCCTCACACCAGCCTGTGCTTCCCCAAGTCTGGGTTCTTCTTCCCATTGTTTTTTTTTTTTTTTTTTTTAAGATTTTATTTACTTATTCATGAGAGACACAGAGAGAGGCAGAGACCCAGACAGAGGGAGCAGCAGGTTCCCTGCGGGGAGCCCGACGTGGGACTCGATCCCAGGACCCGGGGTCACGCCCTGAACCACCCAGGCATCCCTCCTCTTCCTCCTCTTCTGTTTGGAACATGGTTGCTCGTTCGCTTGCCCTGGCGGCGGAGCGTGTGGTGGGGCCCTGGGTGCCGGGTTGTACCGGGGTGACACCAGGTGAGGGAGCAGCCGGGACAGCCGACACGCACGGGTGTTACGGAGGTGCCTCCGTGCTCCCAGGGCCTCCTGGGAAGGGCCCCGATGCCCCCACGGAGGCCTGTCCTGGGGGGCTAATGGCTTTGAGGCTCAGTGCGCACTGGGGTCACGTCGGGCGCATCAGGGTGAGGAGGGTCCGGGGGCGCTCAGACAGGCTGCTGTCGCCGTGGCTGAGCGGCAGGGGCGGGGCTGGGACACGGCCAGCAGGGCGTCTTCTCTGGTGTCACGGGTACACTTGCACCTGCACGGACTTGACACTAAACAACAAGCTTTCTGGGGATGACCCTCAGAGGACAGTCTCAGGGTGGCGGACTGAGCACCGTCTTACCCTCTGAGGCTGGGGCAAGCACGATGGGCCCGCTCTCTGGACAGGGAAACCGAGGCAAGGACCGGTTACAGCATACAGCCTGCCGGCGGAGGCTCAGAAGAGGAGGCCGCCACCTGCAGCCCACCTGTGGTCCCCGGGGTGGCCTCGCGGCCCCTCCTGCAGCCCTGCTGCTTCTGGGGTCTGGGGACAGCCAGGCCTAGGGCCCTGGAGGCCGCTTTCTGGAAATCCACTTAGCACTGACCTCATCTTTGTCCTGCTCCAAGCTAATCTGCTAATCCTGCCCGCCCCAGGGGCCTGTGCTGTCTGGCGGCTCCTAATCTACCCCCAGAGGGGGGCTCTTCTCACCAAGCTTGGGGGAGGCGGTGGTGGGGATGGGGTCTTTCCCATGCAGCTTTCCTCAATCCCGGGGGTCTGGGCGTCTGCAGCTCAGGCCTGGATTCGGATTCTCTCGGTCCCCCGCTCAGCCATCACCTCTTCTCCCGCATCACAATGAAGTCGGTTCTGAGCCAGCCCGTCCCACCGAGAAATCAGGATTCTTCTCACACCCTGTCTCGCCCCTGCGTCCCACCCATCGCTGTGTGTGCTCCCCAGGCTCCCCAGACCCGGGTTAAAACCCCGACTCTGCCGTAACTGAGTTCGACGCCCTAACTGCCACACTGGGTCCTTCCTCCAAGGGGCATGGTGTGCGGCCACCCCGAGAGGCCCTGGCCGGGGTCGGCACTCAACCAGCGTCTGGGGATGGAGCTGCCCCAGCTCCTCCTCCCTGCCCGCACTGGTGCCAGGTGCCAGGAGATGACCGAGACCCCGGGCCCGGGAGCCCACGGGGGAGGCCACACCCCTGCCCCCCTGCAAAGGGGGCCTGGAGAGAGAGACCCACCGTGAGAGTTCAGGCAGGGGAGGAGGAAGAGTCTGAAACAAGTCAGGGCTGGGGGGGTACAGGTGCGGTGCTCCTGCGTCAAGCTAAACGTTAGGAGCAGATTAACCTGAGAGTCCCACAGTGACGGGGCAACGGGCTGCCTCGGTGGATGCCGAGACCCCCGCGGAGTGGGAGTCCTTTTTGCCAGGACCTCAAGCCTGGAATGTACCCCAGATGTTGCACCGAGGACAGGGAGCCCCAGCTGTGTGGTTAAAGGTGGGAGGTCTGGAAAAGGTCTAGTCCTGACCTACCGTGTGGTCTTTGGAAGTTGTTAGACCCCCCCCCCCCCATGTCTCATCAACAAAATAGGGAGAACGACAGTTGCCACCTCATGGGGCTGTGTGGGCAGCAGAGGAGCTGGTGAGCAGAGATTAGAATTCAGGTCCTCTGGCCCCCTGCTGACTCTAGCGGAGGAACCGGGGGCCTCTGGGCACCATCAGATCACTCCCATCTATGCATGAGCACATCTGTCCCAGATGCTGGTGTGAATGCTGGGAATGCTGCGGGGGACACAGGTGGGGTCCTCACCCAGACCACCATCAGCGTTGAGCCTAACTGCCTGGGGGGGAGTTTCTGGCAGAGCTAAGAGGACAGCAGAGCTGAGTGGGGGGACGGCCAGGGGAGACTGAGCTCTCAGGGGAGCCAGGCAGCTGGCAGGTACAAGGTGTGAAAGAGGCAGCTCAGGGATTGTCCGGGGCGAGTTTCCATGCAGAAGGAATAGCAGGTGCAAAGGCCCTGGGGTGGGATGGCCCCTGACTGCTGGAGGAAGAGCAGGCCCGTGTTGGAGGCCGCGGCAGGACAGCGGCAAGTGGAGGGAGCCTAGAGGAGCAAGCCCTGGCCCCATCAGATGGCCTTGGGACGGTGAAGCGCCACCACGAAGGGTTCTGCATAGAGCGGGGAGCGCTCTGACTCCTGCCTTCCAGGGTCACCCTGGCTGCCGAGGGTGGGTGGCCCGACGGGCCGTGGAGGCAGCGCCAGGGCGAGCCTCCAACTGGGAGGAGAGGCTGGGCATTTGCTGGGGGGGGGCAGGGGGCATCCATGGACTGGCGTGGGGGGACACTGGCGATTCCGTGCCCACCTCGCTGGTCCCCCTGTCCTGGGCCTCCTCCGCA
Organism: Vulpes vulpes; assembly: GCF_048418805.1. Taxonomy (NCBI): domain Eukaryota; kingdom Metazoa; phylum Chordata; class Mammalia; order Carnivora; family Canidae; genus Vulpes; species Vulpes vulpes. The sequence continues at coordinate 1,320,407 of NC_132792.1, read as the reverse complement.
GCCACCTGTGGCCACGAGCTTCCGGGGAAGTGCCCATCCCCAAGGGGCCCCCCACCAGCCCCCAAACCTCCCCCAGGCTGGCTGGGGCTGCACTGGGGCAGGCCCACGAGGCACAGAGCAACGGCGCTGGGCCTGCTTCTATGGGCACCTCTGCGCGTGCGCCCCCCCGGGGGGCTCCAGGCCCACGCCCTGAGGACCCCCTCCAGGCGCCGGCTCCCGGGGCCTCGAACCCTGTGCGACCCCAACGCGGCGGGGGGTGGCGGCTCTGCAGCCGCGTCCTCCCAGCACTCGGCCTGCAGCCCCGCGGACAAGTGGGGAGGTCGAGGCACCCACAGGTTCCATAGGACTCTTGGCCCCGGGTCCCCGCTCAGCCCCGGGGCGCCCGGCCCTGCGCCCCCCCGGCGGCCCCAGAGCGACCGAAACGCGCCCCGCAGCTGGCCCGCCCGCGCCGGGGCCGAGGTCTGACCCCTGGGCCCGCCCCCGTGCCACGCCCCTTCTCTCCGGGGCGGGGCCTCCGGGGCGCGCGCGCGCGCACGCGGCCGCGGTGGGGAGCGCTCCTATTGGGCCGCGCCGCCCACGTGACCCAGCAGCCCCGGCCGCGCGCCCGCAGGCTGCGCGCGCCGACCCCCGTGCACGCGCGCGCGCCGCTGCCCCCGCCCGCGGAGCCGGCGCCGGGACCGCCAGGTCAGTCTCCTCGGCGCGCGCTCGGGCTGGGGGCGCGCGGCGGGGGCGCGCGGGGCCGGGGGCGCGCAGCTCTCCGCGCGGCCGCCTCCTGCGCGGGGCGCGTCCCGGGACCCCCCGTCCGGCCTGGTCGCCGCCGCGGCTCCTGCGGGAACGGGAACGCGGGCCTGGGCGCGGCCACGTGCAGGGGCTCGGCCGGGAGGCTGGAAGGACGGAGCCCGCTCCTGAGCCTGGGGCCCGGTGACCCCGTCCCCTGCCCCCCCCTCCAGGGCCCGATGCCCCTGGGTCTTGCGCCCCGGTCGGCGCCCCGTTCCCCATCGGCACAGTTTGGGGGGACTTGGTCTCTGCTGCTGTAACCCCACGGGCGTCCCGGTCCTGCGGGAGGACAGGGCTGACCTGAGCTCGGCTCGCACCCTTGGCAGGGCTGGAAGCCTGGCGCTGCCACCTGTCCGAGCCCCAGCCCGGCTGCGGAGCCAGGTGTCGGCGATGAACAGGTGGCTGTGCGCTCGGCCCGGCTCCGGCTCCGGCTCCGCTGGGCAGCTGGTGGGGAAGGGCGGCCGCTGCTGCAGGCCCCCGAGCGCGCCCCCGTGTGGGCGGGTGACCTCTCAGGCCGTGCCTGGCCACGGGGTGAGGCTGCCCACTCGTGACGGCAGCCCTGAGGGCGGCAGAGGGCGTCCAGGCCAGCAGGTCACAGCGCCCACGGGCACCCCAGCCCTGGGGTGGGGCTCTAACCGCGAGGCCTGCGCTGCACCTGGTCTCCTGGTCTCGGGCTCTGCGGCCGACTCTGCCTGTGATAGCGGTTGGCATCAGTGTGGACTCAGGGGGGCGTGCACCTGGGCCGGAGCAGGTGGGGTGTGGACCAGGTGGGTCCGGGGTACCTGTGGTCCTCTAGTCCAGGGCCCCTTCAGAGCTCCCTGCAGGAGGCCATGCTTCACTGACCTCAGATCCTCCCATGAGGTGATGGGAGGGGGAACAACCCGCTTCGCTGTGAGGAGGCCCAGGGAGGTGGAGTCAGGTGCACCTCACCTGCAGATCTAACCAGAGCCTCGGTTTGCCCATCTGTGGAGTGGGTGCTGTTTGCCCCACCCAGCGCGCTGTAGTAGGGAGCAAACAGCAGAGGCACTGATCCTGGGGGGCCTAACCTGAGGCGGGTGTGGGTGTCTCTCCACCCTCATGGCCTCTGTTCAGGGGGAGAGGCTGCCCCTCAGACGTCCCTGTGAGGAGCTGGCCACCCCCAACACAGCCCATAGCGGTTGCCAAGCCCTTCTGTGTGCCAGGCCCTGTGCTGGAATCGGGGGTGAGGTGAGGGGCAGCCTCAGGAGCCCACTGGCTGGAGGGCGGCAGGGCAGGTCATGGGCCGCCCCCCACCCGCGGGGTGGGGTCAGTGCGGTGGGAGAGGAGGCAGGTGGTGAACGGATGGGACCTCCGGGCTGTCTCCTCGCTCTTGCTCTTCTCCAGGACACCTTCCCTGGCCGCCAGGATGGGGCTGGGGGCCCCAGCTCGTCCCCTCTGTCTCCTCGGTGCCGGCTTAGGCCCTGGCCCAGGGTGGCTGGCCAACGCGGAGTCAGCGGCGTGGCCGGGCTGGACGGGGGAACGCCTGGTGGCCGGGCTCCTTTTCTAGATGAGTCTGCGGGTTGGAAGGTGAGGGGGTCCTGGAGGTGCCAGGGTTGGGAACCCCAACAGTGCCGTCAGGGCACTGGGCAGCGGTTGCTGGGAAGTGCCCTTCAGGCGCTGGCTTGAAGCATTGGCCTGCGTGACTTCACGCCCGCGGCGTTGGGAGGAGGCGCACGCGGTCAGCGGAGCTGCTGGGAGCCCGCCCTGCTGCCCGGTGGGCTGTCCTGTGCTGGGGTCTTGGGGCTCCCACCCAGATGGGGACGCTGGCACCTCACTGGCTGGCCGGCCCAGCAAGGGGGGGCTCATGTAGAAAGGGTACGGGCATCTCCAGGCAGCATCTGGCTGGGGGGGCAGAGCCGGGGGCTGCTGGGGAGCTGATACCGCCCCCCGAGACCTGGGCCTTGCCCGTTACGGGGGCTCCAGGCCTAACTGCAGGCTGTAACCAGACAGTGCGCTGCGGTTCCTCCCCGCCGGCCAGCCCTGGCCTGTGCCCTCCGAGGGGCGGGCCTCCCCACCAGCTGCCTGGCTGGCTGCCTCCTACACGAAGCCCACCTAGACCACCCCAGGGCGCTGTTTTTGAGCTGCCCCGCCTCCTCCTGGCCCCCCTTGCTGTCACTTCCTCTCTTCAGTCCCTGGCACCCCTCGTGGTCCCTGGGGGCTTTTCCCAGTGCTGCCAGGTACAACAGGTGAGGCTGAGCTAGAGTCAAGAGGGCCTGGATTTCGAGTTTCTTGCCAGCTTCCTCATGCCTCGGCCCTCAGTTTCTGCATCTGTGAGATGGGAGCAGCAGGGCGTGGGGTCAGGCGCGTGGGCGGACACCTCCCTGGCACCCTGAAGGTGTGCGGGAAACACAACGTCCCACTTTCCAACCTGGACCATGGCCACGGCGCCGAGCCTCCTTGCTGGGGGCCGGGAGGGTTCTCGCCATCTGTGCGGTGGTCCTCAGCGGGCTGGGCGCCTTTAGGGTGGCAAGGTGGCTTGGGATCTGGCTCTGAGCAGCCAGGCGGGCCTTCTGTTCTCAGTGTGCCAGCCAGCTCGAGAGCCTACTGTGTGCCGGGCCCTGACAGGCGGTGCGCAGGACTGCTCTGGAGCTGGCGGCCCGGTGCAAGGAGACGGCCCGGGAGCTCACATGCGCGCAAGTAGCAAATGTGCCAGGAAACGATGGGCTGGGGTCGGGGGCTGGCAGGTGGTGGGGAGGACGGCCTGGGGGAGGCCGTGTGGCTGAGCCCCCGCGGGCGTGTCTCTGTCTCATCAGACCCTTCTCTGGCTTGGGCCAACGATGCAGGTGGCCGAGGGGGCGGAGGGCGGGCCTGGGGTGTGTCCAGGTTCTTCTGTGCCAGCTGGGGCATGTGGCACCGAGGACGGGCATCTGGACATGTGTGGCCCTGCTCTGGTGGACTCTGCCTTCGGTCGGACTCTGCCCGCCTGGTCTGGGGTCTGTCCCCGCCCGGCCTCAGCGGGCAGCCCCGGGAACAGAAAGGAGAAGCTGGGCGTGTGTCCTCAGCCAGGCAGCAGGTGGTGGGCACCTCTGGACATGAGGGCTTGGCGGGCACGGAGGTGGCTGGAGTGTCTCCCTCTCTGAGGCGACCATCTGCGGGGATGGCTGGGGTGAGGGTCTGGCCCTGGAGGGGCCCAGTGGGACCTGTCAGCCTTCAGACCTGCACCTGCCCTGCCCGTCTCCCGCTGTAGGTGCCCAGGCCTCCAGCCGCTGATCCTGCTCTGTCCTGGGTCTTCCGGCCCGTGGGTACTGTGCTCCTCCTGTGTGCCCGGCCCGAGCTTGGCGGGTGCTCAGGGTGCGGGAGGGTGGAAGGTCACTGCAGGCCAGCAAGGAGGAGGGCCCTGTGTCCTGTGCTTGGGGGCTGCCTGCTGGGGGAGGCACAGGGCCAAGAAGGGGGCTTCGGGCTCCCGCTGTCCTGCTGGGTGGCCCTTGGGGTGGGCGTCGTTGCCAGAGTCTACCAGCAAATGAGGGCTGGACAGGATAGTGATCGCCAACCACGCAGTCACCCCCCCGGGCTTGGTGCTCCTCGAGGGGCTCATACGTGTCCCTCAGGAGGTTCTGATGCCTCCAGGCAGGAAGCACCGTTGCCGATACGGGCGGATGGAGGGTTGGGAGCCCGAGACTGCAGCCTGACTCAGATTCTGGGGAGCCGTGGCGTGTTCTAGAGCAGGGGTGGTGGCATGAGCAGAGCCTGGAGGGCTGACGTCCCTGAGGTATGGGCCTAGAAGTGGGAGCGTCAGGGGGACGGCTCCAGCCGTGGGGGTCTGGGGTCTTGGCTGCGTGGCTGGGGGCTGATGTGCTGGACGGGGCTCTAAGCCGAGGACGTCAGGGTGAGCGCTGCCTTGGGCCTCCGCGTCCGGGCACCGCTGCCCAGAGCACACTTAGTGCACGATGGGTCACTGGCTGCCTGGCTTCGGGCCAGTTCTCCTTTGGGGTCTCAGTTTCCCCTTCCGCAGACGGGGGGCTCTGAGCTGCCCTCTCCAGCGCCTCTGTCCCCACGGCCCCTCCTGGGAGCTGCGGAGGCCCGTTCCCACGGCCTGCCTGGCCGCAGAGACCCCAGAGCCGGGGCTGGTCCAGCGGGTGGAGGCCCTGCCCTGGCCCCTTCCCATGGGACTGGTGCTCCCAGCCACTCTGCTGGCCCCGCGGCCCCTCTTGTGACTCAGGCTTCCTGGAAGCGGTGCGGGAGGGTACCGAGGATTCCCCGCCACCCCACCCAGGGTTCCCCCCTGCTGGCCCCTGACCCGCCGCCGCCCCCCGAGGCTGCACGTGGTGGGCTTTACCTCTTTCGCTTGGCCCCACCCCTGAGGGTGCTCCTTTCTGCTGGCACCCCCGCCCCCCGCCATCTGCTGGTGCCGGGACCCTGGCCCCCTCCCCACTCTCTTGCCTGGACCAGGACCTGCCAAAGCAAACATTTTCTCCGTTTTCATGTCCCTGCGGGGTCAGCTGTGGAGCTCCTCTTGGGCTACTCTCTGGCCGGCTGCCCCGTGGCCCATCTGCTGGGAATTGCCATGCCTGGGGGTGCCCGGGGCTCTCCGCGGTAACCTCGCCGTCCCCTCCACGTGGTCCTAAGGAGCCCAGAGCCACGGTCCCGGCTCTGCTGGGTCTCTCTGGGTGACCCTGGGCTTGTCCCCTGTGCTTCCTGGGGCTCAGTTTTCTTTTCTGGAGAATGGGGTGCTCGGAGCATAGCATGGACCTCGCAGCAGACTGGATGGGAGGTCAGGCTGAGGGCGGTGGCCTTGGTGGCCAAGCTTCAGCCACCTGAGCCAGGCTGCTGCTTCCCTTCAGCTCCGTGTGACAGGATCACACCAGGCTCTCCGTCTACACTCACCGAGGGCCCGTGACCTCGGGAAGCGCAGCCCGTGGTGCCTTGGCTTCTCTGGGTGTCAGGTGCGCTCTCGGGCGGGGTGGGCCCGTGGGGGGTGGGCAGAGGCAACCCCACCTGCCCTGAGGCTCATGTGGTGGGGGGATATCCCAACGGGGCCCCACTCTGTCGTGGTGATGGTTTAGTCCAGATTTAGTTCCTCATAAAAATTCAAACAGCCCAGGCAATCTGTGGGCTCCGCGCTTCTGGGCACAGGCTTGATTTCACTGGAGCAGACAGTTTGCGTCTCACTTGAAACGGGCCCCTCCTGGTGGCACCCGTGAACCCAGGGGTCCGGGTCGGGATGGCCCCGTGTGTAGGAGGCCAGGAGCTCCCCCACCAGCTCCATCTTGGCCGCTGTGACCCAGCAGGGGCTGCCCAGCTGCCCAGCCCTGCACTGGCCCCCGTTGGGATGGGAGAAGGCAGAGTGAGGGGGTCCTGACCCTGGGAGGGACTCTTGGGTGAGCAAGACCTGCAGGACACAGCAGTCACTTTCCTAGAGTGTGGGACCCTCAGACTTTGAGGCTGTGGTGGGGCAAGAAGTCACGGTGGCCTTCTGGGAGGAGGGGGCATCTGGCCTGGGGGTGAAGGATGTGGGCATCGCAGTAGCGGCGGTGGGGGGGTGACTCCCAGGGCTCGGGGCAAGTTAACGGTGTCGCGGGGCCAGCTCTGTGGTCAGCCCCGCTCTGGGCCGGCGGTGGGATCTCGCCCAGGGCCCCCGTCCCAGCTAGCCGTTTCCCAGGTGGGGGCTGCGTGTTTGGGGTGGGGCACCCCGCTCGGGGGGGCAGGTCGGGGAGTGTGCTGGGGTGGGAGGCAGCTGTGTCCCGAGCTCCTTCAGCCGGGCTGGTGCAGTCCTCGCAGAGGGGTCTGGAGCCAGGAGCCCCCAGGTGAGGGGGGTGGGAGGGCACGGGGGGTCCAGCCCTGCACGGCCACCAGCTCACGCTCCCCTCTCTGGCCTCGATTTTCCCATCTCTGGAGTCGGGCAGGGAGGACGGGCCCCCACCGGTGGGGTGACAGCCTGGTAAAGGGGCGTCCGGAGAGCAGAGGGGAGGTCCTACCTCTGGCCTTTGGCTAACTTGCCCGCCTGTGCCTCAGTTTGCCCCTCTGTAGGCGGCGTGGGAAACCCTTCCGTGGGGATGTTGGGAAGCATGAGAGGGCGCTGGGTCCCGGCAGCCGAGGCGCACCGTGGGTGCCCTGCTGCTGGTGACATAGCCCCCCCACCCGCTCTTCCGTGACCTCGGCGGCTGGGATGTTCCCACGGCCGGGCAGCCGCAGGAAGCCATCTGGAGGCCTTGTTTACCCTCCCCCAGCCTCCCTGGCAGGAAGTCACCGGAAGGGCCGTCCCGAGGGGCCCCCAGGCCTGTGAGGACAGCCAGTGGCCGGGGGTCCCCAGTGGAGCAGGGGGGCAGGGAGCACGGAGGACTGACCAGGGCGGAGCTGGGTGCTCCCGGGCCCCCTGGGGCACGCGGGCTGGAGTGCGGGCGGAGCTGTTCATCAAATGTGTCCGTCGGTACGTCCAGCCTGCTTGCCACCCCTCCCCCGCACGGGCCTCAGATGGGGCCCAGCATGGCCATGGCCCATGAAGCCCAGCCTCAGCCCTGCTGCTCTGTGATGGTCGGGGAGGGGTAGGGCCCAGGGAGCCACAGGGGGGCCCCTAAATGGGGCCAGGGGGACCTCGGTGCCAGCTGGTCAGAAGGAGGGGGCAGGAGGCAGGGGGCAGGCGAGCAGGTGTGGGCAGAGGCTGTGGCCTCTGGGAGCGTGGCTGAAGGGAGCGGGTGCTGGGAGGTGAAGCAGAGGGGTGGCAGGGTCTGGGGGCGCGGATGGTGGTGGTAGGGCTGGTGGTGGCCCCGAGACTGTTCTCTCCACGCTCCCCTCGGCGACCCTCGGGTCGGCCTGCAGGTCTGGACATGCCTCCAGCAGGATCAGGGCCCGGCTTCCGCCCCTCGGGACGTGCCCGGCTGCCCTGGCATTTGCAGCGGCCCCGATGCCCACTGACTGGCCCGAGTGTGGCTGGCGGGGCCCGGGGACGGTTCCCACGGACGCTGCCAGCTGGGTCTGCCCGGCCCGAGGAAGGACGCTGACCCCGCGGGCCCTTGGCTGCTTCGCGCCCGACGTGCCTCCGCCCTCAGAGGGAGCCTGGGGGGCTGGGGGGCAGGCGGCCCTGCCCGGGGGCCTCGGGAGCTAAGGAGCACCCCCCCCCCCCCCGTTTCTTCCTGTCCTCACCCCTCCCCTCCCCGTCCCGCCTCCCCCACTCTGGCGGGCTCTGTCGCAGGGTCCTTATGGGCAAAGCCCTCCCTGAGAGTGTGCCGGGGTTCTGGGGGCAGGGTGAGTGTCTCCCCCACCCCTCCCGTGAGGAAGTGAGCGTGAGAACCAGGACTTGGGGCGGGATCCGGGATCCAGGAGCTCGGTGGCCGGGAGGCGTGGCCGTCAGCGGGTCTGGGGTGAGACTGGATGTTCTAGTGGCGTCCGTGGGCCTGGCCCAGGGGGTCACCAGCTGTTTCCGAGCGCCTACTGCGCGCCGGGCCCACTAGTCTGTGGCCCAGCCACCCGGCTGGCCTCCAGGTGTGGGTGCCCCATTTGCAGAGTCCGGGCTGCCCCCGTCTGAGCAGCCCTGGCCTGGCGCCCCGCTGCGTAAGGGGGACTAGAGAGGCTGTAAAAGGTGGTGGCTCCTGCGTGCCCAGGCATGAGTGAGGCAGCGAGGTGGGGGCTGCGTCCTGGGGCTGCTGAGACCCTCTTACGATGAGAGAAGCCTGGAGGGGGCGTGGGGTGGGGGGCGCTGGGCCAGGAGTCCAGAGCCGGGGGAGGCTGGCCTGGGGATGGTGGCTGGCCTCAGCTCCCTACGCTGTTTCTTCCTGGGTGCAGGGGCTGTGTCGATGGCGCAGGATAAGGCCGGGGTCCCCACTCACCTCCCTTTCCACAGGGGGGCCTGGGTGGCCGCTAGATGGAGGGCAGGAGGCTCTCTGTGTATTGGGCAGTCAGGTTGGGCAGGAGCTCTTGGAGGGCTAAGGGCCTCTCTTGCTGTATCAGGGGCTGTGAGCTGTGGGCATCTGGCCCCAGGGTCACCACCGGGTTGCTGTGGCCAACTTTGTTGTCGTGCCAGGAATTGAACTTTTGTCCCCACGCACTCCCTTGGACCTGAGCACAGCCATGGACAGCATCTAGGTGTTTGGTGTTTGTGAGCTGGTGGGCGGGCCTCCAAGGAGGGGGGAGGCATTGGATGGGCAGGTGGGGCCAGGAGGGATCCTGGGTAGGTGACAGCATAGGAAGATGTGGGGACAGAGTGCTCCTGGCATAGGGCAGGTCGCTGGGAGAGCAGGAGCACAGGTGAAGCTGGAGCAGAGCAAGGAGGGGAGTGGGGGCAGCAGCCGGTGGGTGGGGCCTGCAGGGGTGGGGAGGGGAGTGGGGGGGCAGCAGCTGATGGGTGGGGCCTGCAGGCGTGAGGAAGGGAGTGGGGGGCAGGGTGGGGCACCCAGGACCCAGGATGCCCGGGTGGGGGCTGGCTCTGGGTAGACGCTCCCCAAAGTCTCGGTGACAGCGGGTGGCCGAGGCAGTGCTGTCTCACCTGTCACCCCCCCCCATGGAGGCTCTCCTGCCCCCGCTGGGGGTTCTGGGGGTTTCTGTTCCTCTCCTGGTGCTCGATTGTGTGACACACCTGGACCTGGGGTTGCAGAGACCAGCCCGCCCCCGTGGTGCCCGAGACTCAGGCCGCCCAGCGCTGCCTGCCCCGCGGGTTCCCCTGGAGGCCGGGCCACCTTTCTGCTGCCGGCCCCTTCCTGCCTCCTGTCTGCCCGGACGCCCGGCCCGCGTGCCCTTCTCAGGGGGCCCTGGGGCCTGGGGCTCTCCAGCAGGTCACACAGGGCCACCCAGCTCTCCGAGATGCCCGTCCCTGCTGCTCATGAGCTGGGGGTGGCCGGGACTCTGGCAGTCCCCTGGGCGTGTGCCGTTTGGGGCTGACGGAGACGGTGGCCCTCGCACGGGGCCCGGTGCTCCGTCGCTGCCGGCTGGGAGCCCTCCGTGCCCGATTCACCTCTGAAGCGCTTTGCCCTGCTGTCTCCCTGCCCCTTGAATAAATCTTTGACCCGTGCTCACTTCCTCGTGCGCGTGTTTGTAACCTCTAAAGATGCTCTGACAAGTCCTTCCTGACCTTGAAGATGGGCCCCGCTGCCCAGCCTGGAGCCCTTGGGGGGCCCACCTGTCCCTGCCCAGCGGCTTGGTGCACCCCTGACAGGCCCGGGAGGGGGCCGACCAGGGGCTCCCACCCTGTTCCACGCCCACGTTCCTGCCTGGACCCCCCAGGCCCTGCCCCCCACCCCCCGACCCCCGGCATAGTCCCTCCCTGGGTTTCTTCTCTCACGTGGGCGCCTGAGGAGCTCCGCTGGTTCCGCTGGGGGGGGTGTAGGCCTCCTGCTGCTCCGGTCCGCGGGCGCCTCGGAAGAATGGGCGCTTGTGGGTGTTTGTTGGAACAGCCCCCGTGTGAGCCCTGCTCTCTGGTGGGCACAGTCCCTGCAGGGGACAGGTGTAAGGGGGACGGGCCTGGGAGATGAGCGGAGCGTGGTCTCCACATGGTGGACTGGTTCTCAGCCACGAAGAGGGTGAAGCCTGACGCGGTCACCACATGCCTGATGCTGAGCCAGGGGAGCCAGGCACCACAGCCACGTGGGGCACGATTCCATTTCTGTGGCAGATCCGTGGAGATGGGCTCCGAAGCCGATGAGTGGCTGCCGGGGGCTGGGCAGCGGGGCAGCGGCGGGGATCGGGGCCGGGGGGCATCGGGGCAGGACTGCAGGAGGTGAGCCGTTGCTTTTTGGGAGGCTGGAAATGCTTTGGAACGAGCTGGTGGTGACGATGACACGACACCGTGAAGATGCTAAAAGCCACCGAAGTGCATTCCTTAAAATAGTTAAAATGGCAAACGTCACGTCAAGCAAATTTTATCTCAAAAAAAAAAAAAAATGTAGCCAGCTCCGTGCCCCGCAGTCTGGCCTGAGCAGTTCTCAGGTAAAGTCTGCGAAATAGGATTAGGGCAGCTCTGCCCGGGCGTCCAGCACGGGGGGACTTGATCCGCGCTCAGCCGAGAGGGCAGACCCCGCTGGCCGCGCTTGGGCCGAGGGCGCTCGGAGGAACCGGGGCGGCATCGCCGAGTCTGGTCGAGGGCGTGACGGGCGCCGGGCTCCGGGACAGGTCTGGGTTCTGGTGCGAAGTCCCCTGCCCTCCCTGCTTTGTGACCCTCCTGACCCCCGATGCGGTGTGGCTGTCGTCCTGCGGGGGGGCAGGCTCCGCAGGGCCCGGGGCGGGGGGCGGCTCACGGCACTGCTGAGGGTCAGACGACGGGAGGCGGACGCGGGCCTGGTCACCTCTGCACACGGCCCTCCCCCGTCCGTCCCTGGACGCTCTCCCGCTGACCATGCCTTGGGGGCGCCGGCCACCGGGCCCGGGCTCTTCCTTCCGACACCAGGGAGCTGCGCCCCAGGGCGTCCTGGTCCCCAAGGTGCCCACCAGCAGCCGCGCCACCTCGTCCTGGCCCGTTCCGCCGGAGGAAGCCCCTGAGCTGCGGCGTGCCCCCGGCTCCGGAGCGGCCTGCCACGGCACTGCCAAGTGGGACGAGGTTCCTGGGCCCCGGGGGCTGGGCTCCCGCCACCCCCAGCCCCACCCCTGGTGCAGCCCGGGGAGAGGGGGCTGGAGCCGGCGGCGGGCTGCCAAGTGCAGGTCTGCCCCCAGCCTGGTGGCACGGCCGGGCCTCCTGCTGCCCCGGAGGGAGCCAGGCCCGCGGGCGCCTCCGTCCCTCATACGGTGCCGGGAGGTTTCTCAGAAGCCCCGGAGAAGAGGGGTTGCCCTTGGGTCTTCCGGGTGTGACGGTCCCACGCTTCCCCCTCTGGGAGCTGGGCAGGCGCTCAGGGGTCCTGACGCCGGCTCCCCAGGACGTGCCGTGCTGGGGCCTTTGCTGCCTTCTGTCTGGGGAGGCGGCCCCGACGGTGGGGGTGGGGCCGCTGAGGGGCCGGCAGGGGCGCCGGTGAGGGTGGCATGGCCGGCGCTTCGTGGGGGCCTGGGCGGGGTGCTTCCCCTCTCGTGGACCCTCCCCTCTCGTGGCTCGCACCTTCTCACTGCCCGCTCGGGCTAGGTATCCGGCCTTGCTGTCCTCACGGCTGCCGACGGCTGCGGCCAGGAGCTAATCCTGCCACCCTCGGGTCCCTGTCACCACCCATGACCGCCTTGGGGACCCCTAGGCAGGGGACTGGGGGTTGGTTGGGGGTCAGGGTGGCCTGGCCTGGGCTCTGGCTCTGTCTGCATGTGATGGTCGCTGCCCTGACAACCAGGAGATGGTCCAAGCCACATGGGTGAGCGGGAGGCAGGGAGGCCAGGCGGGGAGGCTCTCCTGCCCTCCCGGCTGGGAGGCTGGGGCCTGGGGCCGGCCCGAGCTGGTGTTCCGAGGTTCTGCGAGATGCCCACTTTGCTTGTGCCTGGTGTCAGAAACCTTCTGCAAATGGGCTGCTGGCTGCCCCCTGCCCCAGGTCACCACGTGTATAGGGGACTAAAGGCTCTGGGACATTTTGCAGGAAAGAAGCCCCCTGGGCGTGCCAAGGAACCCGGGGGAGAACCACCGTCCTGCACGTGGGTCCTCCTGCAGGGCCTGCAGTCCTGTCACAGACCCCGTGGGTGTCTGGCACAGAGGAAGCAGTCGAGGGGCTCAGGCACGGCTGCTTGGGAGGGAGGCGTCCTCCCAGACCCCAGAACAGCCGTCCGCAGCTCCGTGAAGGAGGAGCTTCCAACGAACCCATCTTACCGATGATCCAACTGAGGCCCAGAGAGCTTGAGGGATGAGCCCGACATCCCACAGCTTGCGGTTGGGGAGCCAGGATGGGAACCCGGCCAGAATCCCAAGCCGGTGACCCTCTGGGAGCAGTCACAGCCGGAGCAGGAATATGGGGCAGAGCCACACCTGGGTGGGGGTGACGGAGGGAGCTGGCCTGGCTCCGCCTCCGAGTCTCATGCCCTCTCTGGGCCTCGGGCTCCCGTTGGTTTCACGGCTGATGGCACCCACGAGGTTATGACCTCTACGGGGTTAGGGCTGCACGTGGCCCCCGGGGCCGTGGGTGCTCACACTGCCCTGGGCTGTGTGTGCTCGGGGCTCGAGCTGCAAGGGCGGGGAGCGGAACCCCTGTTGCTGTTGCAGAGACGGGACGGGGTTCCTTGTGCGCCCGGGGGTGTAGCTCAGGGCCTGGCGCACTGCGATGGCCTGGGGGTGCCGGGGGGGCTGATATGGAGCCGACATCCTAGCGGTGCTGGGTGGGCTTCTGGAGAGAGGCGGCTCGCAGAGGACGGGTGGCGGCGCTTGCCCAGCACCTGGGGGGGGACCTGCAGGCCCCTGTGCTGTGCGTCCTGGGGCCGGCGACCTAGCCCTCTTGCACTGGTTTTTTGGGGGCTCCGGGGGGCCGCGTCTCGCTGCCAGGCCGGCCCAGAAATAGCCGTGACCTTCCGCACCCAGCTTGGCAGCGCCCGGGGCCGAGAGGCGTACGTGCGCCCGGCTGAGTCCGCACAGGGCGGTGGGGCCGGTTATTTTGGACGTGGCCTCCCGAGGCCAGGTCAGAGCTCTTTCCCGTCGTTCCTGAAGGCCCCTCTGACGCGCGTCCACTAGGGCCTTGGCCCGCGGCCCTGGCTACCTCGGCCATCTCGTGCCCCCTTCCTGCCCGCCTGGCCCGCAGCGACCCTGCGTGCGGGGTGGGGGCAGGGGTGGGGGCCCCGGGGCCGAAGCAGGCGCTGGGTGACGAGGCTTCCTGGAGCGCTGGCGTCTATTGGAGGGCTGGGCCTCCACTTCCCGACCAGGGGTGGTTTGAGGGAGAAGATGCGTCGGAAGCGCCCACCCTGGGCCGCCTCCGAATCCCGGCGCGGGCCCTCATGGGGCTGGGGCCTCAGGCCAGCACTGACCGCATGGCCAGGGGCTCAGTTTCCTTATCCACGAAGTGGGCTGACGGGTGCCTTCGGGACCGCGTGGAGGGACCTTACACGGAGGTGTCCTGGGCCTTCCCTGCTGGGGGGGCTGCCCCCTGCTTGTCCCTGGGATGTGCGAGGAGCGGTGAGCTGAGCCTGGCTGAGCATCACTCAGGCTGCGGGTGCCCCGTGGACCCGGGCACAGCCGGCCGCAGTCCCCTCTTCTGGCCAGGCTTCTGGAGGGTGGTGAGCAGCGGCCTCCACGCCACGATGCCCCGAGGCCCAGCCACCGCGGGCCACCAGCTTCCTGGGCAGCTGCTGTGTCGTGCCGTGGGTACAGTGGCTGGACGGGCGCGGGGACTGGCCGCTGAGTCTACGGGCAGAGCCGCCTCCCCTGAGGATGCTGGGCTGGGGCCCCGTCCTGCTCCCCGCTGGCATTGGGCTTGACGCCGCGTTCCCTTTGCCTGCTGAGGGTCCTGTGTGTGCACCTGTGGCACGGGAGGGGCTGGGGGGCCCTGGGCAGGGCGGCAAGGACTGGGGCTCCCTCTGGGCCTCCCCATCCCTGGCTGGGGCTTGACCTGGGGGCCTGGTGTGTCCATGAAGCTCCGCGCCCTGCTGGGCCCCATGCCCGTTCTGGGCACCGGCCTGAGGGGACCTTGGAGACCGGGTGCCGTGTGCTGGGAGTCAGCGCCAGCCCCATGGGGCCTGGGGGACAGCACTGGGGGCTGTGGGTGCAGGCTGGGGCAGGCTTTCCAAGCTCTTCCTCCTGGAGCCCACGAGTTCCCGACCCAAGACCCTACGCTGCAGAGTAACGGGCTGCAGGCTGGAAGCTGCTGACACGTAACCAGACCTCTGGCGCCGGGGCTCCCCAGGCAGGAGGCTGGGGGCAGGGGAGGCCCCGGGGGCAGGGGGCTGCAGCGGGGACTGTAGAGCGCCCGGGGTGAGGGGTTGGGGCCCTAAGGAGCGGTGAAGCCTGGGACTCGCCCATCACTAAGTGTGCGGTTTGGGACACAAGATGAGTCCCTCCCTGTCCCCTCCAAGACAGGTGCCGGGGCAGCATGAGAGCTTTGTGGTCTGACCTCCAGGCTGGGCCGAGTCTTCCCGGGCCCAGGGGTGGGCATGGCGGCGGCGCCTCGGGTCCCCACCGCCTTGGCACAGGCACCTGGTCTGGACATCCGCCTTGTGGCACGAGTGAGCCACCAGGCTGTGTCCCTGCTGGGTTCCCACGCACGCCGGGTGGTGGGCGATGAACGCGGGTGGTCCTGTCTGACCTGCCGACCTGGTCGACCCGAGCTGTCCTGTCCTCTTGTCGGGCCTCGCGGTCCACTCGTGTGCGCCGACCCTCTGAACTGCACCCTTCCTTGGGGAGATCTGAAGGGGACGTGGCCCTGCCCTCCGGGGACCCAGACTCTGGGTGGTCCCAGGAGGACGTGGCTGGGAAGTGGAGGCAGGGCTGCTGGGGCGAGGAGAGGTTCGTGCCGTGGGGTCGGGAGAGGCGGGAGGGGAAGGTCAGCCAGATGGAGGGCAGGTGGGGACAAGGGACAAGGGACAAGGCCAGGTGGCAGGTGTGAATCACAGCCGCTGGTGGAGGCTGCAGTAGGTGCGCTGAGGAGCCATAGGGTGGGCCAGCGGGCGGCTGAGGAGGCCTCTGGGGGTCCGGCCGGGGTCCTGGGGAGGGCCTGAGCCTGGGCAGTGGGCCCGTGGGAAGGCCTCGGTCGGGGGTGGGCTGGTGGCAGCTGGCAGGCACCTGGTGGGAACCGGGGTATGTGTGTGTGTGGATGGGGGCTGCCTGGGCAGGGGGCGGCCGTGCGGGGGCAGGGGGTTGAGGCCCCTCGTACAGCCAGGGCTTGCCCTCACTGGTCACCTGAGGGGGCAAGGCACAAGCGTGGGCTTCTTGGTGGCCTCTTGGGGCCAGGCTGGCCTGGGATACCCCCACCCCCATCCATCCTGGTGGGAGGAGGGACAGTGACCCTGGCCCGCAGGGGCAGGAACAGCCCCTCCCTCTGGTGGGGTTCCCACTTCCTCAGCGCTTCTGCGGGGCCTTGGGGCCCGGGCCTGGGTGGGATGGGCTGGCGGGCGGCCGCTGGCCTCCCCGGCTTCCTTGTGGAGGAGGAAGGACAGGACAGGAGGAGCAGAAGGCGGGCTCGCAGGGGGCTCTGGGTAAGCCTGGGCAGCTCTCTGGAGCCCTGGGACAATCTGGGGGGGTGCTGCTTCGGTTGGGGGGCAGCCCGGAGAGGGCCAGGCCGTTTCTGTACAAAGAGCACCCCCCGCAGCAGGGGACGGGGCCTGGAATCCCCCTCCCAGCCTGCAGTGGGCAGGGGAGGGGCAGACAGGGCCAGAGACGGGGGAGTCCCCGGGCCGTCCCCTGACCCCCTACCCCGCCGCCTGCCAGGCTGGGCCTTGGTGCCTCCCACTGTCTCCGGGCTGGCCCTGTGCCCGCCCCTCCTGCCCCCTCCCGGCCCCCTCGTCTGCCCCCCCACCTCCCGAGTCTGGCTGCCTTTGGATATGGGGCCCTGGGGACCAGCAGGCCCAGCGGGGGCAGGGGCCCTCCTGCCTGCCTGCCGCGGGGTCCAGGGCGCTCCCCTCGACCTCAGACCCAGGTCTGAGTGGCCCAGCCCCACTCCCCTGCTGCCCCTGCCGCCTGGAGCCCTGGGAAGCGGAGGGAGTGTGGTGGGAGCCAAAGTCTGGGCGGGGGATCCTTCTGGGGCTGCCCCGCCCCGCCTCCCTCGGCACAGAGCGGCCTTGACGCGGGAGGGAGGCGGGCAGCCAGCGGGGATAAAGCTGGGCGGGGGCGCTGCGCCCCGGGACTCCGACTCCCCGACAGGAAGGGAAGGCGGGTGAGTGTCCGGAGCTCCCTGTACTCCTGTGGTCCGTGGGGGTGGGAGGTGGGAAGGTGGGGCGGCGGGAGGCCTGGCTGTGGTCCCGGGTCTGCTCACACCCCCTCAGCTGGAGCCTCAGTGGCTTCCTCTGTCAAATGGGGTGCGGGGGGGGCGCCCCGGTGATGCAGCCTTCTCCTTCCAGAGCCCACACTGGACCGTGCCTGGCTCTTGTGTCCCCGGGGGGTACGCCCCTCCCCTCTGGGCCTGGCTCCTATCATCACGACCACGTAGTTGACCACTTATCGTTAGCAGGGGGTGAAGGGAGGTGCTGTGGGTAATCACACCGTGACAGCCCGTGTGATCGGGCCGTCCCAGGTCACCTGGTCGTCAGGGGTCCTTGGAGGTGCTGTGGGGCCGGCCTGCCGGCTGGCGGGACCTGTGGTTGGCGCAGCCGCCCAGATGCTGACGGTGGCCACGCCCTCTCCCGCCGGGGTGCAGACCTCGGACCTGCAGACCCACATCCTCGTGTGGCTTTTACAGCAGCTCGGAGGACCCCAGGGGTCAGTGGGCTTCAGGGAGGCAGGGACCCCCTCCAGGTCCAGCTAAGGAACGAGGAGGAGCGTAGGGCCGGCGTGACCCTAAGGGCCTTCAGGCTCTGTCAGGAAGCGGGTGCTGGGCAGGTGCTAACTGCCACCCATATCCTTAATCGGTAGCGGAGGGCGGCTTGGAGGGTCGCTGGCTGTAAGGCTGGGTGTCGGTGACCCCCTGAGGGGTCTGCGGGTGTAAGCAGGAGCGGCTGGGCTCTAAGCTGGGGACCTGGGGGCTCTCCTGTCTCCTGGGGGCACAGTGGTGATATTCGGGGCTGGGCCTCCTGGCCCCTACTTCGGCTGCCCTGCAGCTCCTGTGTTTATTACAACCGCCCTGGGCCCCGGGTCTGCACGGGTGAGGCTGGCGGGATTCGTGGTGGGGAAGGGCAGCAGCGGGGACCCGGGGCCTAGGAGCGGAGCACCGGGTTCCAGGCCGCTCTGCTCCGCCGCGTCTGGCCCCCGCGTGCGGTGGGGCCCTGGCCTCGGGCCTCAGGTGGGGGCGAGTGTGGGTGTACGGGTGGGGGTGAGGGGGACGCGGGGCCCCAGATGCTTCCCCGGGTGGCAGCAGGAGCAGAGGCTGGCGAGGATCGTTCCCGCTGGACTGGCGTCGGGCTGGGGGCCAGGCCACGTTCCTGGGGTGCATCCTGCATGTCCGCCCGACGGCCCCCTTCCCGGAGGGCCACCCCCCGTCTTGTTTCTGGCTGATGCAGTCCGTTGCCTGGCTCTTGTGTGTCCCCCCGCCGACCCCCATCCCACACGGTGGGCCCCCTGAAGGTTCACTCACCCCTGGCCTCTCCTCCCCCCGCCTCCCCTCCCCTCCCCTGTGCTCTCTGCAGGGGCCCCGGAGCAGAGAGGGTGCTGGGTGGGTACACATAGGAATGAAAACTCAGTGGGGGGAAACCCCAGCAGTGAGGGCACCCAGGGCTTCCTGGAGGAGGAGGGGCCCCTACCTGGCCTCGAGGGTGTGCAGTGTCTGGGGGCATCCTGCACAGGGGGGAGGGGTGACCGCCGCCATGCATCCTGCAGGCCCGTCTCTGCCTCCTCCTACCCCTGAGCTGAGGCGGGGAGGGACGGGGCCAGTGGGCCAGGCGGGAAAGCCGGAACTCAGCTTGGGGCCATAGGGAGCCACAGGCGGTGTGCGAGCAGCAGCCGCAGCAGGAGGCCATCCTGCCACGTCCAGGTCTCACTGTTGGGACCTGGGGCGTCTCTTGATGCTCACCCTGGGGCGGGGGGTGGGCCGGCTGGTGGGAGGGAAGGGGGCAGGGTGCGGAGAGCCCCGCGTCGGGGAGCGGGGTGTGCAGGTGTCTTTCCAGGGCCACCCTGTGTCCCCCAGTGTGTGTCTCAGGTGGCGTCCTGGGCAGTCTAGGCTGGGGTAGATGGGGGTCGTGGCCTGGCGGCCCCACAGGGCCCGAGGCTGGGGAGGGCAGGGTGCTCCGGGGCGAGGGGTCCTGGTCTGCACGCTTCTCGGGACCGAGCTTGTGGTTCCTGGCGGCGTCCCCGTAAGGCGGCTGCTGCCCTCCCTCCCGCAGAAGCAGGCACAGCCGGTAAGGGCCCGTGGTCACCCCGTCAGGGACGACCTCGTGAGGAGCCCGTGTCGGAACTGAGCCTGAGGAGATGGGCTGCCGTGGGGGCCGGGGACCGCGGAGGGGGCCGGCGTGTGGGGGTCGGGCTGGAGCTCCAAGGGGCTGGTGCTCTCCAGGTCAGGGGTGCTGGCAGGATGAAACCGGGACCCCTGTTTGCCAGCCTTGGGGTGGGGGGCAGGTGTGACCCAGCAGCCCAGGGACATCTGAACCCTGTATGTGACAGCTTGGGAAACTGAGGCACAGGAAGGCCTGAGGTCTCTTCCAGGGCTGGGGGCGGGGGACCCGGGGTCCGGAGTGCTGCCTGCGTGGGGGGCACCCTTGGGGGGCAGTCTGGGGGTGACCTCTCTGGGCAGGGGGATGGGGGGTGGTGGCAGCCCCGTCTGGGGGGCGGGAGGGCTGGAGCCTGTGCCCCTCTGCTGACGGCTTTCCCTGCATCTCTGAGCTTAGCCCTGGGCCTGGCGCTGGGGGTGCTCAGCAAACGCTCGGTGGGAGTCCTGCGGTCTGGAGGGGGAGCAGGGCCGGCTGCAGGGCACACAAGGCACAGCAGTGCTCAGGGCCGGTGCTGGGGCTGGGGTGGGGGCGCCCCGGTCAGCGCCGGGTGGGTGGCGGGGCTCCAAACAGGGGTGGGCAGTCCTGGGCATGCCATCCCCTCACCT
The DNA here is from genome assembly GCF_048418805.1 of Vulpes vulpes. Classification (NCBI taxonomy): domain Eukaryota; kingdom Metazoa; phylum Chordata; class Mammalia; order Carnivora; family Canidae; genus Vulpes; species Vulpes vulpes. Next base: position 1,301,184 of record NC_132792.1, on the reverse strand, counting down.
GGATACGCTGTGGCCAGCGTGTCGCCGTGTGATGCCACGGGCACCTGGCAGCAGGAGCCACGACCTCCCGCCCCATCCTTGGCCCCAGCTGTGGTCTCCCAGCAGGAAGGGCCTGGGGGACTTGGGGAGCCTGGGGGGGTGTGGGGGTGCCCCAGCTCTTGGCCACCAGGTGAGTCTGTGGAGAGGCAGTGGGGGGCCACCATTTTCTGGCTATCATCGCCTCCCCCTGTCTGTCCCCTTGACACCCCAGCAAGGCTAGTCGTATCTTTACAGGTCAGGGGCCGGGACCCCGAGGGGAGGGGGTCGCAGGCCGTGTCGGGTGAGCCCTGGCCCCTGAGCCCGAGGCCGGCCCTGACCGTCACGGCTGGCGCTGTCCCGGGAGCAGCTCTGGCACCGCTCCCTGCCACTAGTGACAGCTGGGGTGGAGCCCCGCAGCCTCACCTGTGCTCTCGGGGGGCCGCCTGCCTGCCCAGCGGTGCCAGGGGCAGGTGGCACGCGAGGGTGGCCGTGGGGGTGCGCCACTTGCTTTGGCGAGCCTGCACCACGCCCCCCGACACCAGGTCGTCATTATAGCCACGGGGGGCAGTGGGCACGGCCGGTGCGAGGCCCGGGGTGGTCGCGGCTGAGCTCCGGGGAGCCTGCTTGTGGCGCTGCCCACCTCGAGATCCCGGCGGGAGAACAGGTGCCGCCCCAGTGGAGACCGAAGCCCGCTGTCATCAGCTCCGCTTCCAGGTCCTGGCCCGGGTGCCCCGTGGCCGGCTCGGAGCTGGCACCAGCTCGGAAGGTGGCTTTCCTCCCGGGCAGTGTCTCCATGTGCAGAGGAGGCCGCGCGCCCCGGAGAGGGCAGGCCCGGGCCCCGGGCGGCACAGGGCGTCAGGGCAGCCGGTCCGGCCCCGACGAGGTTCCGGGCAGCAGCAGCGAGCTGGGCTCCCCGCTGGCCAGCTGCTCCAGGAAAGCCGCCCGGTCACCTGACCCTCGGCGCTGCCCTCGGCCATGCCCGCCCCGCCGGCCTAATCGGCTCGGCAGCTTTCCTCCCGCTGGTCCCCAGCCCAGCGGCGGGCGCTCGGCAGGCACTGGGGGGCCGAACCGATTACTCAGGGAGCGTCTGAGGCAGAGAGGTGCTGCCAAGGAGTAGGAAGCTCCTGTCACTGGAGGTGTGCGGGAGCTGGGGGCCTGGGTGGCGTAGGTGACCTTTGAGTTTCCTCTGGACCTCAGGGGCTGAGATCCCGTGATGGGTTCTGGACATTTCCCAGATCTGGACCTCTGCCCAGAACGTTCGGTCACTTGTTCCTTCCATAAACAAGTGGGGAGCCCTCCTGGTGCCAGGCCCTGTGCGGGAGGCAGGGTGGGATTGACGGGCTCCGGGTCCCTCCTTTGGGACATGCCTTCCCCGGGGCTGGGACACTCTGCCGCTGAAGGGATTGGGGGCAGGACAGGGATGGAGGGGGTGGCAGTGCGTGGTCGGCGAGTGGGGGGCGGACCCTCAGTCCTGCCTGCTGGGTGCAGGGGTGGGTGGGGGCTCCAGGAAGGTTTCCTGGGGGGCCGGGGTGGGCTTGGCCGGCTGACGACTGCCCCCCGGGCTCCCCTAGCCGCGTGTGGACTTGGGCTCGCTCTGGGAGGATTCCAGGAACGGCTCCTGCTCTGATAAAAATAGACTTCTCCGAAGGGCTTGGGGTTGTGCCAGCTGCAGCAGGTGCCCCCCAGGCCTGGCCGGAGCGGGTGCCCCAGGCGGGGGCGGGGGGGGCAGTGTTGCTGGGGCCCAGGTTTGCAGCCTGAGCAGCGCCGTGCGCCCTGTGTCTCGGGCACAGTATCAAAGAGCTCGGTGAGAAACTTTTACCTTGTAGGGGTGAGGAGGATGCAGACGGGGGGCGGGGTGGAAGCAGTTGCCCAGAGGTCCTTTCCTCCAGAGGGCCAGAGTCGCCAAGGGCAAGGGCTTCTGCGGCTCAGCAAAACTCAGCCCCGAGCGTGGTTCTGCTTCCTGGCTGTGTGGCTTGGGCGGGTCACGCAACCTCTCTGACCCGCTGTGTTTCATCAGTACAGTGTGGCCAGTGTGTCTCGTTCATGGGAGGCAGTGTCTGGCACGGCATCGGGGGGGACAGACCCTCAGAAAGTGGTCAAGGTGGGAGACGAGACTGGTGGTGGCGGGGTCACCGAGTGCCTGGAGATGGCCTTCGGGAAGGTGCTGCTGGAAGTGGGGAGCACTGCAGTGGGAGTCCTGGCCCGAAGCCCACGTTGGTGCCGAAGGGAGGCACGGGGGTAGGGGCTGTGGCCTGGGGTCCTTGCACTGCTGGGCAGGCCACCTGGCTTGGTGAGGGTGCACCTGTGGGTGGGGCTCCTGCGAGGCCTCCTTCCTGTCTGCTCACCCAGCTCGCTGGGGGGGCCCGGGTCACGGGCACGGGTGATGCTCTCTGGGTGTACGTGCGGGGAGAGCCTGGGAGGGGGCCGTGTTCCGGCTGGGCCCCTGCCAGCACCCCTCAGCCCCCACACCCCTCCCCGGCCCTGCCGCTCTGACTGCTGATTGCAGGGGCCAGGCTGGCTGGCTGGGAGCCGGGCTCAGAGCCGGGTTCCCAGCAAGGCGAGGCCTCCTGGGACCCTGCGCGCTGGGGGCTCTGTCCACCCTGCTCCACCTCTCTTCTGAGGGCCTCGGGCTGGCCGGGGCAGGTGCGGCGTTGACCGTGATGCCAGGCTCTGCTCCTGAGGCACATGGTCTGGGGAGCACTGGTGTTCCTTACCTGGTGCTCCCAGGTGGCGAGGCCAGGACCCTGCTGGAGGACTTAGGCCCAGACCCTGGGCACGGTTCCACCTGGGAGCCTCCCAGAGGGCCTGTCGGTGAGGGTGAGTGGGATGTGGAGACGGCTCCCTGGCTGCCGTGCGCGGGCTCCTAGCCCCAGTGCCTCGGTGTCCCCATCGGCACACAGCAGGGGTGGGCGGGATGATGGCCCCCTCAGCCGTGGGGAGGAGCCAGTGAGGACCAGCGGTGTCCAGCACAGGGTGAGGTGCTCAGGACGTGGGGGAGTCCTGGGGCGTGAGGCCCGAGAGCTGGGCAGGGGTCCACCAGGCCCCCGGGGGTCCGCCTCCCCAACCCACCTGCGCAGGGGCCCCTCTTCTCATTGGCCGCGTGGACAGCTCTTCCTGCAGGACTTTGGCCTGGGGAGTCCCCTCTGCTGTGGGACGCCCTCCTGCCAGAGGGGCCGGGGAGCCCGGGAGCGTGCAGGGAGGGCGCCCAGGCTGCTGGGCTCCTGCTGTGAGGCCCCAGGGCAGGAGGCCGGTGCCTGGGCCGCAGGGCCCCGCCTCGCAGGGCCTGCGCCCTCCCCTCTGCCCTTGCATTTCCCCTTCCTCCTGCGCTTCCTCTCCCCTGCGCGGCCCCGCAGCCCCTTTGTTTGCCTGGGCAGGCCGGCGCCCGCGGTTATATTTAGGCGGCAGGTGTGGGAGCCCAGAGCCGGGTGGCCCGCGGGCACCGGCCATCCCGCCCACGTGATGCCCCCGCGCTATAAATAGCTCCTGGACGCGGGGCCGCCGAGCATCCCTGGGAGGCCGCGCGCCCTGCGCTCTGGGTCCCTCCCGGTCCCTCCCGGTCCCTCCCGGTGCCTGGTCCGGCCCCGCGCGGATGGAGTCAGCGGCGGGCTGTGCGCGCGCGTGAGCCCGGGTGAGCTGGGGCGGGTGAGGTTGCCGGGGGACCTCGGCCTCGGCCGGGGGAGGGGCTGCACCCCTGGGACCAGCTCCAGGCGCCAGGGGCTCCTGCAGCGCGGGGCGTGGTGGCCCCCGCCCAAGACCCCGCGGGCGCTGCGGGTCCCAGCCCTGCCCACGGGGCTCCCGGTGCTCCCCCGCCCTGCCTGGCCTCTCCTGGGACCCCACGCCGTGATCTGTAATCCCCGGCATCTCCCTGGGTCGGGAGGGGCTGCTCGGCTCTGAAGCCCAGGCGGGGAGCAGGGGAGCAGGGGGGCAGGGGGCAGGGGGCGGGCTGTAGCCTCCCTGAGTCTGGACTCGCCCTCCTGTGAACCGGGCTTCAGGGTTGCTGTTGCCGCCTCAATTTGAGATTGAGGAAACCCACGGTCTGTCTGGTCGGGGCCCAGAGGTGCTGCTGCCTTTCCCTGGCCTGTCGCCTCACCTGCGGACCCAGATGACCCGGGTCTCCTAACGGGTCCCCACACGATGGCTGCTCTGGATACAGCAGAGGGTTCGGTGCCTGCAGGTGGAGGAGGCTGCTGGGGGCCAGGAGCCGGGATGTGGGCCACAGGCAGGAGGGCCCGAGGGGACCCATCGGCTGCCTCATGGTGCTGGGCATGGGGGTGGCCGCCGGCGAACTTGGGTCGCCCCTGCCTAGGGGCCCCGGGGCTCACTGGGGGGTGTCGTTGGGAGGAAGGGCCCCCTGGGTCAGCAGGGGTGAGGCATCCCAGCCTGCTCCCACCTCGACTCCACACAGACAAGCGAGGTGTGGGGTCAGACCCCAGTCCAGCCTGGGCCAGACCCCTGACCCCCGTCTAGCCCGGATCCTGCTCCCGCCCCCCAGCCAGTCTAATGCCTCACTCCTGCCCGTGGGGGGCAACTTCAGCCCCAAGGACCTGTTCAGGGAGCCTGGGGTCTCCCCGGGTGGACGTGGGGTGGCAGGGCAGCCCCTCGGGGAGAGGCTGGTAGTCCCGTGGCTTCCTTGGGCCTTTTTTCTTCTTACTTTCTGGTAAACACACACACATGCACACACTCGGGATCATCGTGCCGTCCCAGGAGGGACAGGTGTTTGTGTCGTGTTCAGGGCGCCTGTGGCTGTGTCTTCCCTCACCTGTGCTCCGAGCTGAAGCTTGCTCTGGGCCCGCTTGGCTTGGGGCCGGCTGAACCGGGACGGGCTTCCTTCTCTCTGCCTGTTTGCCCCTCCGGGGGCCGTGGGTGAGGTGTGGCACCTGCCCTGAGCCTGGGAACACCGGGTCAGCTGGTCCCTTCATGCCCAGGGTCCCAGGCCTTGGGCCCTTCCTGCTCCTAAGCTGAGACCCCACGGGCTCCACCTGCCTGGAGGACAGCTGGAGAAGGGGTGCTGGGGCGGGGGCAAAGGTAAGAGATGGTGGGTTGGGGGATGGAGGGCCTGGCCGGGTGAGCAGGTGAGTGCCGCTGGTGGGGCTGGGACCACCTTCAGTGGCTGGAGGGGTCACGGCCAGAGGGACCATGGGGGCATCTCTATAACTGCTCATTGTGCAAGTGGGGAAACTGAGGCCATCAATGTGCCCAAGGCCCCCCAGCCAGTCTGTGGGGTGAAGGTGGGGCTGGGTGCTCCTGCTGGGGTTCCTGGGCCAGGAACTTGGGGCCAGAGAGGGAGAGACAGTGTGGAGGTGCCTGATGGCTGTCTCTGCAGCCCGGCCGTGACCCTCCCTGGGCCCACCGTGGGGTGACCCACCCCTGGCCACCTGCACCGTCACCCTTGGCGTGTGCCTGGTGGCCGCTGGCCCTCTGGCCGTGGCGGTCGGCCTCTGCTTCTCCCCGAGGGCAGAGCCCTGCTTGTTTACTCCCGTGCCTGGCCAGCCCTGTGGGTGAGTGGTGGAGAAGCAAGGGGTGGAGGCTGGCAGGAGCCGGAGGTTCCCACGGGGCACCCGAGAGACGTGTTTACGGTGGTTTGCCGCCGTGAGCGGGGTTGGAACCCCGTGTCTCCCTGTGTCCCGGCACTTTGGCATCCGGGCCTGAGCCCCCTCCCTGAGGACGGGCCGCCCCGGAACGATCTGGGCTCAGAAATTCCACAGAGGCCCGGAATTCCGCAGGGCAGTGTGACTGTCCCTGGGCCGGGGTGGGTGTCTGCCGGTCACAGGCTGCAGGGGTGGCCGGGCCCCGGGGGCGGGGGCGGACTAGGCTAGGGCGGGCCTCTTGCTAGGGACTGCCTTGAAATCTGCTCACTGGGGTGCAGCACGCTGCTGGGGTGTGTGTCCCCGGCATCCCTCCCTCTGTCCTTTTTCAGGCCACCCTGGTGTGGCCGCCAGGGCTGTGAGTCCGCCCCGCGGGAGCTGTCCCTCCTTGTGCTCCCAGGTGGGGAAGCTGAGCCCTGACGAGGGTCCCTCACTCCCCCGGCACCCCTCCCCGGCCGCAGCGGCTCCCCAGGACCCCGCCGTCTGTTCATTTTCTCTCCTGTCCTCCTGCAGACGGTGCCTGCTGCTGACCAGCCGGGGATTTATGGAGAGGGCCTCGGGGGGCAGCTCCGGATACTGCCGGGCCCAACATCACTGCCACGCCAGCTGCTGAGGAGGCCCCGGCGCCTCTGGGCCTCACCATCGCCCCCGCCCGCCCATGGCCCCCGCTGGCCCGCCCCGGGCCGGCCCTGCCGCCTGAGCCCCCGGGCCCCCCGCCGGACTCGCAGTTCCCCGATGGGGTAACGTGACGGAGGCCCCGCGTGTCTGTGCCCCCGCCCGCCGCCCCCGCCCCCAGGCTGCCCCGTGGCTGCAGCCGCGCTCGGGCTTCTCCGGCCCCGGGGGCTCGGGGCGCCCCTTCCAGCGCAGGGGGCCGCTCGCCCTCCACGGGTGCCGCGCGGAGCCCCGGCGGCAGACTCACGCTGGGCTTCGCGAAGGGTCCCCGGCGGGGCTTCGGTGGTCCCCTTGGCCCTCCGCGGACCTGCTCCCAGAGGCGGGGGCCCGGCCGGCGCTCCGTGGGGGCTGCGCATTTCCTTCTCCGTAGAGAGCCGGACTCCTCGCCGCCCGGCTCCTCCGCCTCCCAGCTATCTGCACCGTATCTGTGCTGCTGGGGCGGCTTGACGAGGCCTGTTCTGGGGTCTCGGTCTCCTCGGGGCGTGGGGGGCCCTCCCTGCTGTGGTCCCACAGCCCCGTGCAGCCCTCCTCCTGGGGCCCCGCCGTGTCCCGGGGAGCATGGCTCGGATGAACCGGCCCGCCCCCGTGGAGGTGAGCTACAAAAGCATGCGCTTCCTCATCACGCACAACCCCACCAATGCCACCCTCAGCACCTTCATCGAGGTGAGTGGGCCCCGGGGGTGTCCGATATGCCTCCCCAGAGTCGGTGGGGCCGGGGTTTGGAGTTGCAAACCCTTCGGGGCAGAACTGTCACTCTGGTTGTAGGACCCCAAGGCGGGGGGCGCGGGGTGTCCTGGGGAGCTCCGTGTGAGGGTCAGCAGTGCCCTGGGGGCCTGCAGGGTGGATGGCTAGGGTGAGGGGCTCCACGCTAAGCAGAGAAGTGGGTGTCACCTCCTCCGGCATCACCCATGGCTCGAGCAGTCCCCAGCCTCTGTGTGGAGGCTGAGCAAGAGGGAGGAGGAAGGAGGAAGGAGGGAGGAGGGAGGAAGGGGGAGGGAGGAAGGAGGAGGGAGGGTCCCACCCTGAGAAGTGGCCGCTGACACGGCTGGGACAGGCACACAGGCTGGCAGGGCGTGGAGTGGCCCCATGGCCAGCCCAGGCTGCAGGAAGCCTGCTGGCTCTTGGGGAGGCCTTGGGTTAGAACACGCTGGGCTGGAGGCCTTGGGGCGAAGATGTCTGGGAGGAGGGGCTGGGCAACAGTCTGAGCTGGCCACGGGGAGGAGTGGCCACTGTTGGGGTGAACCGACGTGTTTGCAGAGCCTGCAACTCTCCACATGCTCTCCTGTAGAAGCCTGGACTCTGTAGAACTCCTTGCTGTTTGCAGAGCCTGCACAGGACTGTTTGCAGAGCCTGTGATGGTGCATGAGTGCATTTGTGGTCTCAGACTGTCAGCCCTTCCCTCTGCGACATGAGAGCAGCCCCCAAGGGGGCTTGTCGTAATTAATCGGGAACCTGGGCCTATATAGAGGGAGATGGGGGCACCCTGCCATCAGGGACCTGGGGCCTGGACACTGTACCAAGAGCCCTGCATGGAGGGCTGCCCCTTTTCACAACTGAGACCCTTGAGGTAATAGGACGTGGGGAAAGACTCAGTCCAGCAGTCAGCCTGTGACCAGGCTCAGGGTCTCTGTCTGACCGGGGTCAGGGGTCAGGGCCCAGGATGTGACCAGGGTCAGGGCTCAGGCCTCAGTGTGTGACCAGGGTCAGGGCTCACAGTGTGACCGGGGTCAGAGGTCAGGATATGACCAGGGTCAGGGCTCAGAGTGTGACCAGGGTCAGGGCTCAGGGTGTGACCAGGTCAAGGTCAGTCTGTGTTGAGGGTCAGGGCTGAACCCTGGGCTGGGTGGCTCCAGACTTTGCTGCAGGCACAGAGGGATTTCGAGGTGCCCCTGTGGCCTCAGAGCCCTGTCCGCTTCCGTCTGTCCTGCATTCTCAGAATGGCTGTGTCCTGCTGTCATTGTGCCCAGTGTCCTGCATGATAAGCAGGGTCCAGCAGATGACTGCTCAGTGCTCCCAGAATAGCTGTTGGAGCAGGTGGGGTGGGAGTGGCCCCTGCATGTGGCTCCCATGGAGTGGTCCCCGCGCTTACAGGATAAATATAAACAGCCTGGCTGTCAACTACCTTGACCTTTTCTCTGGTAGCCTGGGGCTTCCCTGCTGGTGTGCATGGCCTGGCTCCCTCCTGGCCACCATCTGAACAGGTGCCTGCCCGCGCGCCCGAGGTCGCCCTGCCTGCTGAGGCCTGTCCCTAGAGGTTCTGAAGGCCCTCGTGTGGGGCCCATGAGACCCTGGCTACGAGGGCAGCTCTGAGTGGGGACCTTGTAGGGCCACGTGAAGGCCGCGTTGTCCTGCCCCTGACTTGTCTGGAAAATGCTGGTACCATGGGGGCTCCTGAGCGCCCGAGGTGAGGGTGGGAATGTTCTGGAAGCCAGGCTCAGGGCTGGCTAGACACACTCCAGTTCAGCAGGTGGGGAACGCCCTGCCCGAGAAGCGTCGGGAAAGCCTCTTCCACCCATAGTGACTCGTTGGGTGGTTACGCTTGGCATCAGCCCTTCTGCTTTGTTGAGGGGGCCGCGGACAGGGGGTGCGCACCCCGGAGCCCTCGGCGCCAGCCCAGCCTGCCTTCACCCTCCCCCCTGGCAGGACCTGAAGAAGTATGGGGCCACCACCGTGGTGCGAGTGTGCGAAGTGACCTACGACAAGGCTCCTCTGGAGAAGGACGGCATCACCGTTGTGGTGAGGGCCCCTGGCTCCGGGAGCACGGGCGTGGGGGGGCTGCGGGGCGGGGGCGGCCGGGTCTGTGAATTTGGAGCCCCGTGCCGGGAGGCAGGCCTTGCTGCGCGCCCCCTGCCGCCCCCGGCATGTCGGGGCCCTGCCGCAGGACGTATTGGCACATGTCTGGGTGGCCCAGCCTGTCCCTGGCCTTGGGGCCTGGGAGCGGGAGCGCCTGGAGCGTGCACGGAGCCGGGTCCTCCCCGGGGCCTGGCGGCACCATCGCTGGTCGAGGCGCACCTGCCCCACGGGGGCTCTGCCGTGGGAGCCTGAGGCTCGGCTGCGGGAGGTGCCGGAGCTGGACCCCCTGGGGAGGGGACCTCGTAGCAGCACCCCGCCCTCCCAGGCGGTGCGCCCTGGCCTCCACGGCCCCGCGGGACGGGCGTCCTGAGCAGCGGGAGGACGGGCCGCCGTGGCCCCTGGCCGGCTCGCCGAGCCGGGCCGTCTGGGGGCTCCCGTCTTGCTGCCTGCTGTGTGGGGCGTGTGGGTGGGCAGGGGTGGGAGGGGAGGGCAGGTGCACCTGTGCCGCCCGTCCCGGGAGGCTCTCTGCGGAGGCTGTGGGGAGGGAGCCTTGGAGCTGTTTCCTTGGTCCCCTGCCCTGGGGACCGAGTCCAGGCAGAGGATGGGGTGGCTGTGCCGCCTCACGCCCGCAGGGTTGTGGCACCTCCCCTAGTGCAGGGCTCCCTGGGCACGGAGTGGGGGACCTGCGGGGCCCCCCACCCCCAGCTCTGCGGGGCCGCGCCTGCTGGTGTCGGGGAGGATTAGTTGGTAGCTTTGGCTCAGGGCCTCGCCTCCCGTCAGCCTCCGTGGGCCCCTTGGCCTCACCCTTGGCGCCCACCGGCTCTGGCTCTGGAGCGGCCCCGCTGCCCCCCCGAGCGTCGGTCCTCGCAGTGGCCTGGCTACGCTGACCCCGCGGCTCGCCTCGCCGCCCCCTGCACAGCGCCTGGGCCGCTGAGTTTTCAAAACCGAATGAATCCCCGAATGTCTGGAGAGGCCCCCCCCGTAGCTGAACCGGGTGTCAGCCCACCGCCCTTTCTTGGCCCCTTCCTGGTCGGTAACCAGCCGGGCCGCGTGGTGCGGCAGACGCCCGCGCCAGCCGGGTGTGCGGCCCAGACCCCTTGGGGCTGCTGAGCCAGAGACCCTCAGGCTGGTGGTGGGCGGGCACGGAGGGGCGGGCTCAGGCGCTCGGGAAAGAAGAGGGCGCGGTGTTCTGGGAGGGCTTCCTGGAGAAGGGGCGGCCGAAGGGAGCAGGAGAGGATGAGGAGCTCTCTGCCCCCAGGGGCCTGCCCTCCCGCACCCTCGTGGGGTCCCTCGCTCCTCGTCAGGGCAGCCCGGCCCCCCAGCCTCACGGCCTTCTGGCCTCCGCAGGACTGGCCGTTTGACGACGGGGCGCCCCCGCCTGGTAAGGTGGTGGAGGACTGGCTGAGCCTGCTGAAGGCCAAGTTCTGTGACGACCCGGGCAGCTGCGTGGCCGTGCACTGCGTGGCCGGCCTGGGACGGTGAGCTGGGCGGGCGGGGCCGGCTTCCCGGGGTCCCGCGGTCTGGCGCGCCCTCGGCCGTGACCGCAGGGAGGAAGTCCTTCCCCAAGTCTGACCCCACGGCCTGCGGCTGGAGCCGGATGCGGCTGCCAGTGGTCCCCCACAGACACAAAGGGCCCCTCCAGCCAGGTGTGACCGAAGTGACCCGGGCGGTGCACCCCTGTTTCCAGGGCAAGGCTTGCTGGCTGGCATCGGGCCCTCCTCTCGGGCCGGATGCACGCCCAGGGTTGCTCTCCCTCTGACTGTCCTGCACGGTTACACCCGGGGAGCCTGAGGCCCAGAGAGGGTGCCTGGCCCGCCTGGGGCCACACAGCACATGGTGGGGCTGGGCTGCCGCCTGTGCTGTCCTCAGGGGAGCCTGGGGGGGCGGTGAGGGTGAAGGCCTGGGCCTGGGCCTGAGCAGCGGCCCGGCAGGGGAAGGGGCGGGGGAGCCGACCGAGGCTTGGTGACCCAGCCCTGCGTCTGCCCCCAGGGCTCCGGTCCTCGTGGCTCTGGCTCTCATCGAGAGCGGGATGAAGTATGAAGATGCCATCCAGTTCATCCGACAGTGAGTGGCCGGCACGGGTGGGCGCGGAGGGATCTGGGTGGAGGGGCCGTGGTCCTGCACGCCCTGCCCTGTCTGGCCAGTGGGCGCTCCTGACCCCCGGCCACAGGGTGACCTCACAGATGTCCCGGGTCCCACGCGGCCAGGCTGCCCGCCCGGGTGAGGATGGGTCCTTGTGAGGCTCCCAGTGCCGGGAGGGGCAGGTGAGGAGAGGCTCCCGGCTCCGTGGCCTGCAGCTGCGCGGACGGCGACAGGGGACGGGCTGCAGCACCGGGCAGGTCCAGACCCCAGCACCGAGCACAGCTCAGACCTGACCCCATGACCTTTAGAGGCGGTGAAGTGGGGGCTCTGCTCGGGGGCCCTGGGGCCTCTCCAGGGCGGCCAGTGTCGAGGCCGAGAGGCTCGGGAAGCTGTGCTGGGCACACACGTGTCTCTTCCACTCGTGCTCCATTGGCCAGAGCAAGGGCCATGCCTGAGGCCCTGGGGGTGGGACGGATGGACGGATGACCTCCTGCAGCCTAAGGTGTCCCCTGCACCCTCACCTGTCACCTGAGGTCCCCCCCTTCCATCCCTCCCTCCCGGGCTGCAGAGATGCCCAGGCTCCACCCCATGGCCAGGGGCTAGGGCGGTGCCCGGGTGAGCGAGGGGCCTCGGGAGGGTGGGTGCTGCGGGGCTGCCTGGAGGAGGTGACAGCCAGGGCAGCCGAGGGCCAGCAGCAGCGACGGCGGGTGGGGAAGGGGGACGCCGGGAGGGGACGGCCCGCAGGGGTAGTGGTACAGCCTGCGAGCTGTGCCCGCCCCCACCTGCCCGCCCCCTGTCCCGTCTCCCCAGGAAGCGGCGCGGAGCCATCAACAGCAAGCAGCTCACCTACCTGGAAAAATACCGGCCCAAGCAGAGACTGCGCTTCAAGGAGCCGCACGCGCACAAGACCAAGTGTTGCGTCATGTAGCCGGGGGCTCCGAGCAGGCACCCCGCGGCCCGCACCCCCTGCCGCGGCTCACCTTCTGTCCCGGCGCCTCGGCACCCCACGCCCGCCGGGCCCGCTCGCCCTGCGTGCCCCGTGCCGGCCCCGTCCTCCGTTTCCCCGCGTGTCCCTGCGCCGCGTCCGCCCCTCTGGACACGCGCCTCCCCTGCCTCCCGCCCCCGCGGCCCTGTCCCCCTCCGCGCGTCTCCCTGAGGCTCAGTGGGGTGCCCCTGGCCCTCGCCCTCCTGCCCTGCCCTCCCCCCCGGTCCCGCGGGCAGCTTTCCTCTCAGGCTCCTTTGTCAGGGGACAGGTGGACTTTTTAGCCACTGGGCCTGACCCCTCCTCCACGGCCTCGCGCCCTGACCTGTCCTTGGCACTTTCAGTGATTGGGTCTGGAGACCGTCAGATGTCCTGGACACTCGAAGGCAATAAACAGGACCCTGTGGCTGTGTGTGTGCGTGGAGAGCGGGTGCGGGCCAGGAGGTGTGGACGGTGCCCCCCCCAGACTGGGTGGACCCCGGGGAGGTCCTCCTGCACCGGGGCTCCCCCTGGCGTCCACGCCCTGTCCCTGTGCACCCCGGGTTAGGGCCAGGGCCGTCCCTGATGTGCTGGAGGGAGCGCCACCCCATGTGGGCCCACCCAGTTTTCTTGCCATTTTGGGGGGCCCTGGGGCATTAGAAGGTGAGGCTGGGTCACCAGTGTCTCCCCTCTGCGGGGTAGGCGGGGGTTCACTTGGTTTCTCAGGGCCCCCATCCAGTGGGGGCACCGTCCGTCCTGCCCCCAGTGGGTGTCCTTGTTTCAGCCTTAGAGGAGCAGAGAAGGGTACGGGCAGTGGTGGCCGACTTGGCTCCAGGCCGAGGGGTGCACCATCCCATCAGCCCAGGGGATGGAGGGGGGCCAGAGGGGCAGAGGGTGACCCTGGGGCACAGGGGTGAGTGAGTCTGAGGGTGCAGGATGGGGCGGCCAGGGCCTGCCTGGGCGCGTGGAGGGCCGTGCTTGGGTGCCCCTGTGGACGGGCCTCCCAGAGCTGGGTCCGGCCCTTCCCTGGCCGAGGAAACGGGGGCACAGGTGGGAGGAGGGGCCTGGCTGTGTGGGGAGAGGCTGGGGGAATGGGGTGTGACCCACCTGCGGACACCCACCCCCCCGGAGGCCGCACTGATGACATTTCCCCCAGGCACTGGGCCCAGCGCCTGTCTCAGGAGTCACCCTGGCCCAAGCCTCCCTCCATCCACCCTGCACCCTACACACTGAGAGGTCTGTGGGGAAGGGCTCACCAGCTTACCCAGGTTGTCACCCCTACTCTGCTTCCCAGGGGAGGGGCCCCAGGGCCCAGGAAGGGCAACGGCTGGGCCTCGGCACAGATGGGTGTGCTTGGATGCAGGTGCCCCTCCCTGGGCCCATTCCACTGGTACCTGAACGGAGGGCCCTGGGGTGGCCGTGTGGGCCGCCCCTTCCTCGGGGCCCCGGGCCTTGGCCAGTGGAGACCCAGGCCCGCTCCCCGTGTCCCAGCCTGCGGCAGCTGGCCTGGCAGTGACTGTCACCGCGGACACCGCTAATGGGGCGCCTTCCGTGTGCCCGGCTCCATAGAGCCCAGCGGCCTGCTAGGTCGGAGCTGGGCCCCTCCCCGCCTCCAGACTCGAGGCTTGTCTGTCACACCACTGTGGGCTCCAGGAACCCGTGGGGTGCAGGCCCACTCGGCCCCCGGCTTTCCCTGAGCCGGGCTTCCCGGAGGAGAGTGTAGAGGAGGCCTCCTTGCCCACGGCCCAGCCGGGGCCGGAGGGAGCAGCTGCTGGGAGAACCCAGGGAAGCCTCCCCTTTTAGGGGCGATGGTAGCCCTGCCCAGGGGCCACAGCCACCAGGCTGGCCCCAGGGGACCCCGTGAACCCGGAGCACAGCCCCCCTGCCCCGGCCGGGGGGTGGAGCACCCACGGAGGTCAGTGCACAGGATGGGAGTGGGGAAAAGGCAGACGCCCTCCCCTCTCCAAGTTGCTCCTCTGTGGCCCTGTTCAGAGATGGACGGACGGATAAGACATAGGGAGGGGGAGATCCCAGCCCTCTCTGCACCCCAGGGGGGGGGGCGCCCAGCTCCACCAAACGAAGCACCTCCGAGAAGGCTAGTAAATCCGTGCTCTGTGAAGCTCGCTGTATTTTTTCAACCCAGGGTCCAAGCTGCGGGGCCTCCCCCTGTGCCCGCCCTGGAGGCCGCATTCCTGCCCCGAGGGGCTCACAGTCTCTGGGGGGTGGGGTCTGGTGCGAGGGAGGGGAGGCCCAGGCTCTGCAGCTGAGGAGGGGCTGGCCGGGGGCTCCCTGTGGTGGGGACATGCAGGCAGGCCCCCGGGGCACGGCGCAGCGTGGCGGGCCCCCCGGGGGGGAGGGTGGGAAGGTGCTCCAGGTGGAAGGAGGGGTCAGTGTGGGCACCCGGCACACAAGTGGGGAGCCGGCTGGCCTGGGGTGAGGCTCTGAGGAACTGCAGCGGGCAGGGGAGAGGCCCATCTGCCCATTTCACATGTGGGCAAACCAAGGCTGAGAAGGGAGGACCTGACTGATGGCCAGGCGGGCCTCCGGGTGGCCCCCTGGGAGGCGGGGGTGCCTGCGAGGTCAGGACCTCCTGTGGACTCAGCCCCGTGAGGGGTGTGGGAGGCAGGTCTTAGTACCCATTTTACAGATGGAATAGCTGAGGCTCGGGAAGCAGAGAGCTTGCCTCAGGCCACACGGCTCATCCCGGCCCCACTGGGAAGGTCTGGCTCTGGTCCTGACCGTCCCCACGAGGATGGGGTCAGGGTGGACGGAGACCTGGAGTCCCATGGCCTGAAGGAGGCCAGCCAACGGCCGTTCCCCCCGCCCCCCAGCTGGGCAGGGACTGTAGGGGTGAGGACTCGGGGGTCAGGAGGCCCCGGTGAACGGCTCCATCCGCTGGCTTGGGCTCCGGTCAGGTGGGGTCGTGGGGGGGGCGTCCACCTGACCCCTGCAGGGGCGCGGGCAGGGAGGGGCGGTCACTGGGGGGCCCTGCACACACGTCACGGTTTGTCTCCGGGAGACCTGGCCTGTCGGCCAGTGTCTCCTGGGCTGGCCTCCGTCCTCTGGGGCCAGGTGGCAGGCAGGGAGCCGACAGGTGCGACGCTCTTTGTTGAATCTAGATCTTTCTTTCAAGTGGAAAAATGTTATGCAACCGAGCTCTGTGTGGACGGGGCAGGGCTGACCAGTGCGGCGGGCACGGGGGAGGGGGCGGGGGCGGGGAGGCGGAGGAGGTCACTGCGGTCTGGCCGCCACCTTCTGGAGGAAGCAGAGCTGCCTGGTGGCGAATACTCGGATGCTGGGCTCCGGGTCTTTTTTGAGATCTTCAAAAGCTTGAGGGGGAGGAGAGACAAGCCTGGGGTGACTGGGGTCCTGTCTGCCCACTGGGGTCCCCGGGGGGCAGCAGGGGTGGGGGCGGCGGCAGGACATCACCCGGGTCCCCCCTCCCGCCTCCCAGGCCGGGGTGCTGGCCCTACTTTAGGGAAGGCACCGGCCGCCCTGCTTTATCATCAGAGCCCCGGGTGGGGGGGTGGGGGGCGGGACGGGGGGGGCCGTGGGGCGCTTACTGGAGAACAGCAGGTTTGTGTCGACGCTGCTCACCATCTGGGACACGGCCTGGGGGTGGTAGCAGATGGTGTAACCTGCGCGGCAGACGGGGGAGCTGGCGGGTGGAAGGGGCTGCGGGGGGCGGCTCAGCCCCTGCCCTGCCCGGCCCGGGCCCCTCGCCCGCCGCCCCCCGCTCCTCCCTTGCAGGTGCCAGCGGGCGGCCCGGGGCAGGCGAGGGCGGGGGCGCTGGGGCAGGGCCGGGCGCCCCCTCACCTATGAAGAGCGCTGCCCAGGTCTTGATGTGGCGGTGGCGGCTGTGCAGGTAGCTGAGGGCCTGCGCCAGGTGGATGCCGAACTCCTCCTGGCTGTGGGTCATCTGGCCGGGGGACAGCATGGTCCAGTGCTTGCTGGACAGCGGCCCCGGCCCGTCCCCTGCCAGCCCCGGGGGGGTGCGTGCGGGGTGGGGGCACACGGGAGCGCCCGGCCCTGCCCCCCAGCCCCCGGCGGCGGGTCCCTCGTGCCCCAGGCCCCTCACCAGGCAGGTCCAGAGGAAGTGGCGGGCGCTGAGGCCCCTCTCCCACGCCAGCGTGCAGAAGAGCGTGTGCCGGAGCCGCCAGCGGAGCAGCACCGCGCAGCGGTACAGGGTGAACTTGGCCTGCTGCAGGGACAGCGCGGGAGGAGTCACCCGCCGCCCCGGCTCTCTGGGCCGGACGCCTGTCCCCTCCCCAGACCACGAGCTTCGAGTGGGCTCTGAGGCCCGACGCCGGGCTCCCCAGCTGTACCCTCAGCCCACGGTCGACCCGGGAAGCCCCAGCCTGGCCCCAAGGGAATCCTCCCGTCCCTTTTGGAACTGGCCGCTTGTTGCCTGTCTTCCCGGCGGCCAGGCTCCTGCAGGCCTCAGCGTGGGGCATGGCGGGTGCCCAGGAAAGCCTGATCCTTTCACCAAGTTTGGCAAAGGACCCGAAGCCCTGCCACATGTCACACGCTGGGGACGCAGCCACGAGCGGAGCAGGCCAGGTCCTGCCCACATGGACGGCACAGCCGCAGGTGTGCACACACGTGTGCCTGCGTGTGTGCGTGTGCCCAGGGTGGACCTCGGCCAGGGAGGCAGCTGTGCTCTCGGGGGGCCCTACTGCCACCTGCGGAGCCTCGGCGCCCACCCCGGCTACCCGTCGGTCCCCAGCCCCACCGAGGGGAGAGCCCGTCAGCAGGCACTGACCGTGACGACACCCGGACAGTGGTCCTTCAGGTGCAGGAGGAGGGGCACCATGCTCTGGTGGACCTGGGTCCGCAGGCTGCTTAGCTCCTTGCCCGCCATCGCGGCCACCAGGTCCCCGAACAATGCTATGGCCGCCGCCCGGATGCCGTCCCGCTCCTGCAAGTGGGGGCTCGGACTCACAGCTGGACCTGCCTGGGGCCCCCATCTCCACCCAACTTGGGCCCCCCACCCACCTGTGGTGGGGAGGGTCTCTGTGCCCACAGCAGAACCCCTTGACCAGGCTCTGGCACCGCCCCCGCCCCCGGCAGGGCCGTGCCTCCCCCTCCAGGGTCCCAGGCCTCCGCAAGGACCTGAGCTCATCTTTGCTCCCTCACAATCTCATCCTGACCACCCACGAATGTGGCTGGAGGGGGGGGGGCAATCCCTCTAGGTCCCCAGGGAAGGGAAACAGTTGCTGTGAGCTCTGAGCTCGGGAAAAGTGGGGAAGGTGAGGACAGCGGGGCTGCAGGGGTGAAGGATGCTGTGGTCCAGCCCCGTGGAGAAGGGGCGGAGTGCCACCTGGCGGCCACTCGGCCCGGCTCGGCCCAGGAGCGCCCTGTGCACACCCAGGTGTCCCCCCCGCCCACCCCGGGGGCCTCGTCTCCCCAGCCCAGGTGGAGGGCAGCCGGGTCCCCCTGCCTCTGAGGACCAGGGGTCAGCACAGGAGGGGCACAAGTAGGGAGACCCCGACTCTGCCCAGGTGCACTCACGTCGTCGAAAAAGGAGCGGGCGTTGATGGCGACCCCCAGGCTTTGGGCGGCGGCGCTGTGTGCGCCCAGGCGGTGCAGCACGTCCGACACGGTGCCCATGAGCTGCACGACCACCTGCTCGTTGTTCTGGAAGAAGCCGTTGAGGAAGGGCGGCAGCTGTCTGCGGAGCAGGCTTTCCTGGGGGTGGCGGAGGGGTCGGGGGGGGGCTGAGGCCGCGGGGACTGGCTGCACCCACGTCCTGCCCCAGCCCTGCCCCCGGACCTAGCTGCACCTAGCACGAGCGCAGACCCTCCCTCCGCGGCCCCTCCCAGCTCCCCTCTGGCCCCGGGCACCCGCACCGACCCCTGCATGCCCGCCCGGCCCTGTCCGCTCAGCCTCGCGGGGATCCCACCCTGGCCCTGCACACGCAGCCGCCGTGCTCCTCCCTGGTCTGCGCACTGCGAGCTGTGTGGTCGCGGACACGGCTTCCTGTCCTGGTTTCAGGGGTGTTACCCCCATGCTAGGCGGCCCCCACCTTCTCCCGTCCCCGTGCTGGCCGGAGGGCCCCTCGCCCAGTCCTGGAGACCACCCTCCCTTCCTCCGCCGCGCCCTGCCTGCGCCCCCGTTCCCGGGAAGGGGGCCTCCCGGTGGGTCAGCCGGGGCCTGGGGGCAGGACGAGATGAGGTCAGCCAGGTGTGCACACCTGGGGTCACGGGCTCCGCCCACTGCGGGGTCGGTGGGTGCACTAGAGGCGGCTCAGCACCTCCTGCACCACAGTGACCACTTCCCACTTTTGCACGACTGTCAAGACGACTGAGTCCATTTTCGGCCGATGCCGTCGCCCCTGCCGTTCGCCCGGCGCTCCCGGAGCGTCCGGATGAATGGACACAACACGGCGGCCAATGGACATTTCCCGCCATCGGGCCCCTTGTCAGTGATGGTGGAAGGCCAGGGCGATTTTTACAACGTTAAGACAAGTTTTAGGCCACCTTGGTGGCTTCCTGAGCTCTGTCTGGTTTTACGGTATTAAATTTTCAGCCAATGAGTCGTTTGACAGCAAGGCTTTCTGAGCACCTACTGGGCGCAGCGCGGGGGCTGGGATGGAACGAGCAGAATGGGGTTCTCGTGGCGGGGGGACCAGAAAACAAAGCACATGCCACCCAATGTGTGCCAGAGGTGGGGGGGGCAAGCCGTGGGAGAGAAGATGGAGCAGGGCGGGGCGTGGAGCAGGCTTACTTTAAGTAAGTAGGGTCAGAAAAGGTGTCACCAAGAAGGTGACAATGGAGGAAATGCTTACGGCGGTGCTGGAAAAGCATTCCAGCAGAGGGAGCAGCATGTGCAAAGGTCCTGCGGCAGGAGCGTGCCTGCCCGGTTGGTGCGAGGAGGACAGATGGATTCAGATCGTCACAGGAGCCTGCTGGCTGCTGGGGGAGCCTCCGGGGCAGGAGAAGGGACGGCCGTTGGGACCAGGCAGGGGGTGCAGTGTCTGGGGGTGGTGCTGGTGGCTTCAGGGAGGGCAGCAGGGCAGTGGCAGAACAGGTGGATTCTGGGTTTGCTTGGGGCTTTTTCCCACTGCCTGGATGGCCCCTAGGTCTGGGGTCCCCATCAGCGGAGATGAGGGTCACAGGAGGCACCCGTCTGGGGGTGGGGGGAGTTGTGTGTTGTGCACACGCCGCGTTCGAGATGCGGGCGAGGGTCCGAGCAGAGTCACTGGCGGGGGGTGGGATTTGGATCTGGGGACAATTGGCCAGGAGGCGTACGGGAAGACTGCAGAAGGGCAGTGGGGGCGCGGCGAGGAGGGGGTGGGGGCAGGGCCCAGGGCCACGCCAGGGACGGGAGGCTGAGGGGATGTGGGGGCAGCGTGGGGGGGAACCAAACGAGCGAGGCGTCCCGGGCCCAGGGGATGGAGGTCGCGCAGCCCTGCGTGTGGACGGGCCGGCTGAGGGGCCCCGCGGTGACCTCACGGGGTGGGGGGTGGGGGCTGCTGCTTGCCGGGCCGCCCGCCTCCACGGCCACACCTGTGCTGCTTTCAGGGGCGGGTGACCTGCGGCGTGATGGCGATGGCGTCTTCACGTGGTGTCCGTCGGGCACCAAAGGCGTCTCGCCAGGAGGGTGCCTGCTGTGGGGGCCGCACAGGTGCCCCGACGGGGATCCCCCACCTCGCCTCCCCACGCGGGCCGTCGGCCCAGAGCAGAAGTGAGCGAAGCCCTTGTAGGTGGTGCCCCCAGGGGTAGGGTGTGCCTGCTGGCTGGAGTGGCCTCGTGGTGGTGAGGGCAGCCCCCGGGTGCAGGGGCGCAGCAGGGCGGGGCTGCGGGTCCATCGGGAGGAGCCTGTGTCCCCGAGACCGCAGACCAGGACGGCCGCAGGGCTGGGGGCTAGAGCCCCAGTCAGCTCGGCTCTTCTGCGTGGGCTTCACGTCGGGCCTCCTTGCACGCGGGCCACTACGCAGCTGGTGGGCTCTGTTTGACGGCAGAGGGGTGGCCGAGAAGGCGCGCACCGGCGGGCGGGAACAGGCCCTGGCGTGGGGGCCCTGACCGCTGACCCTCCCTCAGCCCTGGGCCTGCCCCATCCCTGCCCAGGTCGGCTGGTCCTGGCCCCACCCCAGCAGGCCTCCTTGGCATCCAGCAGTGCTCTGGATCCGCACGTCCCCCAGCCCCGCTGTGGCCACCGGCCCACCCCCCACTGGGGAGCCATGCCCCTTCCCTGGCCCTGGCCGTCCGGGTGGCGGCCCTCCTGTCTGCCTTCTCCATTCCCCACAGGGCCCCAGCCAGTGCGGCGCAAAGAGGCACATGGAAGGTTCCTACTGATTGCCTGCAGGAACAGCTGGAGGAGGGTGTACGGATGATTCACCGACTGACCGACTAGTCCACTGACCGACTGAGTGAACGTCGGAGCGAATGTGAATAACTGAGTGAGTGTATAATATATAAAGAATGAGCAGAAAATAATGAAAGAATAAATCATAAATGAAGGGCCCAAGGAAGAAATGAGTGGGTGGATGGGTGGGTGGATGGACAGATGGATGGGCAGATAGGTGGATAGATGGATGGATGGGTGGGTATACAGCTGGATGGACGAGTGGAAGGGTGGGTAGGTAGATGAGATGGACAAACGGATGAGTGGATGGGTGGATGGATGGGTGGGTAGGTGGATGGGTGGGTGGGTGAATGGGTAGGTAGGTGGACAGACAGATGGACGAATGGAGGGATGGGATGGGTGGGTAGGTGGATGGGATAGGTAGATGGATGGATGCAGGGTGGATGGGAGGGTGGATGGGTGGATGGATGGATGAGTGGGGAGGTGGATGGGTGGGTGGATGGGTGGATGGATGGATGAGTGGGGAGGTGGATGGGTGGGTGGATGGGTGGATGGATGAGTGGGGAGGTGGATGGGTGGGTGGATGGGTGGATAGGTAGACGGACACACAGATGGACAAATGGATGGGTGAGTAGGTGGCTGTCTGGCGGGGTGGCCGGCTGGCATGGGTAGATGGGTGGGCAGATGGGTGGGTGGACGAGTGGATGGACAGACCAGTGAAGAAGTGCTGTTGGCCCTCACCCAGTACCTACAACATGTCATGTGCAGGGCGCAGGGCTGTGCCAGCAGTGACCCTGAGGGAGATAACCACGTGGGGATGTGCGCGGTGAGCAGAAGGGGACCCAGGTGGACTGACAAGCGAGGCCGCAGAATGTCTTCAGAACCTGGCCCTCCTGTGGCCCTCCTGTGGCCCCCCTGCCGTCAGACGCTTCCTCCCACAAGCCCTGAGAATCCTTATGTTCAGGAGTGGAGGTGGGGTCGGGGCCTCTTGTCTTCTTGGGTGTTCAAGCAGCCTCTGGGACAGATGGAGGAGGCGGGGGGCCGAGGGCTCCCAATGGGGGGGGCCCGCGGGATCCCGATGGAGGAGGCAGGGTGGGGGGGTGAGGAACTCCCAATGGAGGAAGGGGGGTGGGGGGTCGACGGCTCCCGATGGAGGAGGGGGGGGGCCGCGCGCTCCGGATCAGGTGAGAAAGCATCTTTCTCTAACCTGGCGTTTCTATCGCACGGTGGACGGCAGCCACTGGCCCGGCCGGTCTGCAAACCGCGGAGGAAAGGCCGCAGCCCGCGACAGCGGACGGCTGGAGGTGCCCCCTGTGCCGCACTCGCGTGGTCTCCGCCCTGCACGCGTGACCCCTCCCACGGTACAGAGACAGGCACCGAGTCAGGCCCAAGGCTGAAGAAACTTGCTAGTGTGGGGTGAGGCCGGGAGGGACCCGGGTGCTCCACCACTGGGGGTGCCCTCGGATCCCACAGTGGGGCGACGGCCGGCATGCCAGGGCTGAGCTGGGGGCCCCAGTGGGGTGGCCAGGTGCCCAGGGCAGTGTCGCGAGCCCTCGCTCCCGCCTGTTTGCTGATGCCCCCGGCTGTTCACCATGGGAGGGGGCTGCTACAGTGAGGCGGGGCGGGAAGGGGATGGGAGGACCCTCCCCCGAGATTCTCAGGGCAAGTTCCCCTCTGGCAGCTGTGGGTGCCGCCTGGTGGCCCCCCAGGCCCCTGGAGGCCGGCAATAGCTCTCAGTGTCTCCTGGGTGCGGAGGAGACGATGTCGGGGGGGATAGACACTCAGCCCCTCCCATGACCCTGCCGAGGGGCCATCACCAAGCCCATCTACCGATGAGGACACTGAGGCCCAGGGAGGGGGTCATGTGTCCCCAGCTATGCTGCCGGAAGGGGCGGAGCCAGGGCTCCAACCAGGAGGCCCCTCCGGACCCCCCGCACCCAGCCGCTCTGGAGGGCGTGTGCCAGCGGCGACGTCCGTCGGGCCCTTACCTTCTCTGGGTGGAAGAGGATGTTTCCCAGGCCCTGCAGGCTCAACACGCGGACCTCGGGGCTGGGGTCCCTGAGGCTTCGGGCCAGTACAATCAGGGCAGCCTGCCTGGGGAGCACCTCCAGCAGGGTGGGGCTGTAGAGGAACTGGGGCAGCCCCCGAGGGCAGGCGGGTCAGGCCTGGCACCTTCCTGTAGGGGCCTCCATGTGCGTCTGGGAGCAGGGCTCCAGGGCCAGTTCTGGCAGGGGCTTGGCGGGGGGGGGCGGGCAGGTGATCAGCACCCTCTGGGTGTCTAGGTTAGTGAGTATTTGAAACCCTCTCCAAGCTGGGTCAACTCTTCCATGTATAGCTGGGGAAACCGAGGCCAGAGGGGGAAAGGGCCTGGCCTGATGTCACACAGCGAGGCTGGGGTCAGGGGACAGCACTAGCCTGGCTCAGGGGGCACCTGGGGACAGAGCCCCGTGGACAGTGGCTCAGATGTTCCTGCTGCTGGGGGGTGGGGAGTGGCACGGGGCTGGATGTCTGTCATGGAGACGCCACACGGCCCCCACGCCTCGCCCCGAGCCCCGCCATGGCCCCGCACCTCTCTGGGTCTAACCGGTGCCCCCTTGGCCTCCCGGTCCCAGGGCAGACCTGAGCCCAGTTCTGCCGACCGACCAGCCCTGTAGGGGTCGGGCTGGGAGAGTGAGGGGAGAGACAGGTTCACCCCGGCCACAGGCCGATGGGGGCCTGAGAAGTGGGGAGCCCCAAGAGCCCCAGACCGTGCAGCGCCCTGGAGCCAGATGCGGGAAGGAGGGGGTGTGAGGTGGGCCTCGGTCCAGGCAAGGTCCTGGTGGGGGCACTGAGGCAGCTGGAGGAGGCGGCGGCTGTGTCGCAGGCCCCCCGCCCGGGCCCCTACCTCAGTGAGGATGAGGATGGCCACCTTCCGCTCCCGCGCCTCCTTGCTCTGCAGATTGGGCAGCAGCTGGCTGGTCACGGCCTTGATCTGCTTGCAGTGGTTCTGCACCATGGCCCTGGGGCGAGGGGGAGGCCCAGCGGGGGCTGAGGGGCCAGAGGTGGGTGGGCACCCCTTCTTTGTCCCTCTGCCCCCCTGGCCGCCCTCGGGGCCCGGACCTGGGCTGGTGCATGGGAAGCAGAGCAGCAGGCCCCTGGGCGGCCCGGGCCGGGTGGACCCTGCAGGCTCCCGGTGGGCGAGCGCGTGACGGGCACAGGGGGCACCGCCCTCCATACCTCACATGTGGAGGTCCCTGGGCTGTGCACCCAGGCGGGCCCTGGGGGGCACCGGGGTCGGTACGTCCAGCTTCCTGGATAGGTGGTAGCCTGGGTCAGGCCCCGGCCCCATGCCTACCTGGCGAGGAGACTCACGCCCTGTGGGTAGGCGTCGATGGTGGAGAAGAGCTTCCAGGCGCCCTGCAGCTCCAGGTGAGCGAAGTCCTGCCAGTGGCCCGTGGTGGACAGCAGGCTTTTCAGTGCTTCCAGGGACGTGCTGCAGTGGGACGGGGGGGTCACTGGCCAGCCCTGCCCCAGGTAGGGTGCCCACTGCCCTGGAATCGGGGGGTCACTGGCCAGCCCTGCCCCGGGGAGGGTGCCCACTGCCCTGGAATCGGGGGGTCACTGGCCAGCCCTGCCCTGGGGAGGGTGCCTGCTGCCCTGGGACGGGGGGGTCACTGGCCAGCCCTGCCCCGGGTAGGGTGCCCACTGCCCTGGAATCGGGGGGTCACTGGCCAGCCCTGCCCCAGGGAGGGTGCCTGCTGCCCTGGGACGGGGGGGTCACTGGCCAGCCCTGCCCCGGGAAGGGTGCCTGTTGCCCTGCGATTGGGGGGTCACTGGCCAGCCCTGCCCCGGGGAGGGTGCCCACTGCCCTGGAATTGGGGGGCCACTGGCCAGCCCTACCCCGGGGAGGGTGCCTGCTGCCCTGGAATCGGGGGGTCACTGGCCAGCCCTGCCCCGGGGAGGGTGCCCACTGCCCCAGGTGGAAGGGTACATTCTGGCTCTAGCCTTGGCTCAGGGCCCCCGCAGCACTGAGGCCTCCCTGGGGGTGAGGCCTGGCATGGGTGGGAGCTGTGCTGGGTGAGGGGACAGAGTCCATTCAGACCCCAGGCCTAGGCTCTAGGGTCCGTTGCTGGGGCAGGAGCCCGGGGGGCTGCCCCTTTAGGAGTGGGGGGCAGCTGTGGCAGCTGTGTGCATGGGAGTGTGAGGAGGGCTTGGAGCCCCTCAGGGGACACCCAGACGCGTCCGTGGCTGGTTTTCCAAGGCTGCAGCTCCGGGGCCGGGGCCGGAGGGAGCTTCAGAGGTCAGTGGGCACCCACGGCACAGGGTACCGAGGGTCCAGGCTGAGCCCTGGGGGTGGTGCCGTTAGACGTGGGGAGCGAGGAGGAGAGCTGGGGAGCACGGTGCCAGGATGCCCAGAGGAGTGTCCAGTTGCCCCTCCGGACACTCCTCTGCCTTCAGGGGACACAGGTTCCACAGGGCACATGCGCGTGAGCAAGAAAGGACGCCAGACATGGAGCCTGGCGCTATCACGTTTGGCAGCTGCCAGGTGGGGCCCAGGCCTGGTCCCCGTCCCAGCCTGGCTTCCAGCCTGCCCCCAGGGCTGCCCCCCACACTGCAGGCCGGCCTCGGGGAGTGGGCCCGGGAAGAGGAGGGCGGCCCCGAGCGGTGGCCTGTGTCCCCACCCCAGCCACCCTGTGCCCCGTCCCTTGAGGTCCGGCCCTGCGTCACCTGTCGAATCGCCCTGGGTGTGTGAGCAAAGCCTCCAGCGTGAGGCGTCAGCTTGGACCAAGCACGGTTCTGAGCCAAACGCAGTGTCAAGGGACGGAGTCCCACTCGGCCGGAGGCCCCGGTGGCATCAGCGCAAATGCCAGCTGGCTTGTCGTGTCACCCCCAGATGTGCCACTGAAGAGCAGCGATCTCGGCCAGAGTGATGACAGCTTCAGGAGAGGGGGACCTCAAGGCAGAGTAGCGCTTCGTCCCTTCTGGGGCGACTCTGGGAAGGGGGTCCCCGGGGCACCTAGGGTGTCAGCGTGCCTGGGATCGGGGCTCCGGGGAGACGGTGTTCGGCCGACGTGGGCGTTCCCGGGGGGATAAGCGGCCCCTGCAGGGCCCTGAAATCTGGAACCACCCGCAGCCCGGGACGCCCGGCCGTGCACAGGCGCACGTGTGGCCTGACACCACGCAGCCCCAGACCCCCCGGACGCGGAGGCCCTCGAGTGTGAGCCCGGCCATGCAGGTTCCGAGGCCGTGACCCCTCAGCCTCACCTCAGCACCGCCCGTCTCCCCCTGCACGTCCCTCTGCTGCCTTTTTTTATTTTTTTAAAGATTTTGCCCACTTATTCACGGGAGACAGAGACACAGGCAGAGGGAGAAGCCGCTTCCTCGATCCCAGGACCCCGGGGTCACGCCCCGAGCCCAAGGCAGACGCTCAGCCGCTGAGCCCCCGCGGGCCCCTGCCAACGGACTGTGGCAGCACGCACGCGGCGTCACGTTCCCCGTCCTACCCATTCCCGCGTGCAGTTCGGCAGAACCAAGTGCATCTCACGTCCGGCCCTGGAAGACTGTCCCCGGTCAACACCACGCCCCTCCCCTGGCCCCTGGCGCCACCATCGGGCTCTGTCCGTGGGCGCATGGCAGCCCAGGGTCCTCCGAGGAGCGGAGCCTCGTGCCGCGTGGGCTTCCGGGTCGGGCCGTTCTCACGGGGTGTGCGCACGTGAGGACACGGCTCAGCCCTGTCGTGCCAGGGTCGGGAGGGCCTCTCGAGTCGCAGCATCGTGTGGGTGGCCCACGTTTTCCTGATCCCCGCATCCGTGGACGGACACCGGGGTGGCTTCCGCGTCCTGGCTCCCGGGAAGGGGGCTGCTGTGCGCACGGCGTGCACACCTGCCCCGAGGCTCCTGCCTGGAGGGGGTTGCTGCGTCCCACGGTGACCCTGTGTTTGACGTGTTGAGGAGCTGTCGCTGCACCGTCCTTCACCCCCGCAGCGGGGGCTGTGTTGGGAAGTGGCCGTCCTCCCGCGTGCGAGGGTCTCTCGTGTCGCCAGTGTCTGCCCCCTCGGCTGCAGGTGTGGGTGAGTGGAGGTGAGCGGGGAGGGTGCAGGTGCCTGGAGACGCCGTGGGCTCCGAGCTGGGCGTCCTGGGCAGCATTCGTCTGACCCTCTGATGCCTCGGCCGCCGTCCACTGCCGTCCCCAGTAACACCAGGAGGAAACGAGCCCCCGGCTTCTCTTTTCGGCTAAGAGTCCAGATGCCCTTTCGGGAGTCTCCAGGTCACATGGGAGCCGCAGGAGGGCCGCCCTGAGTCTCCCCCACTGGGACACTGTCCACTCTGGCCACCCATCCCCAGTGCCCATCAGACCCTGCCACTCGCTCTGCACAGAGCCCTCCGTGGCTCCCCAGTGTCCCGGTGTGCAGCTGACTTCGAGGCCTCCTTCCTCTCCCCTCCGTCCTGTCCCCTCCGCCAGGCAGGGAGCTCAGCCATCACTCAGGTCTCGGCTCGGAACTGGGTCCTCGGGGACCGCATGACAGGTGGCACGCTCCGGGTCATCCTCTGTGGAAGTGGTGACTCTCCTCCCTTGGGGCCTTCTCCGCGGTGTCACCTGTCCATCTGTCCATCTGTCACTGGGCTGTCATTGACCCCATCTGCCTTTCTCTGGGGCTCTGAGCTCCCAGGCAGAGGGACCCATCTCTGGTGACTAGTGTGGTCTGGGACCTGGTGAGCGCCTGTGGAAGTGGAAGTGCCAACGGTGGAGCACACGGTGGCCCCTAGCAAATGCTGACGAAGATGACCGTCCGCCAGTCCTCCTCCTTCTCTTCCTCCACGAGCTGGAGGGAACACGGAGCAGGGCCAGGTGAGCCAGGAGAAGACGCTAGGTCAGGGCGAGGCTGTGGGGGTCCCCAGGGTGGTAAGAGTGGATGGGCTGGGATAGTGCCACGTGGGCCCCTCCCTGCGGGTCCCGGGGCCCCTGAGACCACGACGTGCCAATGGGGCAGATGGACAACTGGGGCTGGGGTCGTGCAATCGAACCTTTCACCTTAACCGAGGCCCAGAGGAGCGTCGGCCCCTTGTCCAGGACAGAGGCTGCCCAGCCCACCGCCCCTCCCAGCCGTGTGGGCAGGGACCAGCCCATCACACGGAGAGCTCGTGGGGGAGGCTAGGACGAGGGCTTAGATCGCACACCCAGGCCCGGACAGCATAGCATTACTGATGGCTTCTTAGTTCCTCCTCAACTGCCAAAATCCAGGACTGTGAACCATGTTTTAAATTTAAATTTAAAAAATTTAATTTAATAAATTTAAAAGATTAAAAATTTTAATTTAATTTGATAAATTTAAATTTTAAAAAAAACTTTAAACTTAAAGCTTTCAGTTTAAAAGACAAGTAATGTCTCCTTTATTCAGAAGGAGATGAGAAGCAAAAGGGAAGCACCAGGCTCTGCTGGAAACTGACGTTCGAGGTGAGCTTCCTGGCAGCCAGGGCCAAAAGGACGACGTGTTGGTCGTACTTGTAAGTGGTCCAAGAGAATGTCTTTGAAATAAGGAGCAATCAGATGCCCCGTGAGAATGGGAGAGAGTCAACGCACGATGGAGACACGAAAGGAGCAGCCCCCGTGTGGGGCGGGGTGGACGTTGGCTGGAGGAGGACCCAGCTGAGAACTGACCGAAGCAGTTACAGTGTCTAAAGAAAGGGGCTTTGGTCGTCAGAGATGCAAAGGAAATGAAGGGTTGGCAGTGCTTTTGCAGCCCCGCCGGGGGGAGGCCGCCGTGCCCACACCCCCCCTTGCTGGTCCCACCCAGCTCCGCAGGGTGCCAGGGACCTCAGCGCCCTAGGAGTAGCCTGAGCCTGCCCCGAGGCCCACTGGGCTGCCACCCGGCGCCCTGCACCACCCCACGCGGCGGGGCACCTGCAAGCCAGGCGGCCTCTCTGCAGTGGGCACCCAGATCCCCTCCTTGGCCGCGTCTCCCTCGATGGTATCCCAGCTGCCCGGCATCAGAGCCTGGATGGCAGCGACCCACCTGGGTGACAAGGCCCTCTGAGGCCCTGGGAGTGGCTGCCCACCCCCCGCCACCCCCGGCTGTCTGCGGGCATCGCTGCTGGTCGGCCTGTCCTTCCTGTGGGCCCCTTTGGGTTCCTCTCCAGGCAAGGTGGGGGCCAGGAGCTCCACGCGCCCCTGTGGTCCAGGCGATCGGCTCAGGGGTGAGCATGTGATCTGAGACAGGCCAGTCAGAGCCAGTGGACTACCCCTGGGGCCACCCTGTCCTCCCTGGAGGGGACTCACGGGAGAGAGGCCAGGCAGCCGAGCTGGGAGCGGGAGGGGCGGCTGCTGCTTGAGCAGCCCCAGCCAGCCTGCCTGAGGGGGTTGCCCAGGAGCCCCGGGGGGCCGGTGGACAGCCTCGCTTCTGGGGGAGCCCCAGGGGGCCGGGGGTCACCCCCGCTCTCTGGGGGAGCCCCAGGGGGAGGGGAGGACACCCCTGCTCTCTGGGGGAGCCCTTTCTGCAGGGTGCTGATAACAGTTGCTAGGTGGTGCTGGCCTTGGAGGGGAACAGCAGAATGGGAGCAGGACCCCTATGTTAGAGAAGGTGTTTGGAGAGACTCGCAGTAGGTGAGGAAACCGGGGAAGAGCAATCCAGGAAGAGGGAGCAGGAAGTACAAAGGCCCTGAGGCAGGAGCAGACAGTGTGGGTGAGGGGTGTGTGGCAGGAAATGAGGTCCTGGGGGCAATGGGGAGCCAGAGGGAGAGGGGTCTCTGGGCGGCCACTGAAAGGATCTGGCTCTTTCTGAATTAAGTGGGGAGGGGCAGGGGGGCTTGAGGCTGTGGACACGTTTTGAAGAGGGGAGCTGGGCTGCAGGGGGAGGGTGGGTGAGCAGGGTGGGGTGAGGGGGGCAGGGCAGGAGAGCAGGGGTGAGGGGGGCAGGGCAGGAGAGCCGGGGCTGGCGGGGCCGGTGGAGCCGCCTCCCTGCTCCCTCCTCGCCGTCGCCGTCCCACGTACGTTCTGGGAGGAGAACGTTTTATTAGCTTATTAGGGAAGATTCATGCATTTTGCATGGTTGATCTGAATTAAAAAGGAACTGTAGCGCACATTCGGATTCAGAGGCAATAGGAGAAGAGGTGACATTTTTCCAGGGACGTGCTCGGGGAGAGCTGTTCAAAGTGACAAACTGCGCGAGGCACATCATGATACAAACAAGTGAACAGTCGCCCCGCGGCTTTCAAAGAGCAGCTTGTTGGCTTTCCCAGGACGTGCCCGGCGAGGGAGGGCCAGGCAGGCCGCCTCGGGGCCGGGGGCAGGGGCGGCGCGTGGACGCTCCTCCGCGGTCCCGGCCGTGCTGTGCAGGGGCGCGGGGTGTGAGCGTACCGGGTCGGGGCGGTGGCCAGGGGCCCGGGGGCCTACGCGGGGCCGTTCCCGGCTCGAGCCCAGCCGCGGGCATGCTGCGTGTCCCGGGGAACCCTCTGACCCTGAGCCTCGGTGTCCTTAGGCGTACGGTGGGCAAGACAACGTCCCTCTCACAGAATTCCTGCGAGGACCACAGTCGGGAGGACGCGGTGCTGGTGTGGGCGGGTGGCAGTGCTGTCCTGTGAGGTCCCCACATGCCAGCAGGCTCTGGGTATCTGTGCTGCCAAGTGGCTGGGGTAGCCCAGAAACGGCCCTGTGCCTGCCCTGTCCCCTCCGTGCTGCCGGCTGCACTGGCCACGGTGGTGTTTGGGGCTGAACCACGTCCCCCGAAAGCTATACCCGAGTCCTAACGCCCGACGTGTGGACGTGACCTTATTTGGAAACGTCTTTGCGGCTGGACTGGAGTTAGGATGAGGCCAGTAGGGGGGCCCTAGTCCAGCACGACCCGAGTCCTTGGAGGAAAGGGAAACCGGGACAGAGACACGCAGGGGAGCTCACCAGGGGAGGAGGGGGGCGAGGGGGGGAGCTCGTCTGCAGGCCAGGGAGCACAGAGACCAGGGTGTGCCAGGAGGGGAGGAGGCGGGGGTCCTCCCGCCTAGGCTCCAGAGGGAGCATGGCCTGCCTCCCTGAGCCACCTGCCCCTGCCGCAGAGCACCCCTGGCCTTACCTGTGCGGGCTGGGCATGGCCTCTGGGGCCTCATGGCCAGGCTCCGGGGGTGGGTGTGGCTCCTGGGGCAGGTGTGGCTCCTGGGGTGGGTGCGGCTCCTGGGGCAGGTGTGGCTCCTGGGGCAGGTGCAATTCCTGGGGCAGGTGCAGCTCCCCAGGCAGGTGTGGCTCCTGGAGCAGGTGCGGTTCCCGGGGCAGGTGGGGCTCCTGGGGCAGGTGCAGCTCCTGGGGCAGGTGCGTTTCCTGGGGCAGGTGCGGCTCCCGGGTCAGGTGCGGCTCCCGGGTCAGGTGCAGCTCCAGGGTGTAGTGCAGCTGGGCGAGCAGGGCCAGGAGGAGCTGCGGGAAGGCCTCCTGCACGGCCTTCTTGAACTCCCGCGCAAACTGCAGCTCATGCAGCATGTTCATGGCCTGTGGGGGGCAGGGGCACGGCTGACCTGTCTGTCCCTCCCGCCCCAGCCTCCAGGACTGTGGCCCTATCTCTGGGTGTCCCTCCGGCCCCCTCCCTGTGCCTTCCGACCCGGCATGTCCCGGACACCTCCCCCGCGGCCCCCTCCCAGGCTGCCACCCCTGCGTCCCGCCCCTGCTCTGCGGCCCTGGAGGATTGGCCGGGTGGGCCTCTACCCCTGTTGGCCCCGGAAGGCAGAGCTACCGGACAGCGGCCCCGAGGCGCCCTGTGCCCCTCGGAGCATTCGGTGCAGAACGTTCTTGGGGTGTGGCGGCACACAGTGGAGGCCCCCTGCTGACCCCATGCTGCTGTATGGTTTCTGAGAGGAAGGGCCCGCATCAGCCCGGGGCTGGGGGTGTCCGGGAGGAGCAGGGGCCGGACACACAGAGGGCACTTGGCCTCTGCATCCACATTCCGCCATCACACACCCGTGCTCAGGCCGCAGGTGTCTGGGGGGCCCCGGATGGGGAGGGGCCGTGGGGACCTCTGGGCTGCTGCGTGGGGGGTGGCTTTTGGGGTGGGGGGTGTCTCAGCCTAGAAAAACACGGGGTTGGGCCACTTGCAGCTGCCTCGTCACAGTCCACCAAGGGCAGGTGTGGCCGGCTCAGGAATGAGCCCCCTGTTCCCGCGGCCCCATGAGGAGGGAAGCTGGCTTGGGGGGCTCCTCTGGGAGCGCGGGGGCTGCAGGAGGCAGCGTCTCAGATGCCTCCCAGATCTACAACCCCAGACCCCAAATGTGGACAGAGGGCCCCACTGTTGTCCCCACAGCCGTCCTCTGCCTGAACCTGCCTCCCGAAGGCCCTGTGCTCCGAGGCCACCCATGGGGAGTCCTGCCTCCCGGGTGCGCACAGGACAGGGTGGCTTCCACGGCCCGGGCCCGGGGCCGCCCCTCCCTGGGGACAGCAGTGGCCAGAAGGGCCGTGCACAGGTGAAGCCAGCCCCCACTCCATGGCAGCGGGGGCGGTGTCGGGGGTCGTGGCAGAGACTCACAGCGAGCGAGCGCGGGCAGGGCTTGTCCTTGGGCTGGGGGCCGCCGTCTCGGGGCCTGGGGGGCAGGGGCCGCTCCTGCAGGCAGGCCAGCAGCACGGCCAGTACCTGGCGGCTCACGGGCTGCTCGGCCCCCAGGGCCCTCCACAAGCGGAAGGCATGGCTGTGGGCAAAGAGGAGTCGTGAGGGGGCTGCAGGGGCCGGGGGTGGGGGATGGGTCCTGCGTGGGACCCTGGCCGCGGGGGGCCTGTGGGTGAGGGTGGGCGGCGGGGACCCGGGGGACACCAGTAGACGGCGGGTCAGCCGCCCTGCTCCGTGCTCCGGAGGCCCCTGCTTCCAGGGTCCGTCCTGCAAGCTCCCTGCACCCCAGTGACAGACCCTGACTCCATCACCCAGTGGCTCCAAGGTCCTTACAGGACAAGTCCAGCTGAGCCCTGCCCTCTGCCCTCTGCCCTCCCGTCCTGCCTCGGGCCTCCATGGGGCCGTTGCCCCTGTGCCGGTCCCAGCGAACTCCCTCCACACCTGGCCTGTGCCTGCTCCGCACACCTGCCCGGAGGCCCGCCCTGGCCACCTCCTCCTAGCCTGGGTTTGCTGGGGTCCAGCTCCCTGGTCCACCCGGGTTGGGGGGGGGGTGGCGTCCACCTGTATGTGCAGAGCTTCACAGTCTCCTCATGCTCCTTTTGCAGGTGGGGAAACTGAGGAATGATCGGGCCCTCCACTGACTGGTGAGCCGGGGCTGGAGGCCAGGTGTGGTCTGGGTGTGTTCTGGGGCCTTCCCACCTGGTCCACGGGCATGGGCCTGGGGGTCTTGGGGGCTCCCGAGGTGTCAGTGACCCTGACGGCCCTGTTTCCTGTGCTAGGTGGTTGTCGGGCCCCAGTGCTGGGTGCAAGGGGCTGGAGGGGCAGAGGTGCCCCTGGAGGTGGGGGGGGCCACAGTGGGGACCTGGATAAGCCCCCACCCCCGCTCCAGCAAGGACCCTGGGCCGGGTGGGCATGACAGCTCCGAGGACTCTGACATCATTGTCACAAGGACCCAGGCACCAGTCCCTGCTCTGCGGGACCCTGGGGGCGTCTCTGGGGTGGGGCCTGCCTCGGGAGGCTTAGGTGACCTGCTAATGCAGGAGCAGGGGCACCCAGCGTGCACTGTCACATGCGGGCAGTGAGCTTGGGGACAGAGCAGTGACAGGACCGGTAAAGTCCTTGCCTGCATGGGAGTGACCCCTACGGCCCCACAGCCAGCAAACAGGGTGCGTCAGACTAAGTGCATCGGGTGGAGGAGGGGTGGGGTGGGAGGGGGACAGCAGGAGGGTGCATCTGGCTGTGGTCAGGTTCTCGGGGACGGCTGGGAGGCCTGCACCCGGAAGGGATGGCAGCCAAGACCCGAGGGCGTGAGGGGGAGCCACGCTTCTCTGGGGCTGGGGGGAACCTTCTGGCCCCAGCACAGAGCTGATTTGGGTGTGCCCGGGCCCGGCAGGGTGGCAGCCTGCTCGGGGTGGAGAGACTGGGTCTGGGAGAGGAGGACCATGAGATGGCGGGGCCAGGTGCTGACCTTGACACCACTGGGAAGGTGTCGCCTGGACTTTGAATGGGGGGCCTCCGAGGGTCGGCAGCAGAGGAGGGATGTGGTCCGACTGATTTCTAAAGCCTCCACGCCGCCGCTGGGAGGGATGGGGGTGCCGGGAAACAGCCAGGGACTCCACGTGCGCTGGCCATGTCCCGACTTGGGGGGGTGCAGGGCTGGAGGGGATGGGGCGGGGGTGGCCAGCTGAGGTGCAGGGTTCCTGGAGGAGGGGCCTGGGTGTGGACAGGGAAGTCAAGGTGGCCCCTAGGGCTTTGGCTTGAGAAGCTGGGCTGATGGCATCACTGCGGGGAAGCCCACAAAGAGGACAGTTTCAGGGGAAGGTCAGCGGGGATGGGGTGTCCAGGGGGGTCCAGTGTGGGATGCTTCCCGGACATCCAGGTGTGGCCGTCGGGCGGGGCTGAGCACTCAGGAGGCGTCTGCTTGGGGACACTTAAAGCCATGGGAATGGAAGTGGCCATCAGGGGGGTGGGTGTAGCTGAAGGGAGCTCTGGGGACCAAGCCCGGTGGCCCTGTGCTGAGAGATGCGGAGACAGGAGGGACCAGCAAGGAGGCCGAGCTGGACCGGCCAGGTGGTGGGAGGAGAGCCGGGCGGGCGTGGGCTTCTGGGAGCCAAGTCAAGAAGGTGTTCCCGGGGGAGACAGCGGTTGCCACGAAAAGACAGAGGAACCCGAAACGCATATCGCCGAGGACTAGAAGCCAGCCCGAAAGCCTACACGCTGCACGGCTCCAAGTCCATGACCTTCTGGAAACGGCAAAACCATGGAAACGGTAAAAGGCGGGTGGCTGCCAGGGGTCGGGGGGACGGAAGGTTTTTCCGGCAGCGATGCTACCCTGCAGGGGCCACGTGACGGTGGCCCCACATCACTGCACATTGTCCAGGCCCATGGGACGAACAGCGCCAGGAGCGAGCCCTGCTGGATGTGGGGCCTCAGTTAACGACGATGCACCAGTATGGGCCCACGCAGGGTGTGAGCAGAGGAGGAAAGCGGCCGGGACGGGGCATGCTCTGCCTAAGTCCTCTACAAGTATCAAACTGCTCCAAAAGCAAAAACTTATTAAACATCAACAACAATGAAAAAGGGCTGGGAAGAGCCACGTGATGCAGTCCCGAGGAAGTGAAGCTGGTGCTGCTGGATTTGTACTACGACAGACGACCTGCATCTAAAAATTTGTGTTAACAACAGGAAGTCAGGAAACAAGTCTCCAAAGACTACAGGCACCACCACCACGCTCTTCAGTGAAATTGCAAAAACTACAAGAACATGTTTTTAGGAATACGTTTAGCCACAATGAAGTGAAAAGGAAGGGAAAGGGATGACGAGCGTTGGGTGGGTGGGTGGGGGTGGGCTGGGGGCCGGGGACTGGTGGTCCTCCCCGCTGTCCCTGTCCTTCGCTGGAGGTCATGACCCGGATCCCAGCCTTCATGCAGGTGGCGGCCTCGCCGGCGTGCATTCGATCACTGGAATGAATGAGCACCGTAAGAGCCAAACTAAGGCAGGCCACGCATGCAGTGATGATGGACAGCTTGACACGCCAAGGCTCATGCCCACGCCGCTGGCGTGCAGCTGAGTCGTCGTCAAAAGGTAAAAGAGAAACACGGGAAAAAAGAAAGAAAACTTGGCAAGCCGAGCATAAGGTCACGTAGGAATGTGAAATGCCACACTCGGAGGGCAGCCGAGGCAGCGTCGGGGAAGGAGGAGCGGGAAAGCCCTTCTCTATCTGGTGCGGAGAAGCTGCAGGATGTCACAGGAATTGGGACCTTGAGTGTGAGCACGGGGATGGGCCAGCGACAGACCGCGGCCTGCAGGTGCTCGGCTGGGAGGGAGGGAGCATCCGGGCTGCAGGCCTGTCACTGAGCGATGCTGGCGGTTCCACAGAACTGCAGCCCAACCTCACGTCTGCAGCCACCTCCCTTATGGGTCGGCTGGAGACCTGCGTTTGAAAGGCAATCACCAGAACTTTTTTCGTGTAAGATCGTGGATGCGAGTGATTGAACCTGAAACTCCTTTTTATCAAAAAGCACATCCGGGGAGCGAAAAGACAAGCTGCAGAGTGCGAGGAGATGCTTTTAACACAATCGACAGAGCCCTTGAATCCAGATCACATAAAGGATTCCCGGGAATTGATAAGAAAAAGAGGGGACAACCCAATAGGAGAACGGGTCGGATGCTCCAACAGATCCCCAAAGGAGATACTCAGATGCCCCCCCCCCCCAAAAAAAGCAGATGAAAAGATGTTCAGCTTCATTATTTAATTAGGAACGTGCAGATGAATGTCACTGTGCGATTCATACCACCGGGTTGCTAACGTTTTGATGAGTTGCTAGGAAGTTGGGGCTAAGGGTGCATGAAGATGTGAAGCAACAAGAACGTCCCCCCCAAAATCCCTGGCAGAGTGTGAGGTGGCAGGAACATTCTGGAAAAACGATTTGATGTGCCTGTTGAAGTTGGGTACATGCAGGGCTTTGTGGTGCAGACGTTTGCGTCCTAGACACACATACACACGCGCGGGCACACGCGTGCTGGAGACGGAGTGCTGATGTGCATCGGGATGCCCAGGAGCAAGTGGGTGCGGTCCTTAGCCACATCCCCAAGCAGGGGACAACCCAAGTGTCCGTCTGCGGCAGAAAGGGTAATGGGCATTCATGAGATACCAAACAGCAACAAAAGCAAATGAACTCCGACTCTGTGTAACATCGGAATGAATTGTAAACGCGTTGTCGAGGGGAAAAGCCACATACCGAAATTACAGTGGAAGGCTACGTAGTACACAATTCTGTTCAGTGTCAGGACACACCACATTGTTTCCGGTGCTTCTAAAAAAAGAAAAATTCTTCCAGGTGGGGATCTACGTCCATCACAGAGGTGGGCCCCCAAGGGCTGCATGTCCAGCGTCAGGATGATGGAAACCAACCCAACTGTCCGCAGAAGGAAACAGCCAGGAAGCCCGCCGGCCTCACTGGGAGAATCGGAATCACAAAACCTGTTCCAGGGTCTGCGTTCACACCAGCAGTGAGGCTCAAAGAAAGCCTCAGGCATAGACTTTTAAATCTGAAGTGGTTCCAGGCTGACAGCGTCCCCGGGTAACTGTGAGTCCAGGTGTCGGGCACACTCGACGACGATGTAAGATGCATTTCCATCTCTTCGATGCTCAAACGTGAAAAATGTGCTTCTTAGAAGGGAGGAAATAGGGTATAAATTGCAACGTGGACCGAGGTGAACCACAGCCTCCTGGGCAGCTGGAGACAACTGTGGCCTCCAGGGTCCCCACCCCTGAAAGACAACGTGGAGCAAGAGGGAGGAGAAGTAAAACTGCATGGAAACTGTGAGGATGCCCAAACTCAACACTACTGAGAGCAAACAAGATAAAAGTCCCAGAGTCGAGCCCACTCACCGCCAGGACGGTGAAATCCATCCCCAGCCTGAAAAGAGAGAAGAGCATGACCACGGGGAAAGGGACTGGGCAGCCTCCAAGGTACACAGCTCTGGGGAGAGAAATAGGGGAAAAAGAACCAGGTGCCTTTGGAGATTGGGTGGTGAAAGGGACCATGCAAGAGAAGGAAAATGTAAAACTCTATGGGAGAAAAGAGAACAACAACAACAACAAAAAAACGAAAAAAAGAAAAAAAACCCAAACAACCCCCGAACAGGAGGACGTATGACCCTTTCACTTGCTGCCTAGACAAAGAATCAACTGAATTCTCTGGACTCTGCTCTCCTAACAGAAGAGGGTGCCATTGAACGTGAAATCCTATAAAACACTCCAACAGCGTTTTATAGGAACAGGAACAAAATGAACAGATCCACCGAGTTATTGCAAAACAACAACAACCCAGAAAAAACAATATAATCAGTGTACGACAAAAGAGGAACAGCTCCCGTCCAAAGCAGCCATGGTGCAGACAATGCCGTGAGGCTAATACCCCGGATGGTGCTCCTCCTGCTACAGCAGCACAAGAAACAGGCAGACCCACCTTGAATTATAACTTCCAAAAAAAAAAAAAAAAAAAAAAAGGAAAAAAAAAAAACCCAACAAACCTCAGCAAAGAAAGGAAAAGAGGGTTTGAGTGAGTTCAGGAAAGAGGCAGAAGAAAGGACAAAATTATCTCAGAAGTGGAAAAAAATGCAAGATGCCCAAGAGGGACAGGACGTTCGCTAAGGGGCATTGGGGCAAAAGCAGAAACACGACCGTGAAAACTGCGAAAAGGACCAGAGGGAAAGTGTTGGAGGTTGGGGACGGGTGGGAACAGGGTGGCAGGGCCAGTGCCGCGGGGGGAACAGACGTGCTGTTTAAAACTATCACCTAGAGAACTTTCCAGAAGCAACAAGAACACGGGCCCTAAATCTACATATTCTAAGGACCTGCCGGTTCCCTGGGACGATGAACACAGAATGATCAACTCTGACACATTTCTTAATAAAACTGTTCCATTTCCAAGGTAAGCAAACACCCTCCAAGGTGTCCAGGTGGAAAGACTCTTACAAAGGCAACCATCTAGACAGAGGCAAAAAAAACCCCAAACAAACAAAAATCATCATCTGTAGACTTTTCAATACAAAGCAAGGTGACAATTGAGCAGCAATTGAAAAATACTCCATAAAAGAAAGTGCGAACCAAGGATTTTATGTCCAGCCAGGCTGTCCTTCAGGCACAGGATTGCTGCTCCGGAGCAGCGTCTGTCAGAGGCAGGTCTGAGTCCAGGGGTGAGAGGACCAGAGCCTTCAGTGGAGGATGGAGGGTGCTTGTGGGGACCCAGGAGCGACAATGTGGGGCCCTGAGCAGGTGATCGGAGGGCAGACTTCCACCTCGTGAATATGCGCAGCTGAAAATGCAGGAGGAGCAGGGGGCAGGTGGGTGGGGTGATGTGCAGGTGCAGGTGCAGGCCGGTAGGGGTGCCCGAAAAGACCCGATGGATCTGGTACGCCTGGGTGGCTCAGCGGTTGAGCATTTGCCTTCGGCTCAGGTTGTGATCCCAGGGTCCTGGGATCGAATCCCGCATCGGGCTCCCTGCATGGAGCCTGCTTCTCCCTCTGCCTCTCTGTGTCTCATGAATAAATAAATAAAATCTTAAAAAAAAAAAAAAAAAAAGCAATGGACCAGACAGTGAAAGCTCAAACAAGAACACAAGGGTTGAGGGCATCAAGGTGGATCGGGACACCTACTGCAAAAATACACCTCTTCTTTAATTAAAAAAAAAAAAAAAGGATCAAAGAACACACAACCTGTAGAAAAGGAAAATAAGGTAACAGACAAAGCCAGGTGCACACGGCTACGGGACATGATGCCGGAGCGGAGAGTCCACAAACCGGTCGTGTCCATGAACGTGAAAGGAAGGATTTCACTCGCTTATTGAGAGAAACGGACTTGCGGTTTGGATCACAGATCAGAGCCAGGCTCTACGCCGCGTGTAAGACGGGGAGCACGTACCGGGCACGACGGGAGAAGGCGGACGCAAGGCGCTCCTGTCATCCTGAGAACAAAGTGGAACCCAAGCCCCTGCAGCATTAAATGTGACCGGGCCGGGCACCGCTTCACGCTGAAGTCGAGCTTGCTAAGGGAGGTACAT
Organism: Vulpes vulpes; assembly: GCF_048418805.1. Classification (NCBI taxonomy): domain Eukaryota; kingdom Metazoa; phylum Chordata; class Mammalia; order Carnivora; family Canidae; genus Vulpes; species Vulpes vulpes. The sequence goes on along the minus strand of NC_132792.1, from coordinate 1,262,148 downwards.
GTATGCAGACCCCCGTGCGGCGTAAAAACCGCAGGACACGGGAGGGGCCGTGGGGAGAAACGCGCTGGTAACTGATGTGTCCTAGGACGACACAGATCGGGGTGGACGGTCGTCTGGGGAATCTGTGATCTACACCAGACTCCCCACCTGATGCAGAGAGAACTACGCCCTCTTCCCGATGGTGAGGGATGCTGAGAAGGTGGGTGGTGGACTGGAGGCCGTGCAGGGCAGAGGAGATCCAGGCATGGAGAAGTCGGGGTGAGGGAAACCCCAAGATCCAGACGGGGGGTGGTGGGGAGTGAGACGGTGTCTGACCAGGAGCGACACCTTCAAGGACCCAGGGATGATGCAATGCAGGTGCCTGATGGATGCGTAGCTGGGGGGCTAGACTGAGCACCTACCTGGGCTTTGGAGCTGGGATTTTGGGGAGGAAGAGGACCCTGGCCCACCTCCAGACTTGGGGGTCTGAGGAATTCACGAGAAAGCCAGCTCCACCCCCGCCCCCTGTGCCATGAGAGTTACAGGGTGGCCACGGGGGGTGGGGGCAGGGCGGGGAGGAAGGGGAGGTCCTTGGAGGATCAGGAAGGATGGCGAGACTTTGGTGTTGGCTGGGGTCTTGCTTGGCGCACACCTTGGGGCCTGGCACCCTCCCCCTGAGGCTACAGGTGAGTGATTGAGGTTGCGGCGGTGGCGGGGGGTTCTGTGGGTGACACCTGTAGGATGGGTGACACCTGCAGGATGGACGGTGAGCGGTGCCTCCCCGGAGCCTGCCTCGGGAGCTGGGCGGTAAATGAACGGGTACGTGGGCTCCCTCCCTGCCCCCAGAGCCCTGGGGGTCCCTGTGAGGGGGCAGGCAGGAGGGCAGAGCTGAGGGCAGAGGGGGGCTGGCACCTGTCCAGGGGTATGGAGAAGTCCAGGAAGGTGGCCACCAGCTCGGGGGTGTGGGTCCGGGCCAGCAGGGTGATGGCGTGCAGAGCCTTTTCCTTGGCTTGGGGGATGCGGACAGAGCAGAGCTGCAAGTGGATGGCCCGGCCCAGGTTGGCAACCTTGCGGGGAGGCGGGGTAGAGGGGAGAGGGCTGGTCTGAGGGGGAGGCCAGGCGCCGCAGGGACGTCTGAGGGCAGCACTTCCCTGCCCCACTGCCTGGCCAGGAGGGGGGTCCCAGGCCGAGGGGAGCGAGGCCCCACCCCCGAGGCACCGCGTTCGAGGCGCTCCCACTCTGTCCCAACACGGCCCAGTCCCTGGAAGGCACAGATGCACCAGCTGCACATCTTCGAGCACAGTGCGAGCTGGCCTGGTCCCCCGGGACCACCTCTGGTCCCTCTTGCTCACCCACCCGGGTCCAGTGTTGCCTACCAAGGGGGCTTCCTCATCTGCAGGACTTGGCATGGGTCATCCTGTTTCTGGGGAGGGGCCCGCACCCCACTAGGGGCACATCGTTGCCTTTGCATTACCTACGCTGTCCAGTCCTTATCTGTGTCTATCCCCTCCGTGAGACTGAGAACTTCCAGAAGGGTCTGTGCCTTCTCCTCCCCCATGTCCCACACCAGAGCCTGGAACGGCTGTTCCATCCGTGCACGCGTGCCCCATGGCCCTGCAAACACCACTCGGGGTCCCACCTGCTGGGGCCATTCCTTCCTTCCTTCAGTGGAACCTGTCAGCCCGGGGGGTGGGGGGGGGGTGCTGTGTCTCCTGCATCAGGGGCAAGCTGAGGCCCCCAGAGGCCCGAGCCCCAGGGCGCTGACTGCCGGGCGTCCCTCTGCCCCCACCCGCCCCGGCCCACCCTGAGTGGGCGCCCCAGCCGCTCACGGTCTCCAGCTTGGCCCCGTGCTCCCTGATGGTGGTGAGCAGCATGTCGGCGGCTGCCTGAACGCGGAAGGGGCTGGCGGAGCCCAGGCCTTCGATGGCTGTCCAGATGAGGTCGGTCAGCTCTGCCTTCGTGAGATGCTTCATGACCTCCTGTAGCAGCAGGAGAGGAGGCAGCTGTCACCCGGGCTGAGTCACCTGTGCCCAGGTGTCTGCCTCCTGCCGTCTCATTTCCCTGTCTCCTTGGCTTCAGGCTGCCCGGATCGCTGAGCACCTCCAGACTTCTGAGCCCTGCTCCTCTAGACCCCCACACTTGTACCCCACTTGGCAGGCTGCTTGCCTGCACATGTTTCTGAGCCAACCGGGTTCAGGAAGGGAGAGCGTGATGCCCATCGTAGGGCAGACGCACGGCTCCCTTCCTCACTCAGACCCCGGAGCTTGTCTCCTTTCCACCCCTCCTCACCTCATGGACCTCCTCGTCAGGTAGCCTCCGCCCACCTGGGTGCTCCCTGTGCCAGGCTCCTGTCCTCCTCACAGCATTTTAATCAAGAAGAACTGAACTTCAGAGCTGTGAAGGGTCTTCAAGGTCACCTGGACCAACTCTCAGGCCTCAGAGAGGTGCCTGGGCACCCTCACCCCGGCACAGGCTGGGTCCAGAGCCCAGGGCTCCTGTCCCACAGTAGGGCCTCCCCAAGAGCCCGACTGCCCTCTGCCCGTGTTTTCCCAGGAGCAGCTCTAAGTCTAGACCGTGAGCTACTCGGGGTAATGAAGAGGGGCTTGGGGAGATGCAATGTGGTGGGTGGGACCCCTGCTCCATGGCTTGGACCACAGTCCCTGAGAGGGAGGGCTGGGCCAGCCTGGGGCTACCCAGGTGGAACCTTCCAGAAAGACTTAGAGCATTGTTGCCCAGCGTGGTAGCCACCAGCCACGTGTAGCTGTTTAAACTTAATTAAGTAAAATTTAAAAACTTCGTTCCTGTTAGCACTAGCCACATTACAAGTGTCCAGTAGCCACAGGTCGCCGGTGGCTACCTTGAATAGTGCAGATAGAAGCACTTTCTCCTCCCAGAAAGTTCTATTGGAAGGCTCTGACGTGGAGCACTTGATAATCAGAGGAAGATAGAAGACTGGTAATGGGGGGCTTGGTAGAAAAGTATAAGGTCTGCAAGCATGTTAAGGATAGTAACATGCTTCTTTGCATGTTAGGATGTTTGTTAAAACGTTTCAAAGTCTGTTAGGATGTTTTTGTTTATATTAGATAAAAAAATAAGTATTAAATAACATGTTAGAATAGTTATTAGAATAATTACTCTAAAATTTTGTTAAAATGTGAGAATGTTAGGATTATTTGTTGGTTAGAATGTTCAAAGTGATTTTAATGGCATATTTGTAGTTTATGACAACTTTAAAAAATAACCTTAAGCCATTATAAATCTGGTTAGAACATTTGTTACAAGATTACATTTAAAATTGTTTTCTGAAATGTTAAATTTTGGTTAAAGTTCTAGCATTGAGCATATTTGTGAAGAAATGCAACTTGGATTGTTGGTTAGATTCTTAGAATCCAGCAATACTGCAATCTCAGGATTGGTAAATACCCATGAGATGCCTTACTTCAACCCAGGGCATGAATGAATGTGAAATGACGTGGTGGTGATGATGGTGGTGATGGTGGTGATGGGGGTGATGGGGGTGGTGATGGGGGTGATGGTGGTGATGGGGTGGTGATGGGGGTGATGGGGGTGATGGTGGTGATGGTGGTGGTGATGATGATGATGATGGTGGTGGTGATGATGGTGGTGATGGGGGTGATGGGTGTGGTGATGGGGGTGATGGTGGTGATGGGGTGGTAATGGGGGTGGTGGTGGTGGTGATGGTGGTGATGGGGGTGATGGTGGTGGTGATGGGGGTGGTGATGGGGGTGATGGGGGTGGTGATGGGGGTGATGGGGGTGATGAGGGTGATGGTGGTGGTGATGGTGGTGGTGATGATGGTGGTGATGGGGGTGATGGTGGTGGTGATGGGGGTGATGGTGGTGGTGATGGGGGTGATGGTGCTGGTGATGGTGGTGATGGTGGTGATGGGAGTGATGGTGGTGGTGATGGGGGTGATGGTGGTGATGGGGGTGATGGTGGTGGTGATGGTGGTGGTGATGATGGTGGTGATGATGGTGGTGATGGGGGTGATGGTGGTGGTGATGGGGGTGGTGATGGGGGTGATGGTGGTGATGGGGGTGATGGTGGTGATGATGGTGGTGATGGGGGTGATGGGGGTGGTGATGGGGTGATGGGGGTGATGGGGGTGGTGATGGGGGTGATGGGGTGGTGATGGGGGTGATGGGGGTGATGGGAGTGATGGGGGTGGTGATGGTGGTGATGGGGGTGATGGTGGTGATGGGGTGGTGATGGGGGTGATGGTGGTGGTGATGGGGGTGATGGTGGTGATGGGGGTGATGGTGGTGATGGTTATGGTGGTAATGATGATGGTGATGGGGATAATGGTGGTGATGGTTGTGGTAATGCTGGTGGTGATGGGGGTGATGGGGATAATGGTGGTGATGGTTGTGGTAATGCTGGTGGTGATGGGGGTGATGGAGGTGATGGTTATGTGGTGATGGTGGTGATGGTAGAGATATGGTGGTGGCAGTCAGTGGTGGTGGTGATGGTGATGAAGACGTAGTGTATCCAAGATCCCAGAGGCAATCAAGGACATACTTAGGGACAGAATCCAGGTCGGGTCTCCGTTCCATACCTTCCACATCCACCATCCCTTGCTCAGCACACCTTCCTGTCCTCTCCTGTCCGTGCCCCTGCCGCCCACGGTGTCTTGTCCGAGGAGAGAGAGCCAGGGCTTAACACCCACTCCCTGTCCTGGGACAGGGCAGGATACAAGAGGCCCACTCAGCCTATCTGAGAGCCTGAGTGTTTAGTGTGGAAAATCTAAAGCCCTGGGGCCCCTTCAGCACGGGCTCCCTCTGAGCTGGTAGCCAGGGAACCCTCCTGCCCAGCCCCACCTCTGCCCCCAGCCCAGGTTCTTTGACATAAACTGAGGCCAAGCCAGGCTTACCCATTCTGGGACTGGAAAATTGATATTGGCCTCAGGGCTTTAGATTTTCCATATTAAACTTCTAATCGACTGTGGCCCTGAAAGCTCACTGCAGTTGCAGGGAATGCAGGTGCTGGACTCAGCCAGGACTGGATCCAGAACTGGCTGGGGCACGTGTAGCGGGCACTTAATGGGTGTTTATCAAATTCTGGCTCTACCACCACGGCCTGCACTGGGCGCTGGCAGGACCCCGCTTCTGGCCCGGAGCGCTCCAGGTCTAACAGGGGGAGACTGACAAGCACCTCGAGGACGCAGGTCCTCCTGGCCACGGGCTCAACACCAGGGCTGGGCCAGCAGAGTCACCGGAGAAATCGTCAACTGACCACCCAGAACATGAGGCTCCGGGGAACTTGGCTCGTCCCCTCGACACCAGCATCCAGCCCACACTCCGCGCCCTAGCCGCGCTCGTGTTCAGGAGAGAACACACGTCCGATCAGGCACAGAACGTCATAAAGTTATGGGACCTCCCTAGGGTGATGAGGGGGACACTGGGGAATGCTGGGCTCCCCCAGGCTGCCGACCAAGAAGGATCTGGCTGAGGTAGACCAGATGGCAGTGCAAGAGAAGCCGCACGTGCTCTGCCTTCACAGGACGAGGGCCTGGCTCTCAGAGGATTCACAGAGGCCCCCGGGAAAATGAAAATGAGGACTGTGGGGATATTTCCGCGGAGTGTTGCTCATCCTGCACAAACTCAGACTCAAAGGGAAGGACAGTGTATGGTGCCTCAGAACACCTGCCATGGGAGCCATCCTAAAGCACCATTTACCGGGTCTCCATGGTGGCCAGGACTTCGTGGCACCATTCTACCCATTTTACGGAGGAAGACAGAGGGTCAGAGAGGAGAAGGGGCTTGTCGAGGTCACACAGGTATGAGGGACAGAGCGGGGACTCAAGCCTGGGTTGCTGACCGTAGGGTCTATCCCTGGTTCCTCCCTCCAATTTTCTCTCCCCCAACTCCCCAGTCCTAGGCCAAGGGCCAGGGACCTCTCCAAACACTCCCAGTTGATCACCAAAGATACAGGGGAGATCCCAGCCTTGGTTTTAACACTCACACCTGGCCCAGGCTCTGACCCCTTGGGTCCAGCTGGAAGCCCTGTCAGAGGGGGTGGCAGTGGGGGTCAGAGCAGAGCGTGGCCATGCCTACCCACCCGAACCTGCCCGCCACCCTAAGGGCTTTGACCTTGATGACTTGGGAGCTGTCAAGCTGGAAGATGCGATCCTTTGGGAATGTCATCTCGGGAGGGGTGGGGGGAGCTGTCTTCTGGTCTCCGCTGTTCCAGACGGGAGCCCCATCCACGGTGGCCGGGGAAAGCTGCTTGGGGGCTTGCGCGTTCACCATCAGAGCTGCCCTGGCTGGCCGGGGGTGGGAGTGGGCAAGGGTGAGCATAGGGCAAAGGTGGACCTGGGGTCTAGGATGGGACAGGCAGGAGTTAGGGTCAGGGTCATTTGGTGTCAGGGTCAGGTTTGTGCCGGTCTGGGGATGGGAGTCCAAGTGGGCCAGGGGTGGGGGACATTTTATAGGGCTGTGGTTGGGGCTAGAGGTAGGTTTGGGAGTGGATCTGGGGTGGGGTGTGTTGGGGGGTGTGGACATGGTCTCAGCTGTGGCTGTGGCTGGGGTGGCAGTGGGCCCACTGGGGCGGCCCTCGGGGGCTCACCTGTCTGGCTTATTAGGAGCTGATACAGGTGGCCCAGCCCTTCCTTGCTGGAGTGCTGGATGGCTCTGTCCGGGTCCTGGCACAAAATCCCCAGCATGCCCACCAGCTGCCCAATCCGCCTGAAGTCCTCTTTTGGCTGTGGTGAGAGACCCGACTCTGAGTCTCCCCACTGCTGAGCACTCACCCCAGCAAGGCCAGCATCAGGAATCATCCCCTCCAACAGTAGTGGCAGGGCTGGGACTCAGCAATCAGGACCCCAGGCCCAGGCTCTGCACACCCAGCTGGGCGACTACAGTTATCAGCCCAGGGCACACTGGCCAAAGCTTGCCCAAAGAGGTTGCCCCCAAACTCGCAATATTTTGATGCAATATTTAGAAAAATCAAAATGAAGGTAACAGTTCCCGAGGAGCACAGTTTCAAAACTGTAAATACAGATGGTCCGTCCCTGCGCTTCCATGACCTTGCCTCATCTTGCCTCATTCCCCTGGCCCTAACCCCAGTCCTAGTTTCAATAAAATTTTATTTACAACAACAGGCAGCCGGGCTGGTGGCCATTTGCTGAGCGGATTGTTTTAAAACATCACATTAAAGTGTTTATCTTGATTGTGGAGAGCCCTGGCGCCTGGTAGATTTTGTGCCCCAGGTGAGTGACTCCCTGCGGACGGCAGGCCCCATTCTGGTCGTGGCAATTGATTTTGAGTAAACTGCAGGCCCTTTTAGGCCCTCTAGAGGGGTCCTCCTCACCCCGGGAATGCTAGAGGAGTGCGTGCAGGGCGCTCTCCCCTGGCAGGGCAACCCCTGCTGCCCGTGCCCGCCGGGCATCAAGCAGAGGAGCTAATTTTCTCACGACCCCACCAGTCTCCCTGAGGAGTGAGCGCTGCTTTGGGCTGAGAAATGCAGAAGTGCTCACTCCCCAAAGGCGCCCACATTCGCTGAAGCCAAGGGTTATAGTGGCAGGTGGCAGTTAGGCTGTGAAGCAGGACAGGCCGAGGGTCACGACGGGTGGAGGGTCGTGGTGGACCGAGGCCGTGCCCGCGGTCACTGCTGCCCCCGGACTGGGGCGGGGCTGCACCTCATCTGATCCCCAGTGTTCCCCTCTGAGGACTCACATCCTCCCGTTTCAGGGGCGGGAAGCAGGCTCAGGGGGTGCAAGAACCTGCCCAAGACGTCGGGGAGCGGGGGCAGGAGCCCAGCGTCCTGGGTCAGGGGTCCGGGTTCTGGGCCCAGAGCCCAGCTGGCAGGACTTGAGCAGAGGGCCCCCCTGTCCAGGGTCCCTGAACCCCACGAGCCTGCCAGGCTCCGGGAGGAGGGCGGCCCGGCTGGGGCAGCGGAGGGCGCGTGGGGCCGCGTGGGGCCGCGTGGGGCCGGTACTCACGTCCAGGGAGTGGCTGTGGCTCAGGAATCTGAGGAGGGCGGTGCTGTGGTCCACAGCCCGCTGCCGCTCCTGAGCCTTCTCCGACCCCAGCCAGGGGTACAGGTGCTGCGGGAAGGGGCAGGTGCGGGAGGGGGTGCTGCGGCCTGCAGCCCTGCCCGAGCCCCTGCCCCGCCCACCGACCCCGGCCCCGCCCACCACACCAGGCCTCGGCTCAGGCCCCGCCCACAGACCCCGGCCCCGCCCACCGCCCCAGGCCTCGGCTCAGGCCCCGCCCACCCTCGGATAACCCCGCCCCCGTCTGCCACGCTCCATGACCCGCCCACAGGCCCCGGCCCCGCCCACCACCCCCAGGCCTCGGCTCAGGCCCCGCCCACCCTCGGATAATCCCCGTCCCCGTTCGCCACGCTCCATGCCCCGCCCCCGGCCCCGCCCAGGCCTCGGCTCAGGCCCCGCCCACCCTCGGATAATCCCCGCCCCCACCCGCCACGCTCCATGCCCCGCCCACCGGGCCCGGCCCCGCCCACCACCCCCAGGCCTCGGCTCAGGCCCCGCCCACCCTCGGATAATCCCCGTCCCCGCCACGCTCCATGCCCCGCCCCCGTCCCCGCCCAGGCCTCGGCTCAGGCCCCGCCCACCGACCCCCGCCCCGCCCACCGCCCCCAGGCCTCGGCTCAGGCCCCGCCCACCCTCGGATAATCCCCGCCCCCACCCGCCACGCCCCCTGCCCTGCCCTCTGGTCCCTCTGCTCCGCCTCCGGGGTCCTGTGCTTCCCATCCCCCTGCCCCTGGCGCCAGAGGACGACTCACTCCCTGCCCAAAGCCCTTGGAGGCTCCTGGCTTTTAACCCGCTTTGCGACACGCACCCCGTTTCCAAACAATGGTTTTCTGTGCACCCCGTGAATGCACAGAATTACAGGGCAATGCCAGCAGGTATATGGAGCAGTTTCAAGCCCGATGTGAGCCTCCTTGTACAAGCGACAGATGATTCCAGTTAGTGATCCTCAAGTCGGATGTGCTGTGCCCCAGCAGTGTCCTGTGACCCCCCTGCCACTCCCGGCACTGGCACTGCCCTGGTTTGTGGCCAACATTTCCAGGGGAGGGACACTGTCGCAATGGGCGGTGAGCGAAAATGCAGGTATTTCCCCCCAGCGGGCTCACACACCGACTTCCGAGTGTGCACCTGCTTGAGCAGAGCCACCGACTCCCCTTACCGCCCCAGGCCCCCAGGCTGGGTGGCGTCTGGCCCTGCTGACTTAACCGAACCCGCACCCACCTGGCCCCCACCTGAGCACCCTCCTCATGCTCCAGCCGTGCAGAGTTCTCCCCATTCTGTGCTGTGCTCACACGTGTCTCACCGTTGGCCCCGCCACGCCCTCTGCCTGCTGGGTCCTTCCCTTCCCTTTTCTTCCCTTCCCTTCCCTTCCCTTCCCTTCCCTTCCCTTCCCTTCCCGTGACCTCCTCGGTCCAGTGTCCCCTCTCTGATTCCTCCCTTCCCCCTGGACTGTCCCTGCCTGTTGACTGATCTCCCTCCTCTCAAGGTGAGCACCCTGTAGGGCAGTGAGAGAGTGGGGGTGTCGCTTGTGAGCCCCCTCCTCACAGCTGGAGACATGGCTGCAGAACAAGTTCTCTGGGAGGGAGGGCAGGTCCCAGCCAGGGGCAGGGCCTGTTTCCTCATCAGCTCCCTGTATGTGCAGCACTCGAGGCCCACCTAGCGCCCAGTGCACCTGCTGTACCGCCCTCAGTCCTCCAAGCCACTGCGATCCCTGAAGGTGGACAGCCCTCGAGCCTCCGCGTTCCTGGACTCCCCTAACCCACCCCAAGTTGAGGCCCTACCTCCTCTGGGACATCTTCCTTTGTCCATCCTCTGCCCTGCCTGGGCCGCCCCACCCCCTGCCCGGTGCCAGCTGGTCCTCACCGACAGCAGTAAGTGCAGCTCGTCGGTCGTGGGGCTCTGCATGATGAAGCTCTGCAGCAACTGGTCCAGGGCGCTTGAGGTCTTGTTGTAGAGGGTCTGTGTGGGGACGTGGGGCAGGTCAGGTGGCCGCCAAGCCCCAGCTGCGATGGGGTGCCAAGGCCTGCGGCGCTCGCTTCTCAATGAGAGTGGTTCCCATTCCTGCACACTCCGAGGCGGGCTGCACCCCCTGGGCGTTCACACCATGTCCAGGCAGGCCCTGGTCACACTCCCCGCTCGGAAGCTGGGGAGATCGGGTGGGGGGCATTCTGGGTCAGACCTGCCCGAGGTCTGGTTCCTCAGGGGCCCAGGTCAGTTCATTCCCAGCAGGGCTGGCTTCTCGGGCAGGCCACCTGCAGAAGGCCTGCGCCCGGATGGATCTACTTGGTTTAGTGCTCTGTGGTCCCATCTTGAAATCCTTCATAAGCTTTAAGCAAGGGCCCACATTTTCATTTTGCATGAGTTGTGGCAAATTCTGCAGCGGGTCCTGACTCTTGGGTCTCATGGGAGACCTCCAATCTTTGCTGCTTGGCTCACCAGGCTCGCTCGGGGAGGGAGAGGGACACAGAAAGCACCCAGTCCACCTCCCTGTCACAGTGCATTGGAGCAGAGCCCTGGGCGCTGGCCATCGACTCCCTGGATGCCCTGGGGAACTTGCTTCAGCTCTCTGGGTCTCCCTTGGTGACCCAAGAACTGGGTGTACAGCCAGCTCCACCTGCCAGGGTGGGGGTACACCCTGAGTGGGGATGAGCAGGAGCCCCAGCCTGGTGCTTGGCACTAAGCTAAGCTCCCTTGGTGGGCCAGCCATGATGTCCTCTGGTGACGGGGGTGCTCTGGACTCCTGTGGGTTGGGCTGGGGGAGCTGCTGTGGTCTTGCCCTGGGCCCAGGGGACCCTTTGTACTCTCACTGCTACCCCCCCCCCCCAAAGTGCTTATCTGTCCCATTCCAGTCTGGACCCAGCCTAGGGGTGTGGCGTGAAGATCAGGGCCCAGGGGCCGGGGTGGAGTTCGACCCTGATTCTCCCACCAGACACCTCCATTTCTCTGAGCTGGTTTCCTCGCCCTCTGGACGAGTGGGGGTGAGGGGAGCTAACGTGCACACAGGACCGGGCACATAGCAGCTGCTCAGCTAGCACTAGCTCCCTGCCCTTTACAGTAAACACTTGGGGATCCATTGGTGGTGGTGCCTCGGGGAGACAGGTACATGCCCCCTGCAGTGGAGGCTTTTATTAACAGATCCCAGGAGGGGGTGGGCATCTGGCCCAGCGAAGGGTGGGTCGGCTGGGGCCTGGGTGTGGTGTGACCAGCTTAAGGAGCTTCATAGGTGAGACTGAGCCCAGGGCTGCTTTCAGGGCTGGCAGGGACCGAGGCCACGTGTACTCCTATTCAGAGTGCTCTCTGCACCAGGATGCAGCGTCCCTTCCAGCCCGAGCATCACGCACCATCAGCTCCACAATTATCACCCCCATGTCATAGGTGGGCAAAGAGGAGGCTCAGAGCAGTTAAGAAACATGCCCAGGATCTCCCAGCCCTGTCTATAGGGGGCCAAAGGCCCCGCTTGTGTAGCCCACACCCCCTCACAAGCCATGAGCAGCAGGCAGAGCCGGGGCTCCTCTCATGGAAGGGGTACCATGTGCCCGCTTTGCACCTGTATGTTGGGCGGCTCTAGAAAGAGACAGGTGTGTTTCTCCAGGACGTCTAGCAGTGGCAGGGCCAACACGCTGTGGAGGCAGGTGGACAGCAGCTGTGACTTCTTCTCCAAGTCCAGGGGCGGCCTCAGCTTACTGTTTGGAGGTAGAGGGCTGTGAGGGAGGGCGGTGGGGGCTGGTGACTGCAACAGGGCCGCCTTTTGGAATAGAGTCAGGGAGCCCCTTGCAGCAGCCCCTTGCACAGTCTGCTCTTGGCCAGAGAGCGTACACTTGACTTGTAGAGTGTACACTTCTGCCTCCCTGGCCTGCAGGGCCTCCTGGGCAGGTGAATTCCAACAAGGGTTTGTAAGGGACTAGCGTGGCCTGGTTGGGAGCAGATGCTTGACAAGCCCTGTACCCCAGGCTCCCCCTTAACTGGACAGATTGGTCTCACCCAGGCCTGGTTCTCAACCTACCGGGAACGTTGGTGGCTCTGTTTTGGCACATGATGCCAGACTTTCATTCTTTGAGGTGTGAGTTAATAACTGTAGCTACTGTTTGCTGCGGGCCTGTTACAGGCCTGCCCTGGGGTCTGGCCCTGTGTGGGGCTGGGGAGCCTACCAGAGGTTGGAGATGATGTGAATGGTCTGCTGGCGGGTTGGCGTGCACAGCGTGTCCCGGGGTTCCTTCTCCATCAAAACCTGCAGGTCCCCAGGTGAACCTGAGTCATTCAGGCCTGGGCCTATCCCACTTCTGACACCCAGGTCACCCCCATCCTGAAGACCTCGGTGCCTGGTGCTCCCGGGACCCACAGGACTATGCTCCAGCTTCTCACCCACCCGTGGGTGCCTCTGTCACCTGGCTCCACTCAGAGAACTAGATCACAGCCTTTCGCATGCACAGGTCATGTCTGGGTCCTGGCTACCCACGTACAGGCTGCATGACCTTGAGCAAGTCTCCAAGCTGCTCCAAGCTTTGTTTATTCACACATAACATGACGTTGTTGCACGTGTTATGTGGGAGGCAAGGTGTGCCGAGCACAGTGTCGGAGTCACAGCAGGAGCTCAGTAAATTGTTATCTTATTGTTATGGCTCTGATTGTCCCTCACTTGCATGCTTCCTCCACTACCCTGGGGTTCTCTGAGCCCCAGATCTCTATGAGCGGAGGTGAGAGCGAGGGCGGTATTAGCGGAATGGATGGTGTTGGCTTTCTGGGCTCAGCTGCATCAACTGTGAGGTGGACATACCTGGGCAGCTCAGGGTCACCGAAGAACCAAGAGAAGAGGGGGGCACACGTGTGCTCTCAGCTGCAGGAGCCTATGAGGGGCTCAGATGCACCCCAGAAATCCAGCTTCCCCACCCCTTTACAACTCCTGCCCCTTGTGGATGCCGCTGGTCCCAAGAGGCCCCTTCCTCTGCCCCGGGACCTTGACTCACCATCAGACAATCGAGGAGCTCAGACACCTGGGAGAACTCATAGCTGTGGGCCCCCTCGTTACGGCTGATGGCCCCCACCAGCATGAGGACGGCGCTGAGGAAGCTGTGCTTCAGGGTCTCGTCCTGGCATGGGGTCAGGCCGTGGGGGGGTGCAGGGGGCACAGGAGGGGCAGGAGGGAGAGCCACAGTCACCCTGGCTGCAGGGCACTGCTGGGGGGGTACAGCAGAGACCTCTAGCTGGGGCCACTTAAGGGGGGCTTTGGCCGGGGGAGCCTGTGGGGTTTTGTTTAAGAATGTGACTATGTTGACCATGTTCCAACATCAGGACGGCCCGATGTCTGGCCTCCCTGGACATGTGGCCCCCCCAGAGCCCAGAGATCCGGGGTAGGCAGCGGCCTCACAGGCCTGGCTGGGCCTCCTAGCCCTTGGGGTGGACGCCCCAGGTGCAGAGTGTAGAGTAAGGGGAAGGTCGTCCTGGGGTTGGGGGGGTACTTAGCCGGCCTTCCAATGCCACCTGGTGAACACCAGGGAGATTGAGGGGCTGGGGTCCTCATGGAAGCCCTGGTGGCTGTGGGAGGGGTGATGAGGTGAGTAGGTGGGGCAATGAGGAGGCCTGGCTCTTCCTGAGTCCAAGGTGGAGTAGAAGAGGGGAGGAAGGCTCCGAGGCCCTGGAAGGTTCTAGAATTCTCTGACTCAGGTTGTGGTGGGGTTGGGGCTGGGACGAGGCTGTGCTAGAGAGGGGGCCCCCGGGAGCCGTACCCAGGAGCTGTAGTGGAAATAGAAGACCATCCGCGACAGGATGTTGTCCACCCACGGGAGGATGTGCGCCTTGGCCCTGACGGCCATCTGACCGTAGGACAGGAGGATGGTACTGCTGGCCCACTTCCACTGGAGGTCCTCTGGGTTCTGACCACAGCGGGGGCAGAGACGGAGTGTCAGGGCCCTCCTGACCCCTCCCCGGGGGAGCGGCGACAGGAAGTACTCTGGGCCCTAGCACAGTACCGCAGCCACGCTGTCCTGAGTGCTGGCGAGACTCAGTTTACCTCATTAGGAAAACAGGGAAGATGAAATTGTCTCTGGAGGGCTGGAATGGGCCTGGGGGGGTTGCCCACGGTGTGTGTAGGTGCTTGGCTCTGCCACAAGGGGCCAGAGTCCTAGCCCCTCACCCTCCCTGCCCTTCGGAAGCCCCTTCCCCTGGAGCCTGGGACCAGTTACCCCCTCATTCCTCCCCCCCAACCCGGGGCTGCTGGGGACCATGCCTCAACCTAGAGAGGTGGGATCCGAGGGACCCCCAGAGAGCAGGGGCCATCCGAGACACCCCTCAGATGTCACCTAAGGGCCACACAGCTCTGCTGCCCACCAGTGGCCAGGCCCCCTCTGAGTTGAGCTGTGGGTCCTTGTCCCTGCTCTGCCCCCCGCCGGCTGTGGGACCCCGAGGAGGTGGCCGGCCCTTGCTGGGCTGTGTGTTGCTAACTGACTTCCCCATTTGTTCTGGATGAGGCCCCTCATGCACTGTCTCTGCCTGGAGGCAGCATCCGGGGAGCGGCGAGGGCAGGGCCCAGGGCATGCCGTCCACCACGGGGGCACGGGCCCTGCTCTCTCGTGTCAGGCAGGGCACGTGGTCAAACACCACTCATAAACACAGCAGCCCCCGCAGCACCGTGAGAGCTGTCCCTGGAGCACCTGCTGTGTGCAAGGCACCTCAAGCCGTGCCTCATTTCCATCCCAACAGCTGGTGGTGGTGAATGGAATGGCCATTCAAGAGGAGAAACTGAGGCAAGAGGGCACAGGCAGGGAGAGGCCAGGATGCTTGGTGCAAAGCCTACGCCCCGAAGGATCCCAGGAGACCCTGCTGGAGGCCCAGACCTTCATGGGGAGGGGGTCCTGATGTCTTAGCCCCTTGCTGAGGCCCCCAACAACCCAGAGCCAGAACCTTCAGGCAGAAGCTGTGGAGGCTCCATTTAATGGGTGTGCTGCGGCCAAACTGCTCCAGGACAGCCCAGACGTGGTCCAGGTGGCGGGCTGCGGCCAGCCCTATGGTGAGTGAGATACCCTACAGGCACAGGGGAGCAAGGTCACCGATGTGGGTCACAGGACCAGGCCCGGACTCTCCCCCGGGGGTGTGGAACTTGAGGACCAGAAATGGAGGGGACTTGTCCAAGGTCACAGGGCATCTGTCTCCCATCCCCATGCTCTTTAGGACATGCAACTCTGAGGCTGACCCTGTGGGGGCATCACTTATGGGGGCCGGTGGGTGATGTGGGAGCAGCAGGGAGGGTGACTCCCTGGAGGCCTGTTACCTCCCTCTGCCCCCACTAGCTCTGAGCAGACCTGGGCCAGAGGAAGGAACAAAGGTCCAGAAAATAGACGTGTGACAAAAGAGAGGACACAAGCTGTGATGGGCTCAGGGTGTGACCAGGGTCAGGGCTCAGGGTGTGACCAGAGTCAGGGGGCAGGGTGTGACCAGGGTCAGGGCTCAGAGTGTGACCAGGGTCAGGGCTCAGGGTGTGACCAGGGTCAGGGCTCAGGCTGAAGTCAGGGGAGGCAGCTCTGGGATGGGCTGGGGGCTGAGTCCTCACCTCCCTCTGCTTGGGCCACTGATGGGACGTGTCCAGGAGGGTTCTCAGGTGTGTCCTGACGGTGGTGCTGTTGTCCTCAGCTTGAAGGATCAGCCCATAGTAGATGAACAGAAAAGCCTGGGGGAGGTTCAGCTTCTTGTCCTGGGCCGGAGCCACTTCTGTCCACCCCAGTGGCCCGCCACCTCCCCTGACCAGGCTCCCGCAGCCACCGTCATGCCCTGAGACCATCAAGCCCCTGCTGGTGGTGGAGTTTCAAGGGTGCAGCTACAAGTCCTGCGGCTCAGGCTCCTGGCCCTCTGCTTTTCTGGGGTCCCAGTGTCTTTCTAGGGCCCTAGGCCCTGCTTTAGGTGTGCATCCCAGGGACAGAGGCCCTGGGCCTGTGTCGTGGGCACAGGGGGTGCTGGTGGGGAACACGGTGTGGCCCACCTTCTCGGGAGGCTGCTCCTGATGTGTCCGGTCGGGCTTGGTGAGTGCCGACAGCAGCTCCTTGGACCACACGTCTGTGTTCAGGAACTGGACCGACTTGACGGCCAACTGTGAGCAGAGGGGGGTGGGCAGGGCTGGAGCTGGAGCCTCGGCCAGTCCCACCCACCCCGGCCGCTCGAGCTCTGACTCCATCGTGGTCCTGCCTTCCTCCCTCTGAGTCTCCAGGGCCAGCCCTCCCATTTGTCTCCAGGAGCGGGGACTCATTCCTGGAGATTCCCCTCCCTGGAGGGGTTCAAGGAGAGGCTGGAAGCCAGGAGCCTGCCCGTTACACAGCGGTCGCCGCGGTGAGTGTGGTCACCACCTGTCCCCGCACGAGGTCATGACAGTATCATTGACCACATTCCCCACGCTGCGCTTTCCATCCCTGTGACGTCCTTAGTTCATTCCTGGAGACCTGCGCCTCTTTGTCCCCTTCCCTGTTCCGTCCATCCTCCCACCGCCTCCCGGCTGACAGCCACCAGGTTTCTGGTGCTTCTCTGTATTTAGGAATCTGGTTCTTTCTTTCTTTCTTTCTTTCTTTCTTTCTTTCTTTCTTTCTTTCTTTCTTTCCTTCCTTCCTTCCTTCCTTCCTTCCTTCCTTCCTTCCTTCTCTTTCTTTCTTTCCTTTCTTTCTTTCTTTCTTTCTTTCTTTCTTTCTTTCTTTCCTTCCTTCCTTCCTTCCTTCCTTCTCTTTCTTTCTTTTCTTTCTTTCTTTCTTTCTTTCTTTCTTTCTTTCTTTCTTTCCTTCCTTCCTTCCTTCCTTCCTTCCTTCCTTCCTTCCTTCTCTTTCTTTCTTTTCTTTCTTTCTTTCTCTTTCTTTCTTTCTTTCTTTCTTTCTTTCCTTCCTTCCTTCCTTCCTTCCTTCCTTCTCTTTCTTTCTTTCTTTTCTTTCTTTCTTTCTTTCTTTCTTTCTTTCTTTCTTTCTTTCCTTCCTTCCTTCCTTCCTTCCTTCTCTTTCTTTCTTTCTTTCTTTCCTTCCTTCCTTCCTTCCTTCTCTTTCTTTTTCTTTCTTTTCTTTCTTTCTTTCTTTCTTTCTTTCTTTCTTTCTTTCTTTCTTTCTTTCTTCTTTCTATTTGTTTTGCTTCTTTAATTCCACATATGAGTGGAATGAGTGGGAATCACATGGTGTTTGTCTTTCTCTGTCTGACTCCGTTCACTCAGCCTTATACCCTCTAGCTCTACCCATGCGGTCACCGGCGGCAAGATCGCACGCGTAATATTCCACTGCGTACACACACCACCTCTTTACGCATCCGTCTGTGGAGGGACACTTGGGCCGCTTCCATATCTTGCTATTGCAGCTAATGCTGCGGTGAACATAGAGGTGCGTCTATCTTTTCAAATTTGTGGTTTTGTTTTCTTTGGATAAATGCCCAGTAGTAGGCTACCCAGACTGTAGGGTAATTCTATTTTTATTTTTTTGAGGACCGCCCGTACCGGTCTCCAGAGTGGCTGCAGCAGTTTGCGCTCCCACCACCGGCGGGCGAGGGCTCCTTTTCTCCGCCTGCTCGCCAACACTCGTTCCTTCTGTGTTTGGTTCTAGTCATTCTGACAAGTGCGAGGTGGCATCTCATTGTGGTTCCGACTGGTATTTCCCCGATGCCGAGCGATGCCGAGCATCTTTTCATGGGTCTGTTGGCCATCCGCGCGTCTGGGTTTTGACTATTTCTATCGAGGGGTGCTGGCCGCACAGTGAAAGGCGTAGATCGATGCACTGCGACAAACGTACAGACCCACACAACTCGCGGCCCGCCGAGAACTAGCGCTTACTCCACCTCCCCAGAAAGCTCTCGCACGTGCCTTCCCGGTCAAGCTCCATCACTACAGAACCTTGACTTATATCACCATGGACTAGTTTTGGCTTTCCTGGAACTTCATATACTCGGAATCCTGCACGGACACGTCTGTGTGTCTGGTATTCTCAGCCCTGGTCTGCGGTGCCTTCATCCTGTGACTTCTATTCCCCTTCTCCTCCGTGGTTTCTTCCATTTGCTCGTCATCCTCCAGCTTCTTCAGATGGAGGCTTACGGACAGACTTCGGGTCTTTGGTGGGGGCGCTGCTCTGTCTGGGTGGGCTGTCTCCAGCTTGAGGCTGGTGGGGGTAGGGTGTTTCGAGGGCTGCAGGGGGCCTCCCCTGCAGACTCTGAGCTCGGCCCTCTGCACTGAGCTCCGGTCTAATACCAGTCGGAAGGCCGGCGCCCCACGTGCAGTTCCCTTTTGCTTGAAAGCCCAGTCCCCACACCTGAGTTTTGGGGTCTGCTGGTCCAGTCTTCTCTCCAGCCCCCGCTTCCAGGCCAGGAATGGCTGGTGGTCCCGGTCACTGCTGCCGGGTGAAGCTGCCCGTGTGTGTGCATCTTGCTTTGAAGACAAAGGCTGCAGCTAACGGGGCTCTCGGAAGCCCAACGAGCCACAAGAATTGGTGGGCATAGTCGAACACTTAAAAACTATTAGAGCAAGGGACGCCCGGGTGGCTCAGCGGGTGAAACTTTGACTCAGGGCGTGATCCCCAGGGTCCTGGGATCGAGTTCCGCATCAGGCTCCCTGCAGGGAGCCTGCTTCTCCCTCTGCCTGTGTCTCTGCCTCTCTCTGTCTCTGTATCTCTCATGAATAAATAAATACAATCTTAAAAAAAAATAGCAACTGTTAGAGCGTTTGCCACCTAACTCAGAAACCCTGTGTTGGGGTCAGTTGGTCATAGAATGGGTTAGATTGACACCAGGTCACCTGCTGACCTCAAGAAAATTTCCATACAGTGAGGTGCGCTGGAAAACAGGCACATCCCCGACTCAGCAGCACATCCCTCTTAGCTATTATTTTGGCTCTGAGGAACCCCAAAGGCTTAGCTAAAAAAGAAAAGGCAAATGAACAAAAAGAATGAGACCCTTAAGCCCCAGGGTGCCAAGGGCCCTGCTTTCTGACATACCTGCTTGTTTCCTGTCTCGGAACTGTGGTCCTGGAGCTGTAAAAATCTGCGAAAATGGCAAAATCTTACTAAAAACAGCCTAACTTCGCACAAGGCCATTACGGGAAAGATTCCAATTAGACAGGATCGTTTATTTCCGAAGGGGAACTGGAGAGCAAGGCTCCCCAGCCTAAACGAACGGAACAGGAGACCCAGTTTAATTGCGATGCAGAAGCTTCCAAAAGGCTTCACCATCCCAGAAAGGCTGCAGCCGAGATTCGTTGCAGGAAGGTCATGAACAGCGAGAGACACAAGAGGGGCCTAGAAGAAGACCGTGAGGCTGACGGGACCCCTCTGCTCGCTCCTTCCTCCTTGACCTGCGTCCCCATGCTTTCCCGACTCTGCAGAGACTATGACACAGGTCCCTTTATTTTTTTAAAAGATTTTATTTATTTATTCATGAGAGAGACAAAGACAGAGAGAGAGAAAGAGAGAGAGAGAGAGAGGCAGAGACATAGGCAGAGGGAGAAGCAGGCCCCACGCAGGGAGCCCGATGTGGGACTCGATCCGGGAACCCCGGGGTCATGCCCTGGGCTGAAGGCAAGCTAAACTGCTGAGCCACCCAGGGGTCCCCGACACAGTCCTGTTGGGCTGGCGAGACTGGGGACCTCAAAACGGCCGACCCCAGGCCAGCAACCTCCCAATAAGGTGCTTGCCGCCCTACCCTAACTTGGCACACAAAGACCTGTAACCCTTGCCCTAATCGGAATGCCGCCCTGCCCCCATCTTCCCGCCAAAAACTCTTTATAGACCCCCCTGCGGTTTGCCTGGGCGCGACTTCCCCAGCTGGCAACTTCCCGGCTCTCCTCTCCCCTGCGGGCTGCGGAACCTCACCCGAGAGCGCGTCCCAATAAAAGCCTGTTTCCACCAACTTTCGTCTGGCCTCTCTATTCCATTTCACTACCGATCGAATTAAACCCGACAGTTCCCTTTAAAAATGAAACCAACTAGAGGCTCAGTCGTCTTCCTCAGCGTCTTTTACTCCTTGGTCAAAGGCCAAACTAAGGACAATCGTCAAAGAATTTCCTAAGCCCAAGGAGGGTCCCCAAAAGTTTCCTGAAGAATTTCCCGTCCTTACCAGGGGCCGTGACCCCAGGATGCCAGGTCTGGGTCAGCCGTGCACCTGCTGGTGGGGCCCTGGGGAGCCCAAAAGTGGATACAGAGGCAGGATGGGGTCACCTGAGGGCGCTCTTCCAGGTGCCCAACATTCACCAGGGTCCCCTGAGGGACCGCAGAGAGCGGTGACCTTTCACAAGCCATTCCTAGAGCTCCCCCGGCTCCTGGGAGGTTGGCCTGTTACTCGAATGTGCCAACGACAGACGCATCAGGGGCAGACTTTACAGCCCGTCTGGAAGGCCCGTCCTCCGGCGTTCCGGGTTCCAGACAGTAACCCGGGGCACCCGACGTGTTCCAGCTGCCCTATTTGTACACGGATCATCTCCTGGCATTAGTGGATTGATAGAAAGGCAGAAAACAGGATGGGAGGCCAGGGTCTGACTTGAACTCAGGACCACAGCTGCGCACTCTGGAAGGACGTCGGAGCAAGGCCACTAACGGGACAAAGTCTGCCCACCTGTTGGCCTGATGGCCGCGGCGTCAAGGTCAGGGACCCAGAGCAGCACCTGGGCCTTCCAGACCTGGCATCTCCACAGTAATTGGCTGGACAGTGGCTGTCCCCCCAGGCCCCACGGGGACTCGCCCGCACCACCTCGAGCATCCCCAGGGCCGCCCACAAGCCGGGGCCCCACATGGACCTCCCAGGCCTGCGGGGGCTCCCGGGGCTCTCTGATCTCAGCCACTCCCTTAAACAGTCACGAGGGACTCAAATTAAATTGGTGGGCAGCCTCGCCACGTCCTGATCGACCCCAGAGCTCCTGGGACGCGCTCTCCCCGGACAGCACATCCCCGGAGCCAGGAGGGTTTCCGTAGGGAGGGCATCTGGCTGAGTGCAGAGGGAGCCCCTGTCTCAGCCGGGGGCCCCTTCCCTGGAACACGGTCTTTTCCTGTTGGCGGTACAGCCTCTGCCAGCCTGTTCGGTGGGGACCTCCTTTCTGAATTCAAAGGGCTAATAGGTTTTGCCTCCAGTGGAGACCTCGCCTTAGAATTTCCTGACGGACGGGGACCTTTTATGTTCTTTACAATCTGTCCTTGACATAGAAGAGGAGGTATTTCAACACAAGTCCCTTAATTTAATTGAGGTTCCCGTGGGCCACTTCTAATGCCGACTCTGGGACAATAGAAGTCAAGAGCCTATAAAGATTCACACGGACACGACTACACTTCTTCCCAAATTGCCTCAATACTCACGGAAGCCCGAGTTCAAACGAGGCCTCACGCCAACAGGAGAAAGACCTGACGGCCCAGGGGCTGATCGCTTCCGTACCAGCCCTGCACAGGCCATCTTGCCCGTCCAGGACCCTCGTGGACAGGAGGGCGATAGGTCCAGGCTGACAGCCACCAAGACAGCTGTTCTACGTTTCCCAGTTGTTCCCAAATGCGGACTCCCTTCTGTCCCAAGTTCCACCAGACTCATGGGGGTTCACTATTCACAATGGTGGACACTGGGGCACCCGGGGGTGGGGGCTCCGTCGGTTGAGCGTCCAACTCTTGATTTCAGCTCAGGTCATGATCTCCGGGTCATGAGATGGAGCCCCACGTGGGGCTCCATGCTGGGCGTGGAGTCTCCTTGGGGTTCTCTCCCTCTGCTCTTCCCCCCGGCCAAAAAAAAAAATTTGGACTTTGTTCAGTCTTTCTCAACACCCCTGGACCCCAACAGCCAATATCTGTTTGCATTGACTTGGAAAAATTGACAATAATCCTGGACAGGCCTCCCTGATGCCCCCTTCTTATCTGTCCCGAGTGCCCCAGGAGTGAGGTGTCCCTACTTCCCCAGGAAATCGGGGCTCTATGGTACAGGGACAACCTCCTGCTGTGCTCAGCTCCCGGCAAGATGTCCATGGAGAAGTCCAAGTATTTGCTGCCATGCTCAGCCGCAAAGGGACATTGAGGCTCTAAAGGGAAATTGCAATTATCTCGAGGCACCGCTCGCCACCTAGGTCATAATCCACGCCCTGGAGGACTCCAGCTCTCCCCAGGAAGGGTTAAGCTAATCAGAGAACGTCCTACGCCCACGACTGAGCAGCAGTTTCCCATACTTCGTACTTCGAGGCTGGCTCCTTGCGGAACATGGGCTCCTCATTTTTCTCCGTTGGCTTCTCCGTGCTACGAACTTATTAAAATTCCAGTCTCTTGAACGCACTCATCGGGGGAGGTAAACAACTCATCGGGGGAGGTAAACACGAGCAGCCTTCATAGGACTAAAATGGGCCCTGCAGGGACCGGCCACCTCAGGCCCACGTAATCATTCCACCCTTTTCCCTCATTTGTGCAGGAGACAGACAACCCCAGGATGCTCGTGCGTGCACGGTGGGAAATAGTGGCCTACTGCGTGTTCCCGTGCCCGGTCCACCCCGCGGCCCAAAGGCCCCCGCTGGGGCTGCCAAGCTAGTAGAAGCCCTGGCAGCTGCAACCCTAGAAAATGAGGCTTATTTGCCAACTGCACATGCCGTCCCGAGTTTCGTGACTCCGAACTGACTCACTGTTTCTCTGCGGCAGACTCACCTCCTATGAGATCCTTCTGCTTCCTCCACCCAATCGACATCAGACACACTCCTGCGGTGTCATCCCTGCCCATGTCATGTCCCCTCTGCCTGGAGAGGGGCCCACGATGACGAGGTCATCACATGTTGTGTGATGCTGTGTCCTGGTACGAGACGTCCCCGTGACTAATCCTGATCTAACTATGCGATGGGTCCTCTTGGGCGAGCGGGAAAGGACACTTCCGAGCTGCTTATGCTGCTCGGGGGTGGGGGGCCTGGTGCACACTGAATCCATCCCCCAAGCAGGGCTCCAGGCCCTCGTCAGAGCGTTCAGTGACCAGACGACAAATGTAATTTACTCTCAGCAGCTTTGCCTGCAGGGTTGTCCATGATGGGGGATGTTCTGGAGACAAAGGGGTTTCCTTACGTCCTCTGAGACCCCCATCAAAATGGACCCCAAGTAAACGAGCTTCCTGCTGTTGTTCCCCTTCCTTCTGGAATCACCAGCATCACTACTCATGTGACACGGACTGAGCCTGAGCCTGGGAGGCACCCGGCTGCCCTCGTGGAAAGGCGGCAGCTACACCATCTGCAAAGGCTGTGGCGCAAGGACATGACGTCCATTCTGCTTTGGCAAAAAATGACCCCTTGCTGCCAGATCTTTGCCACCCCGACGCATGGCAGCCGTCTGCTCCTGAACCCAAGACACCACAGTGGGCCAGCAACGGTTTGCAAACTCCGTGGATGGTCGAGGTCTTGGGAAACGGCCACTTCGTTCTTCCTGGCTCCCTGGCAAACCTCATTTTGGGGGTTTTTAGATTCCCTCATCTACCGTGGTGCATTTTAAATGACTCAAATTATGAATACGCATCGGTGGGGGATCTTGTACAGAATTGCAAAAACCTTCTACTGTCAGTGTCTGGCCTGTCGAGCCCAAATCCCAGGGAGACTAATCTTGTTCCCAGAGGCCTCCAATGCCTCGCTCCAGATGCTTTGAGCACCTGGACTTGGTCCACCAGCCCTTGGCAGGGGTTATCGACACATCCTTGCTCCTGGATGCTCTTGTCCGGACGCGCTGGAGCCTTCCCCTGCTGCGAGGCCCAGGCCCTCACGGTGACCAACAAACTGCAGGAAAATGTGTTTCCCCCTTGGGGTGTAGCTCCCGCTGTCTCCAGTGATGCAGGCACCCACTTCACGGGGACACCCTGCGAACCTTGATGACCACCCCGCCAGCTTCTTGGCATTACCCTGCTTGTAATAATCATAGCAACAATCCAACAACCCTGCTGTGCCCTGTTCTCTCTGAGGCTTTAAATGCGTATTCCCAGGGGAGCCTGGGTGGCTCAGGGTGTGATCTCAGGGTCCTGGGGTCAAGTCCCTGCATCGGGCTCCCTGCTCATCGGGGAGCCTGCTTCTCTCTCTGCCTCTGATGCTCCCCTTGCTTGTGCTTTCTTTCTCTCTCTCTCTCTCTCTCTCTCTGTCAGATAAATAAATAAAATCTTAAAAAATAAAGTGTATGTTTCCAGCCACTGCTCACCAAGCCAATGACCTCCCCAAGACTGGAACTCCAGAGAAGAAATGAAGACAGACAGTGACCAGCTTGAACACTGAGCCTCAAGTCCTGGCCTGTGACTATCACAGAGATTTAGCAAACACAACAGGCCTGTGGGTGTCACACAGGATGGACAGAAGCAGCGGAACCTCACAGCCGGGGTGGGGGTGGCAGGAATGCCTTGGCTTCGGACCACGCCTCTCGTCAAGCTGCCAGGCTGACCAAGAGGCCGCTGCTACAACAGAGGCAAGAGGCCCCAAACGCAGTCACCAAACCGCGGCTCAGCACCTCACCTGGCTGCACTTTCCACCTCTCCCGGGCCTGTGACCTAGGGCCAGTCAGGGATCTCCCGGTCAGCAGGGGTGAGGTAGATGCCCAGTAGATCCCTGCTGGACCCCTGCTCTTTCCTGGTCCCCATCTCTTCTGCCTATAAAATCTCCCGGGTGAGAGCCCTTTGCAGCTCCCTTCTCTCTGCCAGATGGGATGGTGCCTGATTCATGAATTGTTGAATAAAGCCAGTTTCATCTTTACATTTAGTCACATTTTTTTTAACAATGGTAAATCTTGGGGCGCCCGCGTGGCTCAGTGGTTGAGCGTCTGCCTTCTGCTCAGGGTGTGACCGACCCCGGGGTCCTGGGATCAAGTCCCGCATCGGGCTCCCTGCAGGGAGCCTGCTTCCTCCCCCCTCTGCCTCTCAGCGTGTCTTTCATGAATAGGTAAATAAAATCTTAAAAAAAAAAAAAAGCAACAGTAAATCTTGAAGTCAGTTGTTGTTATTGCAATGTTCTTCTTTCAAGATTTTTTTGGCCATTCTAGAGCCTTTGAAATTTCCATGTCAAATTTTAATGTTTATTTAAAATTTTAATGTTATCAAAATATAAAGTTTTGTAGTTGGGTAAGTATTACACTGAATTTATAAATCGGTTTTGGGGAGAACTGACATCTTACCGTTGTTGAATCTTCTTATCTATGAACATCGTATGTCTCTTCTCATGTAGGCTTTCCTTAATTGTTCTCTACGATGTTTTGTGAGGATCTTGCACATATTTTGTTACATGTGTCTTTGAGTCTTTTACGTTTTTAAAATCACTATTTTATTTTTAAGAATTTTAAAAAGATTTTATTTATTTATTTATTCATGAGAGACAGAGAGAGGGAGAGACACAGGCAGAGGGAGAAGAAGGCTCCCTGCAGGGAGCCTGATGTGGGACTTGATCCCAGGACCCCGGGGTCATGCCCTGAGCCAAAGGCAGATGCTCAACCACTGAGCCACCCAGGAGCTCCTGTCACTTTTTTTTTTTTTTAACTTTATCTTCTAATTGTTTGTTGCTAGTTTATAGACATTCAGTAGACTTCTATTTATTGATCTTGTATTTCAAAATCTTGCTAATTTCTACTAGTCATTGATTGTTTTTAAAGCATCTGTAAGATTTTCTGCATATGCAATCACATTGTCTGCAGGGAAAGATAGTTTTACTTTTTCCACTGCAACCCGTAGGTCTTTCCCACCTTTTCTGATCTTCTCAGGCTGGTTAGAAACATCTGGGAAATTGGACCAGGAGTGCAGGGAGTGGACTGTTTGCCCTCTTTCTGACTCCAGGGGGGAGGGCTCAGTTGGTCATCTATAGGGTGTAGGTTCTCCATGGGTGTCAGTTTCCACATTCTCCTTTGTTCAGGGCCATTATCATCATGATATTGTGATTAATCATGGGAGAGATATATTTGCTCTTCATCCCATTTTCAGCGGAGCCCCTACACCCTTAGGGTTTCCTAAGTGATAAGAAAGATAAAGGTGTCTTTTTCCTTTCATTCAAGCCTCTTGCAACCACACCTGAGTTCATGCTAATGTGGGGACTTTGGAAGCCCGGAGGTAACCACAAGACGGGGCTGGTGGTCAGGAGAGCCAACCATGAGGAGGAAACCCCCCCACCTCTAGAGAGGAGAGAGGAGCTGCATGGTGACTTCATTACCACTGGCCAACAATTTCATAGTCATGCCTGGTAGTGAAGACTCCATACACATGCAACGGGACCGGGGTCCAGGAGCTTCCTTCCAGGTTGATGCTGGTGTGGGGAGAGTGACACGTCCAGAGAGCACACGGAAGCTCTGCTCCCTTTCTCCACATCGTGCCTTGTGCACCTCTTCCATCTGGCTGCTCCTGCATTGGATCCTCTTACAATAAACCAGTGATCCAGTGAGTGAAATGCTTCTCTGAGTTCTGTGAGCCTCTCTAGCAAATGAATCGAACCCATGGCAGGGGACACAGGACCCTCTGATCTGTAGCTGGTTGGTCAAAAGCATAGACGGGAGGTGGACTTGCAGTTGGCATCTGAAGGGGGGGCATCTTGTGGGACAGAGCCCTCAACCTTTGGGGTTTCATGCCGCCTCCAGGTTATGTCAGAGTTGAATTGACACCTGGTCAGTGTCCACTGAGAACTGGAGAATCGCTTGGTGGCCTTGGAAAACACGCATGGAATCAGAAGCCTTTTGTCAAATGCTTTTCCTACATTGAGACGACCATAATTTCCAGACTTTGTTCTGTTAATGTATTGAATCGCACTTACTGCTTTTCACATGTTAAACTGCCCTCGTGTCCCTGGGGTAAACCCCCTTCCTTATGGGGTGTTGTCTGTGTTGCTGGATTCATTTTGCAGATATTTTATTAAGGAATTGACTTCATCTTCACAAAGGCTGTTGGTCTATAGTTTTCCTGTCATGTCTTTGTCTGGGTTGTGCTGGCCTGACGAACTGATTTGGGATGTGTTCCTTCTCCTATTTTTGTATTTTTGAATTTGTAGAGAATTGATGGTGTTTATTCCTTAACTATGTGATGGAATTGACCCGTGAAGTATCTGGGTCTGGAGTTTGCTTTGTGAGAAGGTTTATAATTATGATTCCAATTTCTCTGATACAAGACTACTCAGATTTTCTGTTTCTTCTTGTGTTAGTTTGATGGTTTGTATTTTTCAAGGACTTTGTCTATTCAGTATAAATTGCTTAGTTTATTGGAATCATATTTTGTTATTGCTGTCCCATGTCTAATGGATGTGCAGCGATAATCCTGCTATTCTGAGAACGGGATCTTGTGTTTTTAATTTCTTTGATCAAGCTGTCAAAGAGCTTATCATTTTATCAACCTTTTTAAATACCTTACTGTTGGGTTTATTGTTTGTTGCTTTAAAAAATTTCTCTGATTTGTACTCTCGATTTTCTCATTTCCTCCCTTCTTACTTTGGGTTTAATTTCCACCTTTGGGAGAGCTTTTTAGATAATAGTTTTATACTCTTTTTTCTAATATTGGCATTAAAACATAAATTTTCTTCTGAGGTTGCTTTATGTTGAAACTCACAACTTCTCATATGCTGTGTTTTTTCCTAAGTGTTCAGTTCAAAGTATTTTCTACTTTCTCTTGTGACTTCTTTGACCCACACATGATTTAAAGGTGTATTGTCTAATTTCCAAATATTTGGATATTTTTTCCAGTTACATTTTTGCTATTGATCTCTGATTTACATTCTGGTCAGAGAATGTACTCTGTTTGATTTCAGACTTTTTAAACGTATTGAAATTTGATATAGTGCCCAGCAAACGACCTCTCTCCGTAAATGTTCTATTTAGATTTGAAAGAAATGTCAATTAGATCAATTTTGTTAATTATGTTGTTCAAGACTTCTTTATCTTTAGTGATTTTCTGTCTTATTTTTTCTATCAATTACCCGTATTTCTGCCACCCTGGTATCATTTCTACCAGATGCCACTTGTTACAGCTGTTCTGGGGTTACTGTTGTTAGTAACTGAAAGTATTAACTAGCATTTAACAAGGGCTTCCCGTGTATTGGGAGCAGCGAGAAGCACTTTGCGTGGGCTGCATCCTGTAGTCCTCACAACAAACATTGGAACCAGGTATTTTATATCCCTACTGGACCGATGAAACTAAGGAACAGAGAGGCAAAGCAGGCCACCCACGTCACACAGCTGTGCTTGGTTGAATCTGGACTCGAACCCAGGTACGTCAGGGGGCCCATGTCCGTTCCCCCAGCACAGGAGCCCCTCACGCGGGCGTGTGGTCAGAGGGCGCCTGCAGGACACCATGCCTCGGCTGTGGCGGCTCCGTCCACTCTGGCCTGCTTCCTCCCACCCGGGTCTCAGGGTTTCTGTGTGCTCTTTGGGCCCGAGACTGTGTGTCCAGCACCCGGGATGGGGAGGAAGGGCCTTGTCTGGCTGGACACCTGCTCTGGGCCAGGCATCCAGAGACCAAGGTTCAACACCCAGCTCCTCCATGGGTCACTTCCCCTCCAGGCCTGTTTGATCATCCGTGACAGTGAAGCATCTCCCTCTTTCCCCTCCCCACCCCTCCTCCCAGGGCCGGCAGGTGTCCTGCTCCCCTGTTGCCACCATCGTCCCCACAGGAGGCCCCAGTGGCTGGGCTCCTCCCTACCTGGGCCAGCTGCTCTTCCCAGCATGCCTTCTCTCCCTCATTGAAGATGGCCTCTGCGGGACAGAAGGGCATCACTGGAGGTCAAGTCTGATGTCTGCACCGGGGCTGGAGCTCTGGCTCCTTGTCCCCCAGCCCTTAGGGACTGGACTGAGTCAGGGTGGCACCGTCCTGCCTCTGCTTGTCCTGGCTTTGTGGAGGGGGGTGGGCTGAGCTTGGGCTCGAGGTCTGGATGGGGTTGTGGCCCTGCCACCCTTGCTGTGTGACCTCAGGCAGGACATGCTGCCTTTCGGGGCCTCAGCTCACTGATGGTGAATGGAGGGGTCGTCCCTCTGGGCCTCGCCATTGGGAATGTGCTAGAATGTGCTAGAATCCTCTGGAGGGTGGAGAAATAAGGCCTGGAGAGTGGTGTGCTGTGAGAATAGAAAGCTTTTATGGGACGTTGGAAACTCAAGCTCAGAGGGCAGCTGCTTTGGGGATGGCCCTGGGAGTCTCAGAGCTCATCCGGGCACAGAGGGACCTCCACCCAGCTTGCCAGGCCTGGGAAGGGTATACGAAGTCTAGTTAAGCCCGGGCCTGCCTCCTCCCGGCCTCGGAGCCAAACTCCCAGGCTCAGCCTTTGAGGCTCCCCCCGCTGGGCCGGGCCCCCCTCTAGATGGGCGAGCCCCCTACATCCATTTCCTTCCACCACCCCCAACCCCTTGCTGAGGTCCTGTGGGGGATCCGCACCATTCCCTCCTCAAAATCCTACATGTTCCTCGAGGCGTGGCTCCCACGTGGCTGCCTCCTCCTTCAGGAGGCCCTCCCTGAGGTCACCAGAGTGGCCCAGTGCCTTCTGGGGACAGCAGTGTGCTTGGCTCACGCTTGGGAGCGGACAGTGAATGAAAGCTGGTTCCTGCCTCCCTCTGGAGGCCGTGAGCTCCTGAGGCCCGGAGCCCGGAGCCCGGAGCCCGGAGCCCGGCACAGGGCAGGTGCTCAGTCAGAGCTGCTTGTTTTGCCTTCGCTAAACACTCTTCCCGGCAAGGCCCCTCCCTATAGGTCCTCCCTCAGGGTCCTCAGCCACCCCCTGGGTGTCCAGGGCGGTCCTTCCCCCGACTCAGTGGCAGTGGCTGCTCTAGAGGCACTGGAAACTGGACACCCCAGGCCTGTGACACGTGGCTGGGTGGCTGGAGGTCTCCTTTCATGGGGGTCCCAACGTGGCCCAGGCTGGCCGTGGGGTGGGAGCCGTGCGGGTGCTCTGGCATGGACAGGCCTGCCTGTCGTGTGGCTGGAGTCTGGCCCCGTGTGTGTCCCGCCAAGCCCCCTTCTGCATCTTTCCCTGTGATGTCCCCCTCCCCAAACCCCGCTGCCCCTGGGACCCCGGGGATAGAAGCCAGCCCAGGCCAGGCTGGGGGTGCCTCAGGCCCCTCGGGCAGGACATACCATTCGAGGTCAGGACGCCCATCACATAGAGGAGGCTGCGGTGAGGGAAGACGCCCGTCAGGACCTCGGTCTCCAGGTGCTGGGCCACCACGCGCCATGAGTGCCTACAGATGGCCAGCAGCACGTCGCTGGCCGCGTCCTGGTACACCTCCTCCAGCTCCTGGAGGCGGGAGGCGAAAAGGAGGAGAGGGCGCTCGGAGCAAGCTCTGGCATCTCCACGCGGGGTGGGTTTGGTAGACGGGGCGGCTACTGTCCACCCAGGGTGGGCTGGGAAGCCGCGGCCAAGCTAGCCCGGCTCACAGGCCCCAGCTGAAGCGCAGGCTCCCCCGGGGCTCAGGGCTTCCCGTGACTCTCAGCACCCCTGCTGCACCCCTGCTCCTCCTACGCTTCCTGCTGCTGAGCCTGGAGTGCTGCTCCCGCCCACCTGTCTCCCCAGATCTAGTCCAGGTTTAAAGGCTGCCCGGAGGCCCCCGCTCCGGAGATGCGCCCCGAAGGCTCCCGTCAACACCACTCCTTTTCCTGAGCTCCTGGCAGCTCCGGGCAACGTCATAGCCTTTGATTCTTTATCACCAGGAATCCAGAGCCACAGCCGATGCTCCTGCGTGGACTTCTGTGTCCCGAGGAGCCAGGGTGTCAGGTGCCGGGGGCCACAGG
This sequence comes from Vulpes vulpes, assembly GCF_048418805.1. Lineage (NCBI taxonomy): Eukaryota > Metazoa > Chordata > Mammalia > Carnivora > Canidae > Vulpes > Vulpes vulpes. Next base: position 1,231,526 of record NC_132792.1, on the reverse strand, counting down.
CCCGCCATGGTCTGGCGAAGTTTGGCTTCCTCTTTTCTCTGATTCTTAGTAAGAACCATCAGGTGATTCCGTGGCTGCGGGTGTGAGGGGGGTGCCACACGGTCGTCGCCGGGCTGAGGCCAGGGGTCTGCTCTGTGTTTGGTGGCATCTGAAAGTGAGAGGCCTATGGTCCCTGGAGGCCCTGTGACGCTGTGGGACTCCTCCTATGAAATCATTCTGTCGTTGGTAATTCACTGCAAGTTTCCACACGAGGGCTTCGCATTCGGATGGTGCATTGAAGTCGATTTTGCTCTTCTCTGTTTAAAGATTTTCTTTATTTATTTGAAGAGGAGGGAGAGAGAGTGCACACAGTCCAGTGAGCGAGAGCACAAGAGTAGGGGAGGAGAAAGCAGACTCTGCGCTGAACAGGGAGCCCCACATGGGACTCGATCCCAAGACCCTGGGATATGACCCCCGCTGAAGGCAGACGCTTCACCGACTGAGACCCCCAGGCGCCAGATTTTGCTCTTTCAAACACCTCAAAACAAACAAACAAACAAACAAACAAACAAACAAACAAACAAACCACCACAACAAAACGACATTTAGGAGATGATTTAAAAAGGACGACAGCAGCCACGGCCTGGGAGCTGGAGAGCCGGGGAGTGACAGGTGGCGGGGCTGAGCATGGGCCCACGCGCTGGCCCTGTCACCGCCGGCAGGACTCCCGGGGGGCGCGTCTCCCACCCCTCTGCACCTGGGTGGCCTGGGGGAGGGTTCAGAGGTTTAGGAAGGAGCCAGGTGCCCGGATGCCGTGCCCACTCCGTGCACCTGGAGGGTCCAGCGAAGTCTGGAGGCTCGGTCCCCCGAGGGGGCAGCTACGGGCCTGTGGCGGGAGGCCAGGCGTCCACGGTGCTGCCCTGGGGCCTCCGCCTCGGGCTGGCGCTGTGGCAGGGTCTTCCCTGGGAACTCTGGGCGGCCAGGGACGGGAGACACGGGGGTGAGCACGGGTGGCGGGCGGCAGCGGCCCCCAGCCCCCCCACCCCGTCCGGGTGCTCCGAGCTCCCCGTCGGTGCGAACCCCGGGCAGACAGCCACGCTGCAGAAGCCTCGGGTGTGGGAGACGAAAACCGGCACCACACACCCGACAAAACCAGAAAACAGCTCCTCGGAGGAAACGCAGGCCAAACAGAGATGAAAACTTCGAGCGAAGCTGTGTGTTGAACATCCCGAGAGATAAGAGGAGGTATTGCAGCCACGAATGCTATAAACAGCTTAATGTGAAAAGGAACATTCTGGAGGCGAAAACCAAGATCACGAGAGAGTCGGAGGCACCAGGGGCCCGAGCTGGAAATGCCACGGGAGGTCCGCGAGACTATGAGTCTTCAGAGAGCAGAACAGAGGACAGGGAGCTGGTCGGGGGGAGACCAGGGGAGAGTACGGGGCCCGCCGAGCACCCCACTCCCCATGCCTGTGTGTTAGGTGTCTTGAAGCCTCGGGGGGACGAGGGCAGAGAAACCCAGGGGGCCAGACCATCAGTGAAGTATGAGAGGAATGTTCCAGAAGCAAGGGGCCCAAGCAGCCAGACTGCAGGAGGCAAGGCCGGAAGGCATAGTGGCTAGGGACAGACGCGGAGTGAGGCGCCCTTGGGAGCTGCAGACACAGGAAGGTGCTGCAGGCCGGCCCGTGGGAGGGACAAAAGTCTAACATCCAGGATGGCTCTGGAGTCTCTGGCCGCACCTGGGGCAGTGGGACATTATTGCCAACGTGACAATGATCTTGTCAAACAGGAAAGAACTGACCTGCAAAGCCAACGAAAAGTGTATTTGGGGCCTTTGGGGAATTCCGATCTGGGAGACACAGATCCGGCAGGCGACGGGAATGTTCTGGGAGAGGGGAGGAGAGAGAGATTCTCTTCATTTTCCAAAGATTTTATTTATTTAGAGAGAGTGCGCACAAGCAGGAGGAGCCGCAGGCAGAGGGAGGGGGGGAGGCAGGCTCAGCAGGGAGCCCGAGTGGGGCTCGATCCCAGGACCCCGGGGTCATGACCTGAGCTGACAGAGCCGCCCAGGGGCCCAGAGAAAGAGTTTATAAAGGCAGAAACCACAGGCTTATTATGGAAGCCGTTTGAAAGGACTACGATTGGCGGAGGCAAAACTGATTCACGTTGGTCCCCACAGGATAGGTCCCTCTGCTGGTCGCCAGGGCGGTGCTCAGTGAAACAAGCCTCACTCTGGGAAACGCAACACGATGTGGCCGTGTGTGGTCGGCACGGCCTCAAGTTCACCCTCATCCAGGGGTGGGCCTGCAGGAGACCAACGTCCCTGGTGGCCTCTGCTGCCACCCTGACAGTCCTGACTTCATTTCAGATGTTTCTGTCCACAATCTCCAACACAGAGTCCGGGGTGAAACAACAGAGAGATTTCCAGAAATGCCTGGTCGCCACCTGTACTTCCCAAACACCCTTTTTCAGGAAGCTGCTCTGCGTGTGTGTGTGTGTGTGTGTGTGTGTGTGTGTGTGTGTGAGTCCTCAAAGCGAGAGAGCAGGCCAGGAAAGAGGAAGGCTTGGGGTATCCGGGACGCTGTCCTCGGCCGCCAAGGGCTACGGGGCCCCAGACTGGGCTTTGGACACCAAGACGCCGGCAGACAGGCTGGGCTGGCTGGGACCTGGGCGATGAGGTGCCTGCTGTCTCCTGTGAGCCCTGGGCCAGCTCGCGGTGCCTGCTGAAGCGCCCGACCCACGCTGGAGAGCTGGCGGCGGGCGGCGGCGTGCGCAGAAGTGGGCCCAGCCTCAGAGAGGCTCTTGTCCACCCTCAGGGAGGCTGAGCCAGGCTGGCGCCGGACGCTGGTGGGCTCCGCTAGCCCTGCAGCCATGGACAGCCTGCGTGCCCCGTGCCCCGTGCCCCGGTATTACCACTGCTCTGTCGACTACACATAGGTGCCTTACATTTTAAAAATATTCCTGACATGCTTCACAAAATGACTTAAATTAAAAAAAAAAAAAGGACAGAATTTTAGAACACACTTACACGGGCTATGGACTTTGTTCTTTGTTTTTCCCTGACTCCCACACTGGGAAGGGTCCACAGGCCTCTCTGCAGGGAGCCTGGAGGCTGGGCACGCCGGCCATTTACCGGCCAGGTAACTGCTGCAGGCAAGTCTCCTAGACCGCCGAGCCTCCATCTGTAAACAGGGGTCATAAAGACCTGCTCCCGCTTTGTGGGGTGCCAAGGCTCGGGCCTGTGGTAGTGGGCCTCAGTGACGAGTCACGTCCACTTTGGGGCAGTCCTGGGCTGGTCTAAGGAAGAGCCACCAGCCCCCAAGTCCCTGGAGCTGAAGTCAGCCGAGGCCATGGCCAGGCCTGGGGCAGGTAGGCCTGGTGCGATTCGGGACCAAACCGAAGTCTCCAGCAGGCGAGACCAGGAGGTGGCAGTGGAAGTTGAGTTAAGCCTGAAGAATGGGTGGGACTTGCAGGAGGGCTTCCAGAGCCTGAGTGTGGGAAGCATCCACGGTAGGACAGGTGGTGGTGGGGGCACCCAGGGCCCATCTCAGGGCTGGGACCTCTGGGAGAAGGCTTTATGCTCCAGTTGACATTTGGCTCTTCTACTTTCAGGGCCAGTAGACCCAGACAAGCCATGAGCTTTCCGAATCTCACCTTTCTCAACTGTAAAATGGGTGCATGAGGTTGTCCCTCTGAAAGGGCTGGTGGTAAGAAAATGAAACGGACAGAAATCACTTGGTCAACCACAGGGCTGACCACCCCCAGCATTATCTGGATGCTGGGGGCAGCAGCCTGTATTCCCAGAAGTGGCCTATTTTCTGGGATGGGAGGCATACCGTGGACTTGGTCATGTTCTCTAGGGCCAGCTGCATGAATGATTTCTCCCAGGCCTCCTCCAGGGAGTTGCTGGCTTCAATGACTGCCTCCAGGACGTGGAACAGCCGGAACTTGTGCCGGGAGGAGATCTGTGGGTGGCAAAGTGGGCAGAGGCTCAGGGACAGACTGGGTCTGGTCACACGGGGAGTTGGCTGCCAGTGTGGGGAGGCTGAGGTGGCCAAGAAGGCCAAAGGGGGAGGGCCCCAGTGGATGCACTTGGCCATTTGTCCAATAATCATTTAGTGAATATTCACTATGAGCAGGCCCTGAACTAGGTTCTATAGAGACAGATGAATAAAAGTTTGTCTCTACCTTCAGGAACTGTTATGGGATTTTAAAAACATTTTGCCTCTATAGTCAGTTCATTCATTTATTCACCCATTCATTAAAACTTAATCATATCTTCCCCCTAATTATCCATCCATCTACCAACCTATCCATCTATCCACCCATCCACCCATCCACCCACCCACCCATCCACCATCCAACCATCTATCCATCTATTCAACCATCCACCCCCATCCATCCATCCATCCATCCATCCACCCATCCCCATCCATCCATCCATCCATCCACCCATCCACCTATCCATCTAACCATCCATCCATCCATCCCTCTCTGCCACTTAATCACTCTGTGACTTTAGGCAGATCACTTTCCTTTTCTAAGTCTGTTTTCTTATCTATGGGGATCATAACATCTATATCATGAGACTATTCTGAGGATGGCCCACCTTCCTTCCTCCCCATTTAGCTCATTGGACATATGAGGAGATAGACTTGCCTCAAATCATTTAGCAGCACCAAAGAGCCAAGATTTGAACCAGCCTTGAGGCCTGGCCCTCCCCACTACTCCCCATGCAGACCCTCCAATGGCCCAAGCAGCTCCCACCTCTGGATTGTCTACCAAGTAGTCATGGATGGTTTCCAGCACCAGGTTGGGGGCTCTGTAAGCCATGCCTTTGATCTTCTTGATGATGTACTTCATATGGAGGGGATCTGACTCATTCAGGTCACGGAGCATCTTGAAGCAAATGGCTAAAGGAGATGGAAAAAGGTGTGGGGTGGAAGTGCTGTGGGAAGGTTATATTGTGCCAGCAGGGACAGGTGAGCAGGGAGGGGGTAGGGCCAAGGAATGGGAAATAGTGATCTGAAAATGAGGACTAAAGAACCATACACAGTGGGAATTCCTGGGCCACCTAACTAACCAAACAGTCCTCCTGGAGTCCGAGATAGGGTAGGAAGCAGGAATGCATGCAGGTTTCACACCCTTATATACCCATGTATATTTCTATCCATTTGTTGATTTTACCACTTTTTCATGCCTCCATTTATCCAATCATCTATCATCTACCTATCCATTGATCCATTTGTCCATCCACCCACACATTCATCCATATGTCTGTTTGTACATCATTTCATCTATTCATTCCCTTCTCTGTCCATCCTTACACTCACGCACCAATCCATGCAGTAATAAATGCATCTAGCTGTCCATCATCTGCTCATAAATTTATCTACCCACCTGTCCATCCACCCGCCCATTCATAAATTTATCCATCTATCCATCCATCCATCACTCATCCACTCAAATTAGCCATCCATCCCTCTGTCCCTCCATCTATCCATTCCTTCACCTCTTCACCCTCCATTTAGTCATTCAACATTCAATTATGTTCCTTCTCTGTGGTCATAGCACTGTGAATGAGGCCTCAAAGAGGAGTCAGGACCCAGCTCAGTTCTGAGGGAGCCTTCAGCCATGGGAGCCCTACCCAATATCAGTGGATTTGGTTCTGTAGTTGTATAGAAGGCCCTGGGCACACAGAGAGGGGAGGGGCAATATATCCCAACAAAGATGGCTATTCAGGACTGGCTACTCAGAGGAGGTGGCAATTTAACTTTGCCTAGAAGGATGAAGGCAAGTCATCCTTTGAATGAGGGGAACAGCATTCCTATGAGAGGGTCAGGCCTAGGCTGAGGTTCTCAGGTGTGAAGAGGTGTGGTAAGAAAGTGAAAGATGAGGTGTGAGGAAGGGAATTTTTGGGCTTTGGATGGTGCCTCAGGAGGCATGAAGAGGCCAAAGAGGTTGTATAGGGCTCATTGCTGAAAGCCTCATTATGTCCACAAGGTCCTCGACATCTATAAGGTCTCAGGGTGGAGGGTGGGGGGTGGGTTCCCTCTGGCCCTCATCCCCAGGACTTTTTTGAGTGGAGGGACGTGATGGAGTCTGTTGTTGACCACCCCATCTCTACCTTGCCAGAGTCCCAGGGCTGGTGATCACCTGCATTGTAGGCTTCCTCCATGAACATCTTGTGCTCCTTGGGCATCAGAGCAGCCTGGCTGCTCCGTGACTTGCAGAGAAGAATGGTGGTGGGGTGTGCTTGTCTGTCCCTGTGAGCAGGGTCCTGAGGTACCCTCATACAAGACAGGTCCTTCATGGATCTGGAGATAGTGGAGGAGATTCTGAAATGGAAAAGAAGTCCAGGGTGTACATATCTGGGCACCTTTGTGTGCATTCATGAATGCAAGTCCAGTAGACACTGAGAGCCATGTTGGTCAGGATCAGGCTTGGTAACATGCTTCTGTGTGTCTGTCCTTCTATTTAATAGTCTGCCTGAATTCCAAGGGGGGAGAGTAATGAAGGGGTCTGGAGGGGATGCCATTAAGTAGACAGCATTGCCTGCGGGCCTGGAGAGGCCTGGCTTCCCAGCAAGGGCTGGTGGCATAGATGTGGCCGGCAGGACCAGGAGGGCTCCAGGTATGGCATCCCCAGCTCTAGCTCTTGCACTGACCTGGAGGAGCCTGTCTTTTCAGGGCCACACATGAGACTGCCCTGGCTACTCAGATGTCACTGAGGAGCCTTTGAGGGAGATCCAAGAGTTGTGGGAGCAGGAGCCATGAAAATGGATCCACTGGACCACAACTCCATCTGTGCCCCACGGTCCACCAGCCTGGTCCTTGAGAACAATTACATGTGTGTGATGGAGACACTGAGAAGAACCATGTGGCAGGGACAAGGAAGGACATCTGCTCCTTGAAGCTGGTTCCTTCCTACTTCTGCTTCCCCTCTTCTTCTTCTGCAAATATGGGGATAGGAATCCCTCAGACTGTGCCCATTGCCAAAGTGGTACAAAGAAAGAGGCATTCTTCATTTAGGGAGTGGTGACAACTTCTTTGATCCTCATGGCAGGATTGGGTTCTGCTCTATACTCTGGGACCTCATTTCTTGTTCACTCTCAGTTCCTGGTTCCCAAGTACTGACCACAGTCATGGTGTGTCCTTTCTAGCTGCTAAGGATATAACTAAGGGATATAACTAAGGACATAAGGATATCTAATGTTTGATATTAGTGGGTTTGTATATTTTTTCTCAATTTTTGAGTCATTTAAAGCAGGAAGGGGAATCTAGTCCTTGTTGTTCCATCTTGGAGGGAAGCCCTGGTGTTGTTTTCATCATCTTCAGGACTTTGGGTTTTTCCTGGGTGCAGTGAGAAACCATAGAGTGTTCTGAGTGACATGATCTGACATACATTTCTTACGTGGTAGAATAAATTAATGGATAAATGTTAAGAGATGAACCACCTTCTGATATACCACATAATGTACCTATTGAATTTGTTCATGGTTTGTTGTCTTGCTCACATCAAATGAAAAATTACCAGGCACACATGGCAGCAAGAAAATATGACCCCTAAGTAGGAGAAAAAAAAGTAATTGATCAAAAGCGACACAGAAATGACACAAATGATAGAATTAGTAGACAAGGACATTAAATGTTATTGTAACAATATTCAACATGTTCAGCATGATGGATTAAAACATAAGCTTGGTAAGGAGAGACATGGAAAAAAAACAAGATGAAGAATACAACGTTTGAGATTAATACACAGGATGAGTTTAAGGGCAGATTAGACACAGTAGAAGCAAAGATCAGTGAACTTGAAGACACTACAGCAGGAACTATCAAAAAATGGAACACAAATAGAAAAAAAGGCTGGAAAAATGGAACAGAGCAGCAGTGAATTGTAGAACAATCTCAAAGGGCATAGTGTGTGTGTGTAATGTGAATCCTCATGGGGAGAGAAAGGGAGACAGAATATAATATTTGAAGAAATAATATCTGAGGTTTCTAAATTAATAAAAACTAAAAATCCCACAAATCCAAGAAACTCAATGAACCTCAAGTGAAAGAAACGTAAAGAAAACTACACAAAATGATCTTGAAATAAAATTGCCTAAAGCCAATGCTTAGAGAAAATCTTAAGAAAGAAAGCCAGAGGAAAAAGGTGCATTATAGACAAAAGTTTAAGACAAGAACAAGAGTATAGTTCTAGTCAGAAATAATGCAAGCCAGGAGAAATGGAGCAACATTTTAAAGCACTAAGAGGAAAAAAAAATACCTGGCAAACTAGAATTCTACACACAGAGAAAAAAAATGTAAAAGATTGACAGTAAAACCAAGCCTTTATCATATGCACTAAACCTGAAAGAATTTATAATCAGCAGATCTGCACCATAAGAAATGTTTGTGGAAGTCTGTCAGAGAAGGAAAATAATACCAGATGGAAATATGGAAATTCTTTTCTTACACAAAAGAATAAAGAACAGTGGAAATGGTAAATATGTAGGCGAATGTAAAATATTTCTCCTGATTGTTCAAGTTTAAAGTAAAAATAACAATGCTTTGTAGGGCCTAAACAAATGTAGAAGTAAAATATATGTCAACAGTACCATAAAGGCCAGCAGAGGGAAATGGAAATAAGATGTTGTAAGATTCTTACACTGTAAGTAAAATAGCATAACATCATTTGAACATAGACTGAGATATGGTAAACTTGTAAACTATAAGTCCTAAAACAATCACTAAAAAATCAAACAAAGAGTAAACTAAAATATATATAGCTAATAGGCCAACAAAAGATATAGAGGAAAAGAGAAGCAAACAGAAGAAGAAACAAAGTGAAAATAAATCGCAAGGTGGTAGATTAAAACCAAATTATATCAATAGTCACATTAAATGTAAATGATTTAAATATCTCAATCAAATAGCAGAGAGTGTCAAATCGAATAAAAAATCAAGACCCAAGTATAACCTACCTATAAGGTATATGCTGGAAATGTAAGAGACACAAATAAATGAAAAATAAAGGATGAAAATGATATACCATGCTAACAATAATCTGAAGAGAATTAGAGTGGCTATATTAATATCAGATAAAGTATAATTGAGTGTTAATAATATAACCAGGGATAAAGAGAATGAATTCATAATGATAAAGGCATCATTTTACCAAGATGACTTACAATTCTAAATGTTCATGTACCTAAAAACAGAGCTTCAAAATATACAAAACAAAAAAAGATAGAACTCAAAGGAGAGATAATTGAAGAATAGTTGAATCATAGTTGAAGATTTCAGCATCCCTCTGTCAGTAATTGATAGAGCAAGAAGATAGATAATCGTTAAGGATATAAAAGATTTGAACAGTACCCTTAGCAAATGGAATCTAATTGGCATTTACAAAACTCTCCATTTAACAACAGAAGAACGCACATTCTTTTCAAGAGGATGTGGAACATCTACCAAGATAGATCATGTTCTTGGGCCATAAAATAGTCTCAGTAAGTTTAAAAGGATTCAGATAAAACAAAGCATACACTTTGACCACAATATAATTAAAGTAGAAATGAATCACAGACAGATAGATGGGAAATCCCAAGTATTTTGAAACTAAATAACAATTTTAAATAATGCATGAGTCAAGAAGAAATGGAAAGTTAAAAAGTATTTTGAACTGAATGAAAATGGAAACACAATATATAAAAATACATGAGATGCAGCTAAAGCAGTGCTTTGAGGGAAATTTATAGCATGAAAACCTATAGCGTTAGAAAAGAATACAGGTCTGAAAAACTTAAAAACTAGGGTGAAAGGGGCGTATGAAGCCCAAAGAAAGAAAATGATAAAAAGAGAGCAGAAATCAATGAATAGAAAACATCAGTAAAACCAAAGGCTGACTCTTTGAAGAGATGACTGCATTTGACAAACCTCTATCACACTTTATTAGGCCAAAAAGGAAGAAGACACAAATTATTAATATCAAGAGTGAGGATGGGTACATCATTAAAGATCCAGCTTACAGACATTAAAAGGATAATGGGAGCATATTATGAACGACTCTATACCAATAAATCTGACAACCCAGATAAAATGGATGAGTTCCTTAATCATAAAATCCAAAGCTTAAAATCAAGAAGTACTAAAAAACCAGAGTAGCCCTTTGTCTACGATTAACATTGGATTTGTAGTTGAAGGCCTTCCCTCAAAGAAAACTTTAGGCGTTGGTGGCTTTACTCTTAAACTCTACCAAGCATTTAAGGAAGAAATGGTATCAATGCTATAAAACTCGTGTAGGAAATTAAAGAGGAGGGAACGCCTCCTAGCTCATTCAGTGAGGTGAGCCTTAGTACTTGATACCAAGACCGAAGAAATTCTTAACCTAAGAATCCCAAATATATAGACATGCACATCTACCATGACTAGGTGGGCCTTATCCTGGGCATGCAAGGCTGGTCAACTTTTGAACATCAGTGTAACTCCCCATATTGGAAGATGAAAGAAGAAAATCATATAATCACCTCAGTAGATGCAGAGAAAGCATAGGCAAGGAAAACAAAATTCAACATCTATTCACGATAGAGACAAGAACGAAAAGAACTTGCTTAACTTGATAAGAAGCATCCACAAAAATCCTACAGCTAATGTCATACTTAGTGGTGAAGACATCCATGTTTTCCCCACGTCATTGGGAATGAAGGAAGGATGGATGTCTGTTCTCACCACTTCTATTCAACCTGGTACTGAGGGCTCAGTCAATTCAAACAGGTAAGAAAAGAAATTAGAAGTGTGTAGACTGGGGCAGCCTGGGTGGCTCAGCGGTTTAGCGCTGCCTTCAGCCCAGGGCCTGATCCTGGAGACCCGGGATCGAGTCCTGCATCAGGGTCCCTGCTTGGAGCCTGCTTCTCCCTCTGCCTGTGTCTCTACCCCCCGATCTCTCTCTGTGTCTCTCATGAATAAATAAATAAAAAATCTTTAAAAAAAAGTGTGCAGACTGGAAAGGAAGAAATAAGCTATCTTAACTTAGAGAGGATGTTATCACCTAGTTAAAAAATTCCAAAGAACCTACAAATAAGCTACTAGAACTGAACAGTGAGTCCAGCAAATTTGCGAAAATAAAGTCAGGATACAATAACCAGTCATGTTTCTCTGTACTAGCCCTGAGCAACTGGGAATCGAAATTAAAATGGTGCCATATACAGTAGCATTAAAGATCACGAGATATTTAGGTACACATCTAGCAAATAATTGCAAGGTCTGTGAACTGTAAAATATAAAATTAGCAATGAAAGTAATCAAGAAGACTTCAACAAGTGGAAAGATATACCATGTTCAACAATATTGTTATGATGTCAGTTTTGTCAAAATTTATCTAAATATTCAATGCGAAAAGACTCACATGTACAAGACCAGCTGATTTTTTTTAAAGTCAGAGCTCTATTAATTTAATTTAATTTAATTTTTAAAAGTAGTCTCCACATCCAATGTGGGACTTGAACTCACAACCCTGAGATCGAGAGTCACATGTTCTATGGACTGAGCCAGCCAGGGGCCCCAAGGCCAACTGGGTTTTGATAAAAGTGCAAAAGTGATGATTCAACTAAGAAAATGTATTCGACAAATGGTGTGCAATAATTGGAGGTACACATGCAAAAATGCTCAATTTATCCTTCACACTCTATACAAAAATTAACTCAAGATGGATCACAGACCTAAAAGTAAAACCTAGAGTTCTAAATTTCTAGAAGGAAATGCAGGAGAAAATCTTTGTGATCTTGGGTTAGACAAAGATTTCTTAGATGTGACACGAAAAAGCATAATCCATAGGAAAAAAACGTTAAATTGGATCTCATCAAAATTAAGAACTTCTGCTTCTTTTTGAAAAAAAATTTTAATTTAGATTCATTTTGCCAACATAAAGTATAACACCCAGTGCTCATCTCATCGCGGAGGCATGCGCACTCCTTAATGCCCGTCACCTGGTTACCCCATCCCCCCACCCAAGAATTTCTGCTTCTTGAAAGATGTCTAGAAAAAAAAATGAAACGATAAACTGTGGACTTGGAGGAAATACTTGCAAGTCCCATATCCCATGCAGATCTGTATCCGGGATGTATAAAGAACTCACGAAACCAAACAAAAACTCAAACACAAGCACAAACAATCTAACGAAATACAAAAGATTTGAGCAGACGTTCCACCCAAGGAGATAATCCGATGGCAAATAAGCACCTAACCAGCGCTCCCTGCCATTGCTCATGAGGGAGACAAGTCAAAACCTAAGTGGGATAAGACCACGCATCTCCTAGGATGGCTAAAAATGAAGAAAAACCTGGAAATACTACACGCGGGTGGGTAATCGGGCCTCTCGCAGGGTTGGTGAGGATGCGGGAAGTGGTGCGGCACTTTCTCGGGAGGTCACACATACGCTCACGACCCCACGCTGCCGCTCCACTCCTCGATGTGCGCTCAGGCGACCTGACAACCCACGTTCACACAAAATCTGTACGCGAGCGTTTGTGAACGGCTCTGTGCGTGGGACAGCCCCACGCCGAAGAAACGCACGTGTCCTCTGGCACCTGCGTCAACTGTGTATTATACCCACGGAAGTACTGACCGGACCAGCAACGAAAAAAAGAAATGAATCGCTGAGAAACAGGACGGCGGCGATGGTCCGGAAACGCATCACGCGCCACGTGAGCGAAACCAGGCCCTGAAAGCCCCTCGCCGTGTCGCCCCATCTTTCTGACTCTCTCCGAAGAAGGTCACATGCGACAGGAAACCGGTGAGCGGTCCCCTTCCTGGGGACAGGGAGCTGGTGGGGAGGGCTGGCCGCAAGGGGCAAGGGGGACCCCGGGGAGCTAGACCTGTTTCAGATCTTTGCGTGTGGTGGCGGGTTCACGGCTGTGTGACGTTGTCCAGGCTCTGCACGGCCGTCCACTATGCACGTGACTCTTACTGCGCGTAAATTATACCGTCACGGAGAAGAAAGCAGCATCTCTAGGAACAGGGGTGATTTCACCCCCTCTCTGACCTCACTTCCTCCTGCCTTCTCTTGCTGACGCCATCCCGGCCCCCGTGAGCTCCTGCTGCCCCCCACCTCCAACCACCAGGCGCGTTTCTGCCTCAGGACCTTTGTGCTGGCGGGCCCTTGAGTCTGGGCGACGTCCTTCCTCCAGATAGCTCCTTGGCTCAGTTTCTCACCTCCTTCCAGTCTTGGCTCCTTATTACCTCCTAGACGAACTTATTTAAGATTGCAGCCTGCCCCTCGCCCTGCCTCTCCACCCCCTGCCCCTCTCCGTTTTTCCCACATCACTCTTAACCTTGTAACATTTTACAACTTACTTTATTGCATCTACTGCTGATTGGCTGTCTGCCCCCCTGGGAGGTAGCCCCCCGGGCGGGGTCTCTAGGTCTTGTCTCGGGCCTACGACGGAGCCTGGCACACCCAGCAGGCGCTCAGCAAACATTTGTGGGATGATTGGTAGAGGGATGTATCAAAGCAACAGTCCGCCCATCCCGATCCCTGTGGCAGCCGCCAGCTCTCCCCCCGCAGCACCCTCGCCAGGCTGCAGCTGCCCAGGCCCGTCCCCCTTGACTGGTCGGCCTTTGCCCTGAGGGCCCACGCCCAGAGCACGGGTCCTTTCTCTTCCTCTCGCCCTGTCCCTTCAGGGCAGCGCACAGACGCCCACCCTTCAGCCTCCTGGACTTGGCAGGAGTGCCCTGGGGCTGGGGGTGCCTCCCCTGGACTCCCCGGCTGAGTGGCTCCCCTGCACCCTGGTGTCACTGCTGACCCACCCTCTGGACCTTTTCCTCCCCACGTGTCCCTGGGGATGTGCCGTCTGTCGCTGGGTCCCCAACACATCCCGGGGCAGCTGTCAGCGAGGGTCTGCAGAAGGAACGCGTGCGCGGGCGAGTCTGAGGCACGGAGTGGGGGGGCCTTCCTCAGGCAGTGAGACCCTCCTCCTCCCGTCCTCCCGTCCTCCCGTCCTCCTGAGCTGTTGCTGGCAGTCCTGCTTCCTCCAGCTCCCTTCCCAGATGGCGTTCACACTCACTCCATCCCATAGCCATGCCCAAGCCGAGGACCCTCCCCGCCATCTGCCTCTGTGGGAGCCCGTGACCGGATGGCCAAGCAGGGGACCCTCCCGGGGTTGCCAGGGATGTCGCATTTCCCCACTTGGCCAGCCCGGCCTCAGCAGGCCCGCAGGGTCCAGGGCACGTTGGGATGACGGGGATGACGGCGTTTACAGGGTGTCGGGGCAGAGACGGGCTGGGCCTTGGCCGGGGGTGGCTGCGGAGCCCTTCCTGCCATCATCCCCTCGGTGAGCACTTATTAAATGCTTCTGTGTGCCAGGCACTGCTCCGGGCCCTGGGGGCCGTCTGAACCAAACACACAGAACACCCTTCCTCATCGTGCTCGCGTTCTAGGCGGAGGCGATGGGCAGACCCTGTGAGATGGAGAAGCTGAGCAGGGACAGGGTTTGCACAAGCTGTGGGGCCGTGCTAGACGAGCCTGGGCGGGGAGCCCCAGCCAGTGGGGTGCCCGGTGTGGGGGCGCTAGGTGGGAGGAGGATGAGCGCTGTGTGGACGGAGGCCTTCAGGGAGGGGGGCCCTCGCCCTGGCTGCATAGAGCGTCCTGCCGGAGAGCGATGGGCGCCCCTCTCGTCCCCTCACCTCCCACCCTCTGCCCCCACCTCATCTCACTCCATGAGGTCCTCGCACACTCGCACACCCACCCCACGCGGTGCGGAGACCCAGACAGGCCCAGTGACCCGTCCCAGGACACACGGCCTCTGCGGGATGGTGGCCGGCGGGGCTCAGGGCACACTTGAACCTTCCTACTGCCTCGCACAAACCAGCCACTTCCCTGCCGCTCCCAGGAAGCGCGGCCTTTCCGACGGAGGCTGGCTGCTGCCATGGGTTGGGGCCCGGCTCCCCTCCGCACGCAGGGGGGACCTCGGGCTGCTCAGTGTCACCCGCAAGCACTTGGCCCCGTATCCTGCCCTAAAATGGCATCCTAGCCCTGTGACGACCAAAACTGAATATATTTTTAAATACAGAAAAACGACAGAAGCATAGTCAGGCAAACAGCTGCAGAGGGGAGCGTTTTCTCGCCTTAGAAGTGATGATCCAAGATGTGGCAAAGGAGGAGACGGGCCTGACAACACACACATGGAGGCAACTGCGCGCAGATCAAAATAACCGAGTTCAAAGCAGGTACGAAGCTGCTCCTTCTGGAACAGCCCGCCACGATGGGCGCCCCTCACGGGAATCCTGCTCCGGAACCCGCCGGGGATAGTCGGGAGAGCCGGGCCCGCCCCGGGGCCCACGGAGGGCGCCCTGGGTGGGGGCTCTGAGCTGGCAGGGGAAGGCACCCGCCGGCCTCTGACCTGCCCCCCGACCGGCCTCCCCGGGGCCCAGGCAGGTGGAGCTGCCCGACGGCCCAGGGGCGCCTTCCTCAGGATGCGCCCGTCTTTGCACTATTGTCCGTTCCACAGATAGGAGGCTGAGGCTCAGGGAAGCAGGGGGACCCTGTCAGCCCAGCTGTCCCCGTCCCCTCCTTCACGCCTGCAGTGTGGACAGGGCCAGTGACACGCGGCCACCCCCCGCCCCCCGCTGTCCGCACCAGCAGCGGTATTGAATGCAACGCCGTCCCTCCCAGCCTCCTCTCCACCAAGCGAAGGGCTGCCACGTGGGGCTCAACCCCAGGGACTCCTCCTTCCTCGGCTCAGGGCCTGGGCTCAGCCCCCAGATGCGCCCCGGGGGTGCCCCTCGCTGCCCTGCAGGGAGGAGCTCTCCTGAAAGACGGGGAAGCCAGGGTACCTGTGGGAAGCAGGGCATGGGGCGTCCCCTTCTGGGTTCCCACGTGTCCCAGCCTGGCGCTGGGCTGCCCTGGGGTTCTGGGACATGGCTGATGACGTCCTATCAGCCGTGGTGTCGCTCTGCGACTTTTCCGAATGCTGCCCGTCCATGTTGGGGTGTCTTTGGAGAACCCACAGGCCCCAGGCGCGAGCTCTGTCCTGGGTGGGGCAGCCCTATCTCCGGGTGTCCCCCTCCCCCACCCTGGCCAGCCTTGACCTCACCCCTGAGGTCACAATGGTCCCAGTGCCCGTGGGCTTCCCAGGGCCGGTGCTGTGGACCTGGGCCCTGTTCTGGGCACAGTCCCCGCGTGTATCTGCGTTCCGCATGTGACCTCGGGCTCGGCCCCTCTGTCTCTGGCTTCCGAGGGACCCTGAGACCCCCAGGTCCAGCTGCCCCAAGCCTGGATTCCTGACCTAAGAAACTGTGAGGTAGTAAATGTGTGTGGTTTGAAGCCACTGGGTCTCAGGGTCATTTGTTACCCAGCAACGGATAACCAGCCCATGTTCTGTTCCAGGGAGAGTGGGAATTAGGTTATGGCCTCCCATCACCCGGCGCCACAGTCCAGCTGCAAGGCCGCGGGGAGAGCGGGGTCCCAGCACGGCCCCTTGTCACCATACTCGGCTGCTGGAGGCCCTACGGGTGGGGCTCCCCTTGGAGCGAGGGACTCCTGGGGCCCTGACCAGCCACCTTCAGCCCCAGGCGTGGCTCCCCCTGTCCAGCCGGCCCCTGGGCTCAAGCCCCTGCGGCCACACGGTGCATGCAGCCCTGCACCCCGGAAACAGCCATGTGCCTGCGACCAGGGCCCTGCTGGGGGAGGCCTCATAGACGACAGACTGCCCCTGCTCACCCCTGAGGCCGTGGGCATCCCCTGGGGTTCAGACTCCAGCTCTGGGACTGACTTGTCTGAAGCTGTGAGCTCTGCCCAAACCGGGCTGACCGTGCCCCCCTCCCCCCAGGGGCTTTGTGTTTTCTGTGAGACGTGCTCGGTGCACAACAGAGCCCGTATTCCCCCCAAGGCCCAGAGCTGAAGCTCTGAAATGGGAAGGGTCTTGCTGGAAACCCCGAGCCTCACTGGCTCCCTCCCAGCGCCCCGAAGGGCGGACAGCTAGGCCCATGCGCTCGTTTGTGAGGGCAGGTGCCTGGAAAGCCGGACCCTGCAAAGCTGCCGGGCAGGTGTTTGGGGGGGGGGGCGGGTGCCCCTTCTCTGAGACTCGTCCTCTGATGCCTCTGGAGTGTGCCTGGGGCACCTGGTGGCCTTGGCCAGGGGTGTGCTGCAGCTGCCCCCTCAAAGGCTCTCATGTCTCTTCCCAAATTTCCAGGAATCTTGAGAGCTGGTTGTTAAGCACAGCCACAGAAGCTCACCACGAAACGCGGTGTATGACAAACAGGTGACACATACCCCGAACTCATCACTTCCGGATCATTCGACTAGATTTCACTGTGCCCTAGGGGTTACTGACAGCCAGGGATCTGTCTGCGGGGAGCCATCCTGCACCTCTGTGGCACTCTGCACTGCAGGGACGCCCGTGGCAGGAGATCAGCCCCAGCGGGGGGACCCCACGGCCACCCATGAGGCACAAGCGGGGCCCCCCTTTCTCTTCGGAGAGCTCCCGTGTAGATGTTTGCCAGGCTGGCTGCGCAGCATGGGCCAACCTGTGTCTCCCCCACTTGGGAATTTGCAACTGGGGCCAAGAGTAGACCTTGGGGTTGGGAGGGGGGCCCCAAGGGCTGCCCATCCCCCTTTAGGGGTCCAGGTAGGGGGGAGGCGACAGAGGAGGGGACAAGCCTGGGGCCCTGCAGATTCTGGCCCCTTTGGGCCTTTGGGGGTTCCGGCCACGCCCTGGGCTAATCCACTTTTCTGCAGCCTCCTCTCTGAGGGAGAACCTTCTGGCAAGCCCTGGCCAGGTACGATGAAGGAGCCACTTCCGAGGGGGCGCACTCCAGTCCCTGCAGGTTCAGGCCAGACTAGATGCCCGGGAATTTGATCTTCACACCGGGGCGGTGGGAATGGATGGGCCTCCCTGTGGACCCTCCTCTGCTCCGGGGGACGCGGGGACGTCACGGGTTGTGACCCGGGAGCTGACATCTGTCCCTCTCCCCACCGCTCACCACCAACATGGCCAGCTGTCAGGGTCGAACTGCTGCCGGCTGGGTCATGCCTGGTGCCCCTGCTGAGGCCCAGGGCATCCTTGCACCGGGGGCACCGCCTCTGCGGGATGCGGGCTCCCCGCCTGGGAGCGCTCGCCACCCCGGACGGGGCTGGAGCCCAGAGAGGGGAGGCGGGCAGGAGGTCACACAGGGTCGGGGTGCCCCACGGACCCTCTCGCCACTCCTAGGGGGCAGGCAGGGCTGGCAGGGAGGTGCCCGCCTGTCCCTCCCCATGTGGCCGGCAGATGGCGCTGCGGGCCCAGGCAGGCCTCCGGCCACTGCATCCCCGCAGCCCTCCCCACCCTGCAGCCCTCCCTGCCCAGAAGGCATTTGGGGAGGGGGCCCTGGGCAACCCGGGGCTGCTGACCCCACTGCCCACGGGGAGGCGGGTGCTGTGGGCCAGCGCCAGCTCCCTCCCCGCTCGGTGCCTCTGCGTGGGGTCCCTCCAGCTCCACCCCTGCTGGGGACCACGCCAGGGGATGCTGCTACTGCCCCAGAGAGGGGGGGGCCCACCTGCCACCAGGCCCCCCTCTACCCGCACCCGTCCTGCTCCAGGCTGTAGCCAGGTCAGCCCCTGGGGCCTTGAGCGGTGCCTTCCCCTGGAATGCCCTTGACAAAGACTCTCTGCTTGGTCAAGCTCCGGAACCTTCTCCTGGGCCCAGCAGTGCCCTCTTATGACGTCCAGTTTTAGCAAGAAGCCTCCCCCTCCGAAGGACCCCCCACCTCGGATCAGTGTCCTCATCCCCCCACCACGCTGGACCCCAGAGCGACCCCAGAGCCCTGGTCCCTGCACCTGTTGTGATAGCTCCCCCTCCAATAAATCCCTCTCACCCTCTTCAACAAGTGTCCTCCTATTGTTCTAACACCCAGTCCCTCCCCACCACACCCCTGCTTTTGTAAGGAAACTCTTTGCACTCCCCTATTTGCCCTCAGAGCCCCCCACCACGGGTCACCTCCCCTATGAGGCCGCCCCTGCTTTCCCTGGGCTCCCATAGCATTTATTCATATTTATTCAGCGTGAACTCTCCCAGTACAGGCTCCTGCTGGGCCCCCTGGGAGGAGGGAGGAGGGAGGCGGGGTAGTGACAGCAGGTGAGCCCACCCAGCCTCACTCTGCTCCGTCCACGCACGCACTCGTCTGCCCCGGGCTCCAGCACCTGTCACTGCTCCGGGCGGCCTTTGCTGACGGCCCTGGCCAGCCTCGTGCGCCTGCCCCGGCCCCCCAGTCCTGGGGGGTCCCCTCTAGTCCCCGTGCTCCAAGAAGGTGGACACCGGAGTCCTCCCTGCTGCGCCCCAGCACCCAGTAGGCCCCCATGACGAGCTCGCTAGGCGAGAGCAGCAGGTGCGCTCCCTTGTGGAGGCCGCCCCGGTGGGGGGGGGGGTGGGAGGGGGTGGGGGTGCTCCTTGTGTCTGGCCCCGGGGTCC